>NW_027361681.1:3600000-4080000 GCF_039654945.1 Dendrobates tinctorius | reverse complement strand
AGGAGTGCACCCCTATATGTGAACAAGGGAGGGAACTAAGGGTGCTGTCATGGGCCTCCGAAAAATACTGTTACCGGTACGTAACTTAATACTTTATTCGGACTCCCATGACAGCACCACGAGAGAATTACAGAGATGTAAACTAACTTAGGGAGGGACTACAGCCTGCAGCACCCTTAGCCCGAAGGTGAGGTCTGAGGAGGCACCCATGTCTAACCGATAGTGGTTAAAAAAGGTGGAAGGAGATGACCAGGTGGCCGCCTTACATATTTGATCAATTGATACTCCAGATCTCTCCGCCCAGGATGATGCCATGGCCCGAGTGGAATGTGCCCTCAGGTTCTGTGGAGCCGGACCGCCACCTGCTGTGTAGGCAAGAGAGATAGCCTCCCTAATCCACCTTGCTAATGTGCGTTTTGATACTCTGTATCCTTTCCTGGAACCTTGGAAGGATAGGAATAATGCGTTCTCCTTCTTCCAAGGATCCGTGGCTGCTAAATATGTCAGTAAGCATCTTCTAATATCTAACGCCTGGAGTTTCTGCTCTTTAGGGTTGGTTGGGTTAGGGAGGAAGGAAGGCAGAACCATCTCCTGTGTCCTGTGGAATTGTGTTGCTACCTTGGGAAGGTATGCTGGATCTGGCCTTAGGATTACTCTATCCTGTAAGAACTCTGTGTAAGGAGGCAATCTGGAAAGTGCCTGTATATCGCTCACCCTACGCGCGGATGTTATTGCTACCAGGAACGCTGTCTTAAGAGATATAATCTTTAGTGAGGCGGAATCTAAAGGTTCAAACGGACTTTCTGTCATGGCTGTAAGGACTAAGTTTAAGTCCCACGGTACGCATCTGTCCTTGTGTATAGGTCTCGATCTGGCCGCTGCTCTGATGAACCTTGCTACCCAATAATCCTTTGCAATATCAGCTGCAAACAGGGCCCCTAAGGCTGAAACTTGTACTTTTAACGTACTTGTGGAGAGACCCAATTCGAAACCTTTCTGGAGAAATTCCAGAATATGTTTCGTGGGAATTCCATCTCTGATGTCAAAGTGAAAGGTGGACAGGAAGCGTTTCCAGGTCCTAGCATAGATATTAGTGGTGGTTAATTTTCTGCTTCTTAGGAGGGTGTCAATTAAGTTCTTGGAGAACCCTCTATTTTTTAATAGTGACCTTTCAAATACCACGCCGTCAAATGAAGTCCCGCTACATGTGGGTGGCTGACTGGCCCCTGGTAGAGGAGATCCGGAAGGTTCGGCAGTACCCAGGGATCGCCTACCGACATGGTCCTCAACCACGCGAACCAGGTCCTCCTGGGCCAAAAGGGGGCAATCAGTATGACTCTTGCCTGATCCTCTCTGATCTTCCTGACTACCAGAGGAAGAAGATTCAATGGTGGGAAGGCGTATGCCAGAGAAAAGTCCCATCTTATCAGTAGGGCATCCACCGCCAGGGGATTTTCCCTGGGGTTCAGAGAGCAGAACAATCTTTCTTTTCTGTTTTTTCTGGTGGCAAAGAGGTCTACCTCTGGCTGGCCCCATCTGCGGACAATCTGGCGGTAAATATCTTTGTTCAAAGCCCATTCTCCTTGTCTTAGAGCCTTGCGGCTTAAAAAGTTTGCTCTTATATTGTCCTTTCCGCTGATGTGGAGCGCGGTCAAAGATAGACAATTTCTCTCTGCTATCTGGAGGAGCCGTTCTGTTATCTGCATCAGAGCGCTGGAGCGGGTTCCACCTTGGTGGTTGACATATGCTACCGCTACCTGGTTGTCCGAGTGTATCCTCACATGATGGCCCTGCAGGTAGATAATGAGTTTCTTGACTGCCCGCTCTATCGCCAATAGTTCTCTCTAGTTGGATGAGATTTCAGAATTAGAATCCCACTGGCCCTGTACCACTATGTCCCCCATATGGGCTCCCCAACCGAAGGAACTTGCGTCTGTGGTTATAATACGGGTTATCTGTGTTATCCAGGGCACCCCTGACGCTAGGTTCTCGCTCTCAAGCCACCATCTCAGTGATGTAACAGTTGAGGGGCTTAGACACATCCGACCCTGTAAGGAGCCTCCAAGGGCCCTGCTATTAATCAAGACGTCGTTTTGAAGGGTTCTGGTATGGAACTGTGCCCACCTTACTGCTGGGATGCATGAAGTTAGAGAACCTAACAGGGACATGGCCTGTCTGAGGGTCATAGATGGATTATCCATTGCCCGAAGAACCTGCTCCTGTATCTTTTGTAATTTATCTAGAGGTAGCAGGCACCACTGAGTGTCTGAATTTAGTATCAACCCTAAAAATTTCTGTATTTTTAAGGGCTGGAGTCGGGATTTCTCGTAGTTTAAAATCCATCCCAGGTTTTCTAACCTGGATCTAGCTTTTTCTATCTGGGATTTACAATGACCCACCGATTTTCCTACAATCAAGAAATCGTCTAAATATGGAATGATTAAGACGTCAACCTCTCGTAAGTGAGCCATAACTTCGGCCACTAACTTTGTAAAAACCCTGGGTGCTGCTGAGAGACCAAAGGGAAGGGCTCTATACTGAAGATGACGTACTGTGCCCTCTACTGAAACTGCCACCCTCAGGAACTGCTGGAAGTCTGTATGGATAGGTAAATGATAGTACGCGTCTTTCAAATCTATGACTGCCATAAAACAACCTTTAAACAATATTTTTATTGTTGTATTAATGGACTCCATTTTGAATGTATGATTAATCAAAAACTCGTTAAGGGAACGAAGGTTTATAATCGTTCTGAATGTGTTATCAGGTTTCTGGATTAGAAACAGGGGAGAGTAAAACCCTCTTCCCCTTTCAGCCTCTGGAACCTCTACCAGGACATTTTTCTGACATAGGCTCAAGACTTCCGCTTCTAAAGCCGCTTGTTCGAGATGAGAAGATCTTAAGGGGGTCAGTTTAAAGGTGTCCCGCAGGATCTGGGTAAATTCCAACCTAAGCCCGGTGGATATTACCTTACGCGCCCAGTCACTATTCGTAATCTGTGACCATGCCGGGAAGAAGGATGACAGTCTACCCCCCACGGGAACCGCTAGTCATTGATTTGGTTTCTTTTGATCTCTCGACGAGCGTGTAAACATATAGCCCGTACCTCGTCTCCTTCTGTCTTCCCATCTGGGTCGATCTCTAACAGGCGAAGAGTTGCGCCTTCTCCCCTGGCCAAATCTCCTTCTACCAAATGGGCGACGGTAGGACGCTGATGAAAGGTTTGGGAATCTTTTCTTGTCGTCCCCCGCCTTTTCAAGCAGCTCGTCTAGGACAGTTCCAAACAAATATTCGCCCTCACATGGAATCACACAGAGCTTTGCTCTGGACTGGATGTCTCCCTGCCAGCACTTTAGCCACAGGGCTCTGCGAGCTGCGTTAGAGAGACCTGCTGCTCTGGCGGCCATTCTCACTGCATCCGCTGAGGCATCTGCCAGGAAGGCTGCTCCCTCTTGGATGGTCGGTAGGGCCCCAAGAATTGTCTGTCTTGATGTACCCTGTTTTAGTTGTGACTCCAACTGGTCCAACCAGACCATCATGGACCTGGCCGTGCACGTTGAAGCCACTGCTGGTCTTAAGGACCCGGCCGCCATCTCCCAGGTGTTTTTCAGGAAAGTATCAGCTTTCCTGTCTAAGGGATCTTTAAGGGATCCCATGTCCTCAAAGGGGAGCGAGGATTTTTTTGATGCCTTCGTAATGGCAGCGTCTAATTTGGGGGCTCTGTCCCAAGAACTTACTGCTGGATCGTCGAAGGGGTATCTCCTTTTGAGGGCTGGTGGTAGCGACCCTCTTTTGTCCGGTTTTTTCCACTCTCTGTGGATCAGATCCTGTATCTTTTGATTTAACGGAAAGACTCTCCGCTTCCTCTGTTCCAGCCCACCGAACATGACATCCTGCATGGATAAATGGGGTTTAGGCTCCTCTACCTCCATTGTCCCTCTGACTGCTTTGACCAGCTTGTCTACCCGGTCAAGAGGCAGACAAAATCGCCCCGAGTCCTCTTCTCCTGAGGAGGACGAGGGAGATGAAGCCTGGGAGTCTCTGCTTTTTCTCCACTCTACCGAGGAATCAGACTCCGCCGGGACCTCGCCCCTTAGACTTTGCGGCTGAGACAAGGACTTTAGGGTTTCCCTCATTTCTACCCTGACAATGTCTCTCAAACTCGCCGCTACTGCAGGCGACTCTTCTGCCACCGTCTGCTGAATACAGGGGGGGCACAATCTTTTGAGGCACGCGTCCGGTAATGGGCATGCACAGAGTGCGCATTCCCTATGCTTATTTTTACTTGTAGCTTTTTTTCCCTAGAAAAAGAAAAACACAAAAGGGGGGTCCCGTCACTGAGTGAACTTTCACGAAGATCACTTACCAGTGCCACAATCAAGTACCGGAGAACGAGGGGGATTTCTTTCGGTCGATGCTCCTGTCTGCCTGGAGGAGCTCTTACGAGTGGACTGGTCACTTCGTCCCGCATTACTGTCACGGGACCCTTTCTTTTTCTGTTTGACCTGCCGAAGGTCATCCAGGGGCGGCAGTGATGTTTGCCGCTGCTGCCCTTGCTTCTGCCGCTGCTGCTGCTGCTCTCGATCGCTTTCCATTACCACTGCTGCTGCTGCACACTGCTGCATGTAGTAATGTGGCCAAGGCAAGGTACCCTGCCCGGGTCCCGCCTAAATACCCCCTCCTCCGGTCAGCAGTATCCATGCCGCGCCCCTCCCCCCCCCTTAACGGAGCTCCCTACCCCAGCTGGCGCCCGACCCATCGGTGTTTCCGATGGGCGCCGCCATCTTGGAATCGCCGCGCATGCGCAGTGGCACGCTGACCCGGAAGCGCCTCCTCCGCCCGCCCCCTGACGTCACCGCTACCCCGGAAACGCCGGAAGCCCCGCGGGACGCCCGGGAGCTCCGGAGCAGCGCCCGGTCGCAGCCCCCTGCACAGCGCTGCCAACATATCTACGCCGCCGGAGCCGGGAATCCCCGGGGGGGTATACTTACCGGCGGCGGCTTAATTCCGGAGACGGACATACTCCGGACGCCGCTCCCTGCTGTCCACGCCACCGCCGTGAAACCCATCCTGGGCCACCGTGGCGCCTTCCTGGAGATCCGAACCAGGCCGAGGTAGGAGACCCCCTCGCTACCGGTGTCGGCTGGCCGGCCTGGGATCCAATTCTTCTGTAGGATCCCGTCCCCTCAGGAACAGGAAACCAACTGATGCGTGGGAGAGGTGCCGCCCTTTTGTATCTGTAGGTTTCCTGTTCCTATGGGGCGGATCCCCTCTCTCGTGGTGCTGTCATGAGAGTCCGAATAAAGAAGGGCTAAATTCTGGCTTTACTAGCAGAGGACTGAGCGTCATGTTGCCTCCATCCTTAGAATTTCTAAGATGGCAGTCCATTACAACAAGGTCAAGCAGCAGACATTGGGGGAAACAAAGTTACAGACCGGCAGAGGATGAAAAGTGCATGGCAATAACAGTTCGTAACAGGCTCCTAGAGGCAGGGCTCAAGTCATGTAAAGCTAGAAAAAAAGCCTTTCATCAATGAGAAGCAAAGGAGAGCCAGGCTGAAGTTTGCCAAAGACCATAAGGATTGGACCATAGAGGACTGGAGTAAGGTATTCTTCTCTGATGAGTCTAATTTTCAGCTTTGCCCAATACCTTGACGACTAATGGTTAGACGGAGACCTGGAGAGGTGTACAAGCCACAGTGTTTTGCACCCACTGTGAAATTTGTTGATCAGTGATCATCTGGGGATGCTTTAGCAATGCTGGAATTGGGCAGGTTATTCTTTGCAAAGGACGTATGAATCAAGCCGCATATAAGGTTATCCTGGAAAAACAGTTGATTCCTTCTGCTCAGGCAATGTTCCCCAACTCTGAGGACTGGTTTTTCCAGCAGGACAATGCGCTATGCCACACAGCTAGGTCAATCAATGTGTGGATGAAGGACCACCACATCAAATTCAATTCCAGTCATGGGCAGCCCAATCTCCAGACCTGAATCCCATTGAAAACCTCTGGAATCTAATGAAGAGGATCATGGATAGTCACAAGCCATCAAATAAAGAACTGATTAAAATTTTTGTACCAGGAGTGGCATAAGGTCACCCAAAAGCAGTGTGAAAGACTGGTGGCAAGCATGCCAAGACGCATGAAAGCTGTGACTAAAAATCATGGTTATGCCACAAAATATTGATTTCTGAACTCTTCCTGAGCTAAAACATTATTGTTGTTGTTTCTAAATGATGAACTTGTTTTCTTAGCTTTATCTGAGGTCTGCAAGCACTGCATTTTTTTGTTATTTTGACAATTTCTCATTTTCTGAAAATAAATACAAAATTTATTGCTTGGAAATTCGAATACATGTCAGTAATTTATAGAATAAAAGAGCAATTTACATTTTACACAAAAATCTACATATAAAGAGAAAAATCTACATATAAAGAGAAAAATCAGACAAACTGAACAATTTGCAGTGGTCTCTTAATTTTTGCCAGAGCTGTATATGTATCACCAAATATCTATTTATATAATTGCCTTGTAATCTTTTCATTTCCTGTTCTGTCCAGATGTCACCGTATCCCAGAATTCCAAGTGGAGGAAGTTCACCGACTGCCATACTGTGACACACAAGTGATGGGTGTCTCAATATGGAAACTGCTGCTGGTACCAACCTATTGTGCGGTACCACCAGCGGAACACTGTCGTACCACACACACTCTATACGCCATACACACACACACACACACACACTCACACAGCCTCTTGCGCGGTACCACCAGCGTTACACCGTCGCGCTGCGCCTGCGCGAATTCCGCACAGGCGCAGTGAATCATTCGGCTGATCCCGGCGGCAGATGCCTGATGTGAATACAGGCAGAGGAAGCTGGTCACATTAAAGGGGTTTTTCCACGAACGAAAGTTCATTTTAAAAATTGTCTGTGTCTGACCGTGTAAGGAGCATACCACATCTCCTGGGTAGTGGAGGAAGCAAAAGACAATACTGACATTACAGCAGGGGATCACAGAGGATTAATTTTGTGAGGCAAAATATTTCACTGACTGTTTTTAAACAATATTTTACCTCACAAAATGTATCCTCTGCAATCTTCTGCTGTAATGTCAGTATTGTCTTTAGCTTCCTCCCCTGCCCAGGAGCAGTGGTATGTTCTGTACACGGTCAGACACAGACAATTTTTAAAATGAACTTTCGTTCGCGGGAAAATCCCTTTAAATAGAAATTCCTCCTGACATGCTGTGCACTGACTATTTAGTGATGGGGTACACAGGTCAAACAAGAGATGACATGACAGGAGAAGACTGCAGATGGGGGAGAGAGAAAGCGCACAGGGGGGAGACAGCACAAACGGGACAGCACATGAGGGGAGAACACAGCACAGGAAGGAGAGAGACAGCAGACAAGGGGGATAGCACATGGGGTAGACAGGTCATAGAGAGCACAGATGGGAGAAGTCAGTACATGGGGAAAGAGAGTGTGGATAGGTGGGTGAGCACATGGGGGGAGATTCTCAACGCTGCAAAGCCTGCCCCCATCGTGACATTGCCGCCCTCCCGAAGGGATAATATCAGGCCTCCAACTAGTAGTTCTACATTACAATGCATTGTACACAGATATGACATATCATCCTATGTATACAAACACATTAGTATCCTGTGTATACATGGATAAGGAACATGGCTGTACACTATAAATCATAGTGTATAAATACAGTACTGTGCAGCGTATACAGGTACGTCATCACAGTGCATAGATACTGTACCGTGCAGCGAATACAGGTACGTCATCACAGTGTAGATACTGTACCGTGCAGTGTATACAGATACGTTCAGTATGTAGATATCTCACCTGTAGTGTATACAGATACATCACAGAATATAGAAATCGTAGTGCAGTGTATACAGGTACGTCACAGTATATAGATAGCGTACCACGCAGTGTATACAGGTACGTCATCACATTGTATAGATACTATACAGTGTATACAGGTACGTCACAGTATATACATAGCGTACCATGCAGTGTATACAGGTACGTCATCACAGTGCATAGATACCGTACCATGCAGTGTATACAGGTATGTCACAATATATAGATATCGTACAGTGCAGTGTATACAGGTACGTCACAATATACAGGACGTCACAGTATGTAGATATCTCACCTGTAGAAAGAAATTTTGGAGAGTCCCAAAAATAGTTAAAATCCTAAAAAATTTATTTCAAACATTTTAAAAGATCATATGGGTTGGGGTTACATCTCAACGAGTTTCTGGCAAAAGCCCTTATTCACTGAGATATTCACCTGTAGTGTATACAGATACGTCACAGTATATAGAAATTGTACAGTGCAGTGAATACAGGTATGTCACAGTATATAGATAGCGTACAGTGAAGTGTATACAGGTATGTCACAGTATATAGATAGCGTACAGTGCAGTGTATATATGTCACAGTATATAGATATCACACCTGCAGTGTAAACAGATACGTCACAGTATATACAGTGGTGGCCAAAATGATTGGCACCTCTGCAATTCTGTCAGATAATACTCATTTTCTTCCTGAAAATAATTGCAATCACAAATTCTTTGGTATTATTATCTTCATTTAATTTGTCTTCAATGAAAAAACAAAAAAAAGAATTGTCCTAAAGCCAAATTGGATATAATTCCACACCAAACATAAAAAAGGGGGTGGACAAAAGTATTGGCACTGTTCGAAAAATCATGTGATGCTACTCTAATTTGTGTAATTAACGGCACCTGTAACTTACCTGTGGCACCTAACAGGTGTTGGCAATAACTAAATCACACTTGCAGCCAGTTGACATGGATTAAAGTTGACTCAACCTCTGTCCTGTGTCCTTGTGTGTACCACATTGAGCATGGAGAAAAGAAAGACCAAAGAACTGTCTGAGTACTTGAGAAACCAAATTGTGAGGAAGCATGAGCAATCTCAAGGCTACAAGTCCATCTCCAAAGACCTGAATGTTCCTGTGTCTACCGTGCGCAGTGTCATCAAGAAGTTTAATGCCCATGGCACTGTGGCTAACCTCCCTAGATGTGGACGTAAAAGAAAAAAAATGACGAGAGATTTCAACGCAAGATTGTGCGGATGGTGGATAAAGAACCTCGACTAACATCCAAACAAGTTCAAGCTGCCCTGCAGTCCGAGGGTACAACAGTGTCAACCCGTACTATCCGTCGGCGTCTGAATGAAAAGGGACTGTATGGTAGGAGACCCAGGAAGCAGGGCTGTGGAGTCGGAGCTCATTTTGGTGGAGTCGGAGTCGGTATAAAATGGACCGACTCCTAAAATATATAATAAATTGGGTACAGTAGTTCAATGCAGAATGTGCTGAATATTTTTTCATAGGAATTTGGGAAAGTTATGAAATGTCCTATAAATGGCTGTTGTATTCCTGATCTAAGGCTACATTCACACACAGCGTTTTTGCTGCATTTTTTGAGGATATGTTTTTCAGCTGCAAAAGCAGATCAGATTTTTAAAAAACCGCATCACCTGAAAGGTTTTTGAGCTCATAGATAATGTTTTCAAAAGCAAAAGCAGATTAGAAATCTGCTCCATCCATTTATCCATATCTGTCTATCCATATCTTATCTGTACCAAAAAGAATGAAAGCCGGATAGCACAGAGACTAAAGGCCCTTTTACATTTAGCGATGCACCAGCGATCCGACACGGTCAGGATCGCTGGTGCATCGCTAAATGATCGCTAGTGAGCTTTCACACAGAAAGATCTCACAGCGATGCAGCAGCGACGCAGCGCACGATACTCACCTTTCACACACACAGCGATGAAGACGTCCTTCCACCCGCCTCCATGCGTCGCTCGTCGTCACAGCAGGAAGCTGACGACGAGAAATGGAGCCGGACATTCTCGCGCGATCAGCGATGGACAGCGGGGGGGCCGGTCGGAGGTATCACACATAGCGATATCGCTATAACGTCACAAAATCGGTGACGTTATAGCGATATCGCTATGTGTAAAACCCCCTTGAGGCTATGTGCCCACGTTGCGTTTTAAAACGCAGGCTAAAAACCGGACTCCTTTCCCAGAAATCGCGTGTTTTTTCCGCGCGATTTCACCGCGATTCTGTTCGCGATTTTGCCGCGATTTTCTCAAGCACTTTCCAAGAATCGCTTGGAAAGTGATTGACAGGTTGGTCACACTCGTCAAACAGTGTTTTTGACAAGTGTGAGCAGCTTTTTACTATTGAGGCCGCCTATGCGGCCTCAATAGTAAAAGATAAAATGTTAAAAATGATTAAAAAATAAAAAAAAATCGGGGTATATTTACCTTCCGACGTCCCTCGCTGCATTCCCGGGCCACAGCGCTCCCAGTAATGCCTTGCGAGACCTGTGATGACTTTGGTCTCGCGTTACTATAGCGATCTCGCGAGACCGCTAGAGTCACGCGAGACTACGTCACCACAGGACCTTGCCGCAAGGCATTACTGGGAACGCTTAGGCCGGGAATGCAGCGCGGGACATCAGAAGGTAAATATACCCCGATTTTTTATTCTTTTTTTTACAGGTGTATGGTACCCAGGGCCTGGAGGACGGTCTCCTCTCCTCCACACCATGGGTACCAACCGCACATGAGACGCTTAACTTCCCGCATGGTGGGCATAGCCACATGCGGGAAGTAAGCGATTCTCATGCACTCCTATGGGTGCGGAATCGCGGCAATTCTTTGCGATTCCGCACAAAAGAATGAGCATGCTGCGATTTTTTCCGCGATGCAATTCCGCCGCGGAAAAAAGCGCAGCATTAGCACAGCATGTGCGGAATGCCATAGGATTGCATGGGGGGGCGTTCTGTACACGATTTTTAAACGTTTTCGCGCCGAAAAAACGCTTAAAAAAAAAAATCACATCGTGGGCACACAGCCTTACACCTTTTTTTTTTTTTTTTTTAGCACCAGTCAGGTACACCTCATAGCTGAACAAAAGGACGCCCAGGACAGGCATTGCTTGTCTTCAGTAACACATCAACATCAATTGATAGTTGGAATAAATAGACTGCATTCACCACATCTTCTTAAGGTGCAGGCTTTATTTTCAAGTGTAGGGGTGTGCAGTATGAGGTTCTGCAGCAGCTGAGGTGTCAGTGCTCTGAACTCCAGCACCAGTGAAGCTCCTCCTCTACAGACAAGGGTGCAACACAGACAAGTAAACATATTCAGAAAGAAGGAAGACACTTATCTCAGAAGAATTGCTAGAGTGAACACCAGGATAACAAGATTAAGGTAATTCTTAAAGCATATTTAAACTTTCAATAAACTGTGCATAAATCAATAGTCCAGTATACTGTTTGTTTGTTTTTTTCTTTGAGCTCATATACTTTTGGGAAGCTAGCTTTTATACACTATACATACAATATACAGGGAAAATACAGCAACAGGATTGACGAGGACTTATATGAGGACTTGTATAGGTACAGAAGCCAAAACATCAAGTTATTAGCTCTGTTATCAGTTTCTTTGTTCCTGGAGTATGATACACAACAAACTTGCTCTTCATAGACTGTGAAGCATTTAGTGAGCTGTACGCTAATAAGAAAAGCCTTGGAAATTCAAAGTAAAGCTATCTAATAACATATTTTACAAACTTTATATTTGTCATCTGTACTATTGATTTATGCAAAGTTTGTTTTATTTCTATCTAAAATTATACAGTGGGGAAAGTATGTATTTGATACACTGTCGATTCCCACCTACAAAGAATGGAGAGGTCTGAAATTTTTAATCATTAGGTACACTTCAACTGGGAAAAACAGAATCTACAGGAAATATCTGACCTCTAATTGCAAACAAAGATTTCTGTACCAAATATCAAGCTCTGTTTTTCTATTGTATCAAATACGTATTTCATGCAATAAAATGCATATTTAGGCCATGTGCACACGATGCAGATTTGCAGCGTTTCCGCAGCGGATTTTACCGCGCAGAAACGTTGCATATCCGCATTGTGATGTACAGTACCTTTAAAATGAATGGAAAAAAAAAAAAAAACGCTGTGCAGACGCTGCGGATTTTTCCGCGCGGTTTTCCTGCGGTACAAAATCCGCAGCATGTTGCTTCTTTTGTGCGGTTTTCTATCTCCCCTGTTACCAAATCCGCAGGGGGAAGACCGCAATGGAAAACCGCATGAAAACAGCGTGAAAAATGGAAGAAATCCGCAGGAAAAATGCAGGTCATTTGACCTGCGGTTTTCTTCCATTCTGCACGGAAAAATCCACAGGGCTCAAAACTCCGTCTGCACTCAGCCTTAAATCATACAATGTGATTTTCTGGATTTTTTTAGTCTGTCTCTCACAGGTGAAGTGTACAATCGCAGACCTCAAAGTTCTTTGTAGGTGGGAAAACTTGCACAATTGTCAGTGTATCAAATTCTTATTTTCCCCACTGTACATGGTTCCCCGTTCTTGCTGGAATTATAATATACATTATTTTATAGGACAAAATTATTTTGAGAGTGAATTTATATTACTACAAAATGTCTAAGAAGCTCCCCATGAAGTCAGCTGTATTTGAGCATTTCACAGTGACTCAAGATGAAAAATATTTTGTGTGTCAATGAATGATAAGTGACCCAGAGGAAAACAAATGCTGTGGATGCCAAAATCAGCGCATACTCAGGCAGTGATAAAAATGCTCCTACAAGAGGTTCCAATCTAAAAAGACATTTACAACGCTTCCACCCAGAAGTTTTCAAAGCTGTGACTGAGAAAGATAACAGCAGCACCAAGAAACCCGAGCCCAGCACTTCCTGCCAGGCAAATGAGGAGGAAAGAGCATCTCAAACATCATTAGCAAGATATTTTGTAAGTGACAAAGTTACTGTAACAATGACAGCAGATATGTTTAAAAGACAGCTCATACAGCTTGTTGTGAAGGACGGTCTACCATTATCATTATTTGCACGACCAGCTTTTACAGCTCTTAATGGAGAAATGGCCCGCAAACTTGGTGTTTCTCTGGAAAGAGAAAGTATTAGAAAATTAGTGATTGAAGAAGCCCTTAACCAAAAGGAAGATCTTAAAAAGACTCTCAAAAGACGCTTCATGTTTCTTAAAATGGATGCCTGCACACGTCACAGAGTGAACTATTTTGCCATCAATGTTCGATATGTTTGTGACAACAAAGAAATTGTTACCAAGACACTGGCAGTAAAAGATACTAAGGCTGTGTGCCCACGATGCGATTTTTAAGCGTTTTTGCCACGATTTTTGGCACAAAAACGTTTAAAAATCGTGTACAGAACGCACCCCATGCATTCCTATGGCATTCCGCACATGCTGTGCTAATGCTGCGCTTTTTTCCGCGGCGGAATCGCATTGCGGAAAAAAAAAAAATCGCAGCATGATCATTCTTTTGTGCGGAATCGCAAAGAATTGCCGCGATTCCGCACCCATAGGAATGCATGAGAATCGCTTACTTCACGCATGTGGCTATGCCCACCATGCGGGAAGTTAAGCGGCTCATGTGTGGTTGGTACCCACGGTGTGGAGGAGAGGAGACTGTCCTCCAGACCCTGGGTACCATACCCCTGTAAAAAAAAAAAAAAAAAAAAAAAAAAAGAAGAATAAAAAAATCGGGGTATATTTACCTTCCGACGTCCCGCGCTGCATTCCCGCCCTAAGCGTTCCCAGTAATGCCTTGTGGCAAGGTCCTGTGATGACGTGGTCTCGCGAGATCGCTACAGCAACGCGAGATCAACGTCATCACAGGTCTTGCAAGGCATTACTGGGAACGCTGAGGCCCGGGATGGCAGCGCGGGACGTCGGAAGGTAAATATACCCTGATTTTTTATTTTTTTATCATTTTTAACATTTTATCTTTTACTATTGAGGCCGCATAGGCGGCCTCAATAGTAAAAAGCTGCTCACACTTGTCAAACACTATGTTTGACGAGTGTGACCAACCTGTCAATCACTTTCCAAGCGATGCTTCAAATCGCTTGGAAAGTGCTTGAGAAAATCGCGGCAAAATCGTGAACAGAATCGCGGTAAAATAGCGGTGAAATCGCATGGAAAAAATTGCGCGATTTCTGGGAAGGAGTCCGGTTTTCAGTGTGCGTTTTAACACGCAACGTGGGCACATAGCCTAAAGCTCATCACAGCAACCAGTTTCTCCAGGCCTTAGTGGAAAAAGTTCTGAAAGATTACGAACTCAAAAAAGAACAGGTTCTTGCTATTGTAACTGATAATGCTTCAAACATGATAAGTACAATTAAACTGATGAATGAGAGTAATGAACAACAGCTAGAAGAACATTTAGGACTCAGTATGTTTGAGATGGAAGGCCACAGTGCTGTTCATGTAACGGAGGAACAAACAGATATTGCAACAGAAGAACAGCAAAATTATACTTTAGAAATAGATGATCTTGTTGAAGCTGCTTCAAAACACTTTGCTATTCATCACATGCGCTGTGTTGTGCACACGCTGCAGCTGGCAATAAGAGATAGTCTGCAAGAGGGACATGCTGGAAATCTGATTGGAAAAGTAAGGAAATTGGCTATTGCCGCCAGAACCCATAAAATTGATTCCATCTTGAAGAGACATGCTGGGAAAGGGCAAATGTCGATCAAGCCACTGGGTGGGGCAGCACTTATTTAATGATTGAGCGATTGCTTGAACTAAAACAGTTTCTTACAGATATGGCAAACCCTCAGGTAACCCTAAATGAAGGTCAATGGACACAGGTGGCTGAATTGAAGGAATTGCTTAATCACCCATTTACTGTGACTAAAAAAATTACAAGCTGAGGATTTAAGTCCTGGCATTTTCATAAGGGAGTGGAAGAACTTGCTATTTTGCCTGTCCCAAAGAGGAGGTTTAATCGCAGATGGCATTTCTGCTTCAATGAAATGGAGAGAGACACAGCTATTGGAAAATAAAAATTTTCTGGCAGCTGTTTATGTGGACCCAAGTCATCGTATACTGCTTGATGATCAACAGCTTACTAAAGGAAAAGAAGCTGACTGAGGTAGCAGTTAGGATGAGTGGCCTACAGGAGGACTTGGGTCCTGACAGTGCTACTGCTGCCATATCTTTATCCTCATCAGATGAGGAGTTTGACTTTGACAAGTATTTGGATGACATGGAGCAGGCAAAGCGTTGCCGCAAGGAAAAAGATTCCACTCCGTCTCCTATAGCAAGCAGATTGACCATATTTCAGCAAAATGTTTCACTTGCTCTCAAAGAAATAGAGAAATTCAACCGTTCATCAAAACTGACTGTGCATGAGGCAATTCCTTTATACACGGAAATTGTTAGAGATGTTGCCCATGTGGTTACGGCTTTGCCTCTAACCTAAGTTAGTGTAGAGAGGTTGTTCTCTGGCCTTAAAATTATTAGGTCAGATTTGAGGTCCTCTATGAAGGAGGATCTGATGGAGGCAATACTATTTCTTAGGACAAATTCATAGACTGCACAAATGCTATTTAGTATGTTTTTGTTGAAAACTGTTTTTTGCCACTTACATAGTTTATTACATAGTGTTATATATGTAATTGATATTACATAGTATTAGATATTTACAATTTATTACAGTTTTTTGTTCTAAAGTTGTATTCCAATAAATATATATTATGTTCTATCTAAATATCTTGATTATTGTATCACAAAAATGATTAAGTGTCTGATGTTCACATTGTACTACAATACATTTTTCACCTGAATATAAGCAATATATGCCGGAGTCGGAGTCACAGGTTTGACTTACCGACTCCACAGCCCTGCCAGGAAGACCCCACTTCTTACCCCGAGACATAAAAAAAGCCAGGCTGGAGTTTGCCAAAACTTACCTGAGAAAGCCTAAAACGTTTTGGAAGAATGTCCTCTGGTCAGATGAGACAAAAGTAGAGCTTTTTGGGAAAAGGCATCAACATAGAGTTTGCAGGAAAAAAAAAAAAAAAAAGAAGAGGTATGCAAAGAAAAGAACACACTCCCCTACAGTCAAACATGGCGGAGGTTCCCTGATGTTTTGGGGTTGCTTTGCTGCCTCTGGCACTGGACTGCTTGACCGTGTGCATGGCATTATGAAGTCTGAAGACTACCAACAAATTTTGCTGCATAATGTAGGGCCCAGCGTGAGAAAGCTGGGTCTCCCTCAGAGATCATGGGTCTTCCAGCAGGACAATGACCCAAAACACACTTCAAAAAGCACTAGAAAATGGTTTGAGAGAAAGCACTGGAGACTTCTAAGGTGGCCAGCAATGAGTCCAGACCTGAATCCCATAGAACACCTGTGGAGAGATCTAAAAATGGCAGTTTGGATAAGGCACCCTTCAAATATCAGGGACCTGGAGCAGTTTGCCAAAGATGGTTGGTCTAAAATTCCAGCAGAGGATTGTAAGAAACTCATTGATGGTTACCGGAAGCGGTTGGTCGCAGTTATTTTGGCTAAAGGTTGTGCAACCAAGTATTAGGCTGAGGGTGCCAATACTTTTGACTGGCCCATTTTTGGAGTTTTGTGTGAAATGTTTAATGATTTGCTTCATTCTCTTTTGTGCTTTTTCCTTGCAAGCAAATTAAATGAAGATAATACCAAAGAATTTGTGATTGCAATTATTTTCAGGAAGAAAATGAGTATTATCTGATAGAATTGCAGGGGTGCCAATACTTTTAGCCACCACTGTAGATAGCGTACAGTGCAGTGTATACAGGTACGTCACAGTATATAGATAGCGTACAGTGCAGTGTGTACAGGTACGTCACAGTATATAGATAACGTACAGTGCAGTGTATACAGGTACGTCACAGTATATAGATAGCGTACAGTGCAGTGTTTACAGGTATGTCACAGTATATAGATAGCGTACAGTGCAGTGTATACAGGTAAGTCAGTATATAGATAGCGTACAGTGCAGTGTGTACAGGTACGTCACAGTATATAGATAGCGTACAGTGCAGTGTATACAGGTACGTCACAGTATATAGATAGCGTACAGTGCAGTGTGTACAGGTACGTCACAGTATATAGATAACGTACAGTGCAGTGTAGGTACGTCACAGTATATAGATAGCGTACAGTGCAGTGTGTACAGGTATGTCACAGTATATAGATAGCGTGCAGTGCATACAGGTAAGTCACAGTATATAGATAGCGTACAGTGCAGTGTGTACAGGTATGTCACAGTATATAGATAGCGTACAGTGCAGTGTATACAGGCAAGTCACAGTATATAGATAGCGTACAGTGTAGTGTATACAGGTACGTCACAGTATATAGTGTGCAGTGTATACAAGTACGTCACAGAATATAGATGGCGTACAGTGCAGGGTATAAAGGTATGTCACAGTATGTAGCTAGCGTACAGTGCAGTGTATACAGGTACGTCACAGTATATAGATAGTGTAGAGTGCAGTGTGTACAGACACGTCACAGTATATAGTTAGCGTACAGTGCAGTGTGTACAGGTACGTCACAGTATATAGATAGCGTACAGTGTAGTGTATACAGGTACGTCACAGTATGTAGATAGCGTGCAGTGCAGTGTATACAGGTAGCGTACAGTGCAGTGTATACAGGTACGTCACAGTATATAGTTAGCGTACAGTGCAGTGTGTACAGGTACGTCACAGTATATAGATAGCGTACAGTGCAGTGTATACAGGTACGTCACAGTATATAGATAGCGTATAGTGCAGTGTATACAGGTACGTCACAGTATATAGATAGCGTATAGTGCAGTGTATACAGGTACGTCACAGTATATAGATAGCGTACAGTGCAGTGTATACAGGTACGTCACAGTATATAGATAGCGTACAGTGTATACAGGTACGTCACAGTATAAAGATAGCGTACAATGCAGTGTATACAGGTACGTCACAGTATAAAGATAGCGTACAGTGCAGTGTATACAGGTACGTCAGAGTATATACATAGCGTGCAGTGTATACAGGTACGTCGCAGTATATAGATAGCGCACAGTGCAGTGTATACAGGTAGCGTACAGTGCAGTGAATACAGGTGCGTCACAGTATATAGATAGCATACAGTGCAGTGTATACAGGTACGTCACAGTATATAGATAGCGTACAGTGCAGTGTATACAGGTACGTCACAGTATAGAGATAGCATACAGTGCAGTGTATACAGGTACATCACAGTATATAGATACCGTACAGTGCAGTGTATACAGATACATCACGAGTACCAGCCTATCCCAAAGGGAGTGAGTCAAGCTGCAAAAGACCTCAACAACATATTCTATGCAATGGCCAGACTGTCCGACCTTAAAAAGTCAACTACAAAAGACCAAAAGAAAAACAGATCAACGGATGGTTTGACAGAGAATGTAAAGCCATACGGAAGACCCTGAGAACAGCCTCAAACAAGAAACACAGAGACCCCAACCACCCGGGTCTGAGGGAAGCCTATGAAACCATACAAAGGCAGTACAAAACCATCCTCAGGAGGAAGAAGCAGAGTTACATCTCTACCAAGTTTAACCAACTCCAAGATGCCCTCCAAGACAACTCCTTCTGGGAACTATGGAACCACATGGGCACAAAAGACAAGAAAAACAACATCCATATCCAAAATGGCAACATCAGGCTCCAGTACTTCAGAGACCTCTATAAAGACATCCCAAAGGAAGAACTAAGCCAAGAACAGGAAAGCATAATGGCAAAACTAAAAGCAATGGAGGAAAAAGTAAAAAATTTCCAAAACCCCGTGAATGCACCTATTACATTACAGGAAGTAGCAGAGAGAATCTCTTCCATAAGATGTAGAAAAGCCTGTGGCCTGGACGGAATCCTACCAGAAATGCTGAAGTACAGCCCACCAGAAATACAGGCTGCAATGGTTAAACTCTTCAATATTGTGCTAAGTGCCGGCTACTTCCCTCGTACCTAGAATCAAGGCCTCATCACGCCCATCCACAAGAATGGGGACAGGTATGACCCAGCCAACTACAGAGGAATAAGTGTCAGCAGCAACCTAGGAAAACTGTTCAACAGCATCCTGAACAAGAGTATCCTCAGTTTCCTCACTGAGCACAACGTCCTCAGCAAGAGCCAAGCAGGGTTCATGCCAAACCACCGCACCACTGACCACATCTACACCCTGCACAGCCTCATTCAGAGCCACGTGCACAACACAAAGAACGGGAAGATATACGCCTGTTTCACGGACTTTAAATAGGCCTTTGATTCGGTGTGGCACCCAGGCTTATTCCTGAAACTGCTGGAGAGCGGAATAGGAGGAAAGACCTATGATGTTATCAAAAGCTCCTACACCGAGAACCTCTGCAGTGTGAGTGTGAATGGCAGAAGAACGGCTTATTTCCAGCAGAGCCGGGGAGTCAGACAAGGCTGCAGCCTAAGCCCAACGCTCTTCAACATTTACATCAACGAGCTGGCTACCGTTCTGGAATCTTCCACAACACCAGGTCTCACCCTCCACGACACGCAGGTGAAATTCCTCCTGTATGCAGATGACCTGCTGCTTCTGTCACCAACCGAGAAAGGCCTCCAAGACAACCTGAAAATCTTAGAGAAATTCAGCTCCACCTGGGATCTACCAGTCAACCTAAAGAAAACCAACATCATGGTGTTCCAGAAGAGAAAGAGAAAATCAAACCAGCACCCTTCATTTGTCCTCAAGAACTGCGCCCTTACAGGAACGGACAAATATACCTACCTGGGCCTAGAGATTCACCGGTCAGGGAGCTTCAAACAAGCCATAGAGACCATGAAAGACAAGGCCAGCTAAACCTTCTATGCCATCCGAAGGAAACTCTACCATCTGAAGCCACCAGTGAGGGTCTGGTTAAAAATCTTTGACTCTATAATCGCCCCAATCCTCCTGTATGGCAGTGAAGTCTGGGGCCCTCACACCTACCCAGACTGGTCAAGGTGGGATTCCAGCCCAACAGAAATATTCCACAAGCACCTTCTCCAAGTCCATCGGAGCACCTCCAACAGTGCTTGCCGGGCCGAGCTGAGCAGATTCCCTCTACACCTAACGGTTCTAAAGAGGGAACTGTCATTCCGGGCTCACCTACAAAGGAGCAATCCAAGCTCCCATCACCATAAAGCCCTGACACATGTAGGGGAAACAGAAAAACCAGGACCCTCGGAACAGCCCACCCAAACTCAACCTGACCAAAACACCAATCACAGCAACCTGACAAAAGCCGGAATCAGGAAGATGGTAGACGAAGGCCAGGAGAGGTACATAAGTGACTGGAAGAACGACATCATCCGCTCACAGAAACTGACCATGTACCGAAGTCTACAGAGAGACTTACAGACTGGCCCCATACCTGGAGAAACTCCCGGACCCCAGAGACCGCAAGATCCTGAGCCGGTATAGACTCAGTGCCCACAGTCTGGCCATCGAGGTCGGCTGACACAGGCAGAGCTACAAGCCCAGGGAGGAAAGACTGTGCCAACACTGTGACCAGGAGGCTCTGGAGGATGAGACCCACTTCCTGCTACACTGCCCGAAATACTCAGCAGTGAGGGACTCTCACATCTCTTCCTGGATTTCATCACCATGAAGGAGGAAGTTAAAACATATATCCTGCTGGGGGAAGAAGAGAGAGCAGTGGAGATAGCAGCGCGGTATGTGAGCGCATGTCATA
This sequence comes from Dendrobates tinctorius, assembly GCF_039654945.1. Taxonomy (NCBI): domain Eukaryota; kingdom Metazoa; phylum Chordata; class Amphibia; order Anura; family Dendrobatidae; genus Dendrobates; species Dendrobates tinctorius. The sequence goes on along the minus strand of NW_027361681.1, from coordinate 4,059,360 downwards.
GACTGCGAGAAAGAGAACTATGATATGCCATGGACTTCTATAGCCCCCATCCTGGATCTGCCCCATGCCCCCCATTCACCTTCCCTATGCCATGGACTTCTATAGCCCCACCCTGGATCTGCCCCCATCCACCTTCCCTATGCCATGGACTTCTATAGCCCCATCCTGGATCTGCCCCCACCCACCTTTCCTACAGTCCCTATCCCCATTCCCTTCTGTACACTTGCTTTGGCAAAACTAATGTGTATTTAGTCCTGCCAATAAAGCTTCTTTGAATTGAATTGTATATAGATAGCGTACAGTGCAGTGTATACAGGTACGTCACAGTATGTAGATAGCGTACAGTGCAGTGTATACAGGTACATCACAGTATATAGATAGCGTACAGTGCAGTGTATACAGGTACGTCACAGTATATAGATAGCGTACAGTGCAGTGTATACAGGTACATTACCGTGCACTAGCTCCCTGCCAGTCAGTCACCCACAGATACATCAGGTATGAGGCCTGCCAGGCTGTACACTTCCTGCCCTGTAACTTGGGGGAGCTGCTGGTATCACTGGGGCCCTTGGCTCCTGCACTGCTCGCTCTTCCTATGGCCTCCAGGCCTTACACACAAGTACACATGCCGGCCACGATGACAGCTATCACCGTGTGTAATGACACTGGCCTCCTGCACTCAGCGCCGCCCCCGACCACTTACCGGCGGTCCCGTAAACAGCGGTCAGTACTGCCCTTACGGTAGATACTAGACTGTATGGGCTCCTTCCAGGTGTGATGTCAGGCTCAACCCTGCCCTTACTATCTTCCCCACCTGACACGCGTCACATGACTGGAATTCCCTACTGTGGATTGGCTGTTAGGAGATAGACCACTGACAAATCACAGCGCTGCTTCCCCCACGAACACATCCGGTGTCGCCCCCAACCCGAGTTAGAGCACTGACAAGTTGGCCCGTGCTCAGGGTGACACACTGCTCGCTCATACACAGTACCGGCAGAGTGCTCACTCATTCCTCTGTCCATACTTGTATTCCTATAAAGCTTTAACTTCTAACTTTTCACCTCAGAATCACTTGGCAGTCGCCATATGTGCAATTAGCTGCACGCCTTTCTCGCCTTCTCCGCCTCTCCCGCCGGTCGCTCGAGCTGTCTCTCTGAGACGCGCATGCGCTACACGCTTCAGCGCCTCACAGAAGCTGTACAGAACTGACCAATCAGCGCGCTTGACTCCTTAGTACTCGGTGATTGGCTAGATGAGATCAGAACGAGGCTTTACACGCACTGCTTAATTTGCGGTAGGTTCACGACACTGTCTCCTTGCGCTCGCTGCGCGTACGGCGCTATCTGAAGGTGAGAGGTTAACCATTAGCGTTCCGTTTGGCGCCCCACGAAACTAATCACGTATTGGGGCGCGGTTCCGCTTAGGACCGGGTGCTGTGATTTATCACTCACCTAGCGCTGGCTCTTGGATTTACTCCGCATATTGTCCAGTTGTGATGTCATCACCTCTGAAGCCTCGGCGGCCCATTGGCACTTTGTGCTCATAATGGGTACCTGAATCTGTGCCACATGTATATGCTGTGCGGTCAGTGGTAGTGGCATTTAGGGGGTTAAACACCAGTGATCGGAGCTTGCTCCAGTCGTAGCGGATAGAGGCATCCCAAATACACAAAATGGACTTTTTTTTTTTTCTTTTTTAAATACGGGGTATATTTTGATTCTGTGTCCTGAAAATTTTCGAGTTTTCTGTTTTGCCCGAGATGGGCAAGTGATTGGCTGCAGTGGTCACATTTGTGTGACAGGTACTTTCATCTGGTAGCCACTTAAAAGCCAAAGTCGATCCTGAGAATAGTATCTAAGGCAGGGGTCCTCAAACTTTTTAAACAGGGGGCCAGATTACGGTCCCTCGGACCGTTGGAGGGCCAGAATATAGTTTAAAAAAAATTATGAATAAATTCCTGTGCACACTGCACATATCTTGTTTAGAAGTAAAAAAAAAAATAGGAACAAATACAATAATAAAAATGAAGTTAAATCATCAAACTTACCGATTTTTTGGGTTCTTCGAATATCCTACACTTCGAGTTAATTTTTTCTCTTTCTTGATATCATTGTTTCCTAGGGATTCAAAATTGCTATTAGTAAAATACCAACATATATACAGCGCTACAAAAACAATATACCAGCAATAAAACTGCCCACACAGAGACATACAGACTGCACTGCCCATCAATGCAGCCTGATCAGTGCCCATCAATGCATTCTGATCAGTGCCCATCAATGCAGCCTGATCAGTACCCAACAATGCAGCCTGATTAGTGCCTATCAATGCAGCCTGATCAGTGCCCATCAATGCAGCCTGATCAGTGCCCATCAATGCAGCCTGATCAGTGCCCATCAATGCAGCCTGATCAGTGCCCATCAATGCAGCCTGATCAGTACCCAACAATGCAGCCTGATTAGTGCCTATCAATGCAGCCTGATTAGTGCCCATCAGCGCAGCCTGCTCAGTGCCCATCAATGCAGCCTCACCAGTGCCCATATTGGTGGAACTCCACTTTTACCTCAGGCTCAGACTGGTGTGGTGCAAGAATCCCCAATAGGCAGCATTGGTCCCTAAAAGGCAGGTAAATGTACCCAATAGGCAGCATACGTCTCCAATAGGCAGGTAAATGTCCTCAATAGGCAGCATAGGTCCCCAATAGGCAGGTAAATGTCCCCAATAGGCAGCACAGGTCCCCAAAAGGCAGGTAAATGTCCCCAATAGGCAGCACATGTCCCCAATAGGCAGCACAGGTCCCCAATAGGCAGGTAAATGTCCCCAATAGGCAGCACAGGTCCCCAAAAGGCAGGTAAATGTCCCCAATAGGCAGCACAGGTCTCCATTAGGCAGGTAAATGTCCCCATTAGGCAGGTAAATGTCCCCAATAGGCAGGTAAATGTCCCCAATAGGCAGCACAGGTCCCCAAAAGGCAGGTAAAAGTCCCCAATAGGCAGGTAAATGTCCCCATTAGGCAGCACAGGTCCCCATTAGGCAGGTAAATGTCCCCAATAGGCAGCACAGGTCCCCAAAAGGCAGGTAAATGTCCCCAATAGGCAGCACAGGTCCCCAAAAGGCAGGTAAAAGTCCCCAATAGGCAGGTAAATGTCCCCATTAGGCAGCACAGGTCCCCATTAGGCAGCACAGGTCCCCATTAGGCAGGTAAATGTCCCCAATAGGCAGCACAGGTCCCCAAAAGGCAGGTAAGTGTCCCCAATAGGCAGCACAGGTCCCCAATATGCAGCACAGGTCCCCAATATGCAGCACAGGTCCCCAATAGGCAGCACAGGTCCCCAATAGGTAGCACAGGTCCCCAATAGGCAGGTAAATGTCCCCAATAGGAAGGTAAATGTCCTCAATAGGCAGGTAAATGTCCCCACTAGGCAGAAAAATGTCCCCAATAGGTAGCACAGGTCCCCACTAGGCAGAACAATGTCCCCACTAGGCAAGAAAATATCCCCAATAGGTAGCACAGATCCCCACTAGGCAGGACAATGTCCCCAATAGGCAGGAAAATATCCCCAATAGGTAGCACAGATCCCCACTAGGCAGGAAAATGTCCCCAATAGGTAGCACAGGTCCCCACTAGGCAGAACAATGTCCCCACTAGGCAAGAAAATATCCCCAATAGGTAGCACAGATCCCCACTAGGCAGAACAATGTCCCCAATAGGCAGGAAAATATCCCCAATAGGTAGCACAGATCCCCACTAGGCAGGAAAATGTCCCCACTAGGCAGAAAAATGTCCCCAATAGGTAGCACAGGTCCCCACTAGGCAGAACAATGTCCCCACTAGGAAGAAAAATGTCCCCAATATGTAGCACAGGTCCCCACTAGGCAGAAAAATGTCCCCAATAGGTAGCACAGGTCCCCACTAGGCAGGAAAATGTCCCCACTAGGCAGGAAAATATCCCCAATAGGTAGCACAGATCCCCACTAGGCAGAACAATGTCCCCACTAGGCAGGAAAATATCCCCAATAGGAACCGGCATTAAAAAAAAAAAAAAAGTACTCACCTATGTCCCCGCACTGCTCTGAAGAGGCGCCCGCTCGTCTCCGTCTTCTTCCGGCACAGGCCCAGGCGGCGTGACATCATCAGACCGCGCAGGCGGCGTGATGACAATCACGTCGTCTCTGTGCACTGTGCTGCGGGAGGGCTGCGCAACGCCTTTCCTCGGCGCCTCGTCCCGCCCGCAATTACACAGCCCGCCGGCACTGAACTGCAGTGCAGTTCAAGATCTCAAAGTCGGCCTGGCGGAGGGCCGGATAAAAGTCTTTGGAGGGCCGCATGCGGCCCGCGGGCCGTAGTTTGAGGACCCCTGATCTAAGGGGTTACGCCATCTGGATTGCAGTTATAGAGGATCCTGGCTGTTAGAGCAGGGGGATGAGAGTACTTCATGGGTTAAAGGAAGATGAAATACTTCTTCTTGCAGGTGGTTTCCACAATGGCCGTCCTTAGTGATCTCTTATGATGTCTTTCCCACAGGAAGCCACCATGGGGCTGCTTCAGAACATCGTTCGCGGCTTCGTCCGAGGTTCTGACCGAATGGCCGAAATCACCAGCAAGATGGGACCCAGATCTTTCAACAGGGGCAGAGGGGCTAAGAAGGTCGGGTACCTGACCTCCAATAGGAAGTTCGTCAAAGTGAAGGAGATGGTGCCGGAGTTTATCGTCCCTGATCTGAGCGGCTTCAAGCTGCGGCCATACGTCTCATACAAGGCTCCTGCCGGGACTGAGGAACAGATGACAGCCAAGAGACTGTTCATGGAAACTGCTGCTCCGGCCATAGAGAAGGACATTAAGAACAGAAGCTTCGATCCCAATAATCTGGAAAAATACGGATTTGAGCCGAGCCAGAAGGGCAAGTTATTCAAGCTGTATCCGAAGAACTATGTGCAGTAGCCGAGATGATGGTGGACATTGACCCCTCACTACTCTGCTGTAATTATATGGATGATGCTGAACGCTGCTTATGTGTCATTTATAATGTCTGATTTGGGCTCGTGTACACCGCTATGTTTCATATGGAGCAGTAATAGGGCTTCATTAGAGGTGCATCCTCTCAAAATGCTTTTTGGGGGTCTATTATATGGATGCAACACCTCAATTGCCCACAGTTCTACTGAACGCTTGTGGCGCCTAAAGGGTTAGTCTCATCTTGTGATGATGAATGAACTATATCTGCTATCACTTTATGATCACTTTGACCCTCACAAATCCTAAGCATGAAGAGGGTTGGCTGTGCAGGGAAAACTCAAAAAAGGATGCAGCACTCTGTCTTGGTGGGTGATCCCCTGATCATCTATTAATGGTATATTATGGTTATATAAGATGGGAATACCCCTTTAAAGAAGTCTTGCTGGTACGGGAAATGGTGGTGATTGCTGGGTAGGTCTGACCTCTGCTCCTTCCCCAAACAATCTTGACAACCGTGCTCTGCAGAGCCTCTTCTTGAATAAAGTGGAGGTGCACACACTGGACCTCTGTTTAACTGATTATGGGACTGTCGTACAACGCTGAGCGCAGCAATTTATCAGTCCCCTAGAAAGCAGATTGTGTATGCACCTCTGCTCCTTCCAAGAAGTGACTCGGCAGAGCATTGTTCTCAGGATCGTGGAGGGTCCTAGGGTCAGATACACAACAATCAGCAAGTTATCGCATACCATATTGATAGGCTATAACGTAAGACTTTGGTAAACCCCCTTTAATCTACGACTCCTACTCAAAGTTCTGTTATGGCTGTTCTACCTCTTAGGCCTGTTTCACACTTCCGTTGACGTCAGTCAAAATCCGCCACTTTTAGAAAAAAACGGATCCGCCCCTTTTTTCTGGCAGATCCGTTTTTTTCCCCATAGACTTACATTAGTGGCGTATTTTGACTGATGGCCGTCCGTCACATCCGTTTTTTGACAGATCCGTGAAAATTTTAGCGGTTCCCGGGCGGAGGGGACGGACTCTGAAACATTTTTTCAGAGCGACAGTCCGCTATTTTCAATTGCGCATGCCCGGCAGAATTTCTCTGCCGAGCAATTTAACCTTGAATTGCATTTCTGGAAAAGCCGCAGCAATGCAAAAATCTCTCTCTTTCTTTAAATTTTCCCCTGCTAGCCGACTTCACCGGATCCGTACACTACACGGATCCGGTGACATCCGTTTTGCGCATGACGGAGGCGGATCCGTTTTTAACGGCTCTGGCGGATTTAGCCTCCCGTCAAATAGCGGAAATGTGAAACAGGCCTTAGGAATCCCAGGGCTCATATCTCATCACAGGCAAACAAATGTGACTGATGATGTGAACATGATGCACAGTCACTGTCAATTCGAAAGATGAAGTCCACAACTATTTCATATCCAACAGAACCTTAGGCTATAGTCACACAAAGTTTGGTAAGGTTTTAAAGGGAATCTGTCACCCCATTTCCAGCCTATAAGATGCGGCCACCGCAATCAGGGGCTGATCTACAGCATTCTGTAATGCTTAAAAGTATTTCATTAAGACACACATTTATTTCTTCAATGTAAAGAGTAATCTATATACACTGTGTTCCAAATTATTATGCAAAAATTTTTTCCTCATATTTTCTCTAAATTACCTATATGAATTGCAGTCATTGTTATTTTCCAGTCATCTACTATTCTAGTATAATTGCAATGTTTTTGAACAAACTGCCTATGAAAACAGTATATTTTTAAAAATAAGAAACACTCAAAATGCATGTTCCAAATTATTATGCACAGCAGAGTTTTCAACCTTTTTATTTTGAACAAAAAAATGGTCAATTGTTCAATTGTGAAATTATAAGCCTTATCAGCTTATTACAAAATGAAATCCAACTGTTTTCAAGTCAAAACTTTCTTCTAGGTGATGTTACATTTGCACATAGGACCCCTTGTTGGAAAGAAGCTTCTGAACTCTCTCGTCCATTGAATTTGTCAGTTTTTGAATGGTTTGGGCTTCCAATTGTTTTGCATGTGGACAGAATACCCTCCCAGAGCTGTTGCTTAGATGTGAACTGCCTCCCGCCATCATAGACACTCCTTTTGATGATGCTCCAGAGGTTCTCAATGAGGTTGAGGTCAGGGGAAGATGGTGGCCACACCATAAGTTTGTCCTCTTTTAAGCCCATAGCAGCCAGAGATGCAGATGTGTTATTTGCAGCATGAGACGGGGCATTATCATGCATGAAAATGATCTTGCTGCGGAAAGCACGGTTCTTCCTCTTGAACCATGGCAGGAAGTGCTGTTTTAGAAACTCCACATAGATTATGGAGTTCATCTTTACCCCTTCAGGGATCCTAAAGGGGCCGACAATCTCTCTCCCCATGATTCCAGCCCAAAACATTACTCCACCTCCTCCTTGTTGGTGCCTTAGCCGTGTTTTCATGGGGTGTCCATCAACCAGCCATCCTCCACTCCATCCATCTGGACCATCGAGCGTTGCACGGCACTCATCGGTGAACAAAACAGTTTGGAAGTCAGTCTTCATGTATCGTTTGGCCCACTGGAGCCGTTTCTGCTTGTGTGCAGTGGATAGAGGTGATCGACAGGATGGCTTACGCACAGCTGCAAACCTCTGAAGGACCCTGCATCTTGATGTTTGGGGGATGTTGGAGGCACCAGCAGCTTCAAAAACTTGTCTGCTGCTATAAGGCATTTTTGCAGCTGCTCTTTTAACCTGACGCAATTGCCTGTTGGAAAGAGTCCTCAATTTTTCCTTATCAGCACGCACACGTGTGTGCTGGGAATCACCTACATACTTCTTGATGTGCGATGATCACGATGAAGTGTCTTGGCAATGTTGATTGTAGTCATGCCTTGACCTAAATACTCCACAATTTGTTGCTTCTCAGCAGCCGACACATCCTTTTTCTTTCCCATTTTGGCAAAAAATGTAGGCTGCTTAATAATGTGGAACAGCCTTCTTAAAGGGAAGGTGCCGCAATTTTATATAATTTGCAAAAAAAAGAGTAAGTAACAAAACATGTTGTTAAAGCAAATGTTGTACTAACTAGGATTTATGGTTTGTTTGTAATAATGTTTTAATGTAGCCACTGGGCGCTGCCATCTTGTTTTGCAGATCTGTGGAGGACTCATACAGTCTGCAAATATGGCCGTCCCTGGACATAGGAGACTGCGGCCGGCTCCCGACCCCACCATGCAGCCTCATTAGCAGAGAACTGGGCACGCCCCTGTGGGCTGCACCATTCACTGCTGTAGGTGTGGCTGGGCGCCATTTTACTGTAGCCCAGTGCTATCTGCTGAGCTCCACTTTCTGCACCGTGCTTCCTGCTCCAGCTCCACTGTCCTCCTGCTGTCTCTGCCTCCTCACTCACAGCCCCAGTGATCTCCGGTTATCTGTCACCTTTGCTTTTATAGTGACATATACAGCCCATAGTCTAGTGTATGGGGGGGGGGGGGGGTTGGGCAATTACACCAGTGTGAGCATATCTGTAATACTGTCTCCTGTGATACTGCCTGCTGAGCTGTGTATCTAATCCTCTCCTGTGTGATGCTGCCTGCTGAGCTGTGTATCTAATCCTCTCCTGTGTGATGCTGACTGCTGAGCCGTGTATCTAATACTCTCCTGTGTGATACTGACTGCTGAGCCGTGTATCTAATCCTCTCCTGTGTGATAGTCTGCTGAGCCGTGTATCTAATCCTCTCCTGTGTGATAGTCTGCTGAGCCGTGTATCTAATCCTCTCCTGTGATAGTCTGCTGAACCGTGTATCTAATCCTCTCCTGTGTGATAGTCTGCTGAACCGTGAATCTAATCCTCTCCTGTGTGATACTGACTGCTGAGCCGTGTATCTATTCCTATCCTGTGTGATACTGTCTGCTGAGCCATGTATCTATTCCTTTCCTGTGTGATACTGTCTGCTGAGCTGTGTATCTAATCCTATCCTGTGTGATACTGTCTGCTGAGCTGTGTATCTAATCCTATCCTGTGTGATACTGTGTGCTGAGCCGTGTATCTAATCCTATCCTGTGTGATACTGTCTTCCGAGCTGTGTATCTAATCCTATCGTGTGATACTGTGTGCTGAGCCGTGTATCTAATCCTATCCTGTGTGATACTGACTGCTGAGCTGTGTATCTAATCCTATCCTGTGTGATACTGCCTGCTGAGCCGTGTATCTAATCCTATCCTGTGTGATACTGTCTGCTGAGCCGTGTATATCTTAATCTTTCCTGTGTGATACTGTCTGCTGAGCCGTGTATCTAATTCTCTGCCTTGTGATACTGCTCTCCTGAAATACTCTGTGCTGCTGTCACCCTGCTGGTTTTATGTGTGATCTACATGGTGGTATTGTGTATGATCTATATGGCGGCATTGTGTGTGAAGTATATGGCGGTATTATTTGTGATCTGCTAAAAGGGGACCCATTCTAGGGTGGTTCTGGCTGAGCACCTGCACACGGGTCAGGGGTAATAGGTACAGTCAGGGGAGGGCTGGGGAGGCAGCTGAAGAGAGGGGTCTCATTTTTATCGTTACTGTATGGCTCCATTCCCCCCCAGCCTGTTTCCCAGTGTCACCCCGGACTGCGCCTGTCGCCTCGCTTTCACACATCGCCAGGACAGAATCTGAGGAGGGGAATGGGGTCTTTGCATGCAAAGTCTGGATCAGAACAGGCCATCAATCAGCAGAAATGTTTCCTGGATTTCTGTGCTGCTGTCTCCCTGCTCCTCTCCCATATATCTCCCTCTGTGCCCCCCATAGACCAGCGCACTGCTCTCCTGAAATACTCTGTGCTGCTGTCACCCTGCTCCCAGAATCCTTGCTGCCTGCCATCCTCGGTGACCGAAGACCCTATTCCTCTCCTCAGATCCTGTCCTGGCGATGTGTGAAAGCGAGGCAACAGGAGCCTGATGTATGGTGGAAGGAGCAGGGTGACAGCAGCACAGAGTATTTCAGGAGAGCAGTGTGCTGGTCTGTGGGGGGCACCCTGTTCGGTGCCAGGGATTGTACATAGAGCGCTGTGTTTTATACACATGGATGGACCATCTGCTCCACAGAAATCCAGGAAACATTTCTGCTGATTGATGGCCTGTTATGATCCAGACTTTACATGCAAAGACAGTCAGTAACTTTGCAGGCCCCATCTGGCTGCTCACTGTGTTCCTAAATGTCATCCTCTCATTTCCCTTAGGCCTCTTTCACACTTCAGTTTTTTACAATCAGTCACAATCCGCCAGGTTTTGAAAAAAACGGATCCTCAATTTTCTTTTGAGGATCCGTTTTTTTTCCCCATTGACTTGCATTAATGGCGGATTGTGACGGATTGCTGTCCGTTGCATCCGTTTTTTGTGAGGATCCGCCAAAACTTGCTGTCTGTCACCATCCTCAAAGATTTCAAAACGGAGCTTGCAACGTTTTTTTCTGTGGCGGATCCTCCAGACACTTATTTAACCCGAAATTCTTTCTGGGTGCCGGACTATCAATCTCTCTCTCTCTCTCGGCCAGCACTTTCATTATATTTCCTCATTTTCAGGATCCGTCTGAAAACGGATCCTGTGCCATCCGATGATGCGAACGGATCCGCTTGTCTGACTTTTTGGCGGATTTGAACTGATGCTAAAAAACTGAAGTGTGAAAGAGGCCTTAGCAAGCACCCAGTAGGGGAGGAGAGGAGTGACACCACCCCCATGTCAGCAGATTCCACCCATACAGTGTCCATTGTAGGGCATGATCATATATCAAAATCAATCATGGACACTGTACGCCCATAATTACTGTAGGACAGTAATGTGAGCTAGTTGTACAGTAGGTTTTTGTGCCAAACTTCAGTAGCTGCTCCCCCTTGTGTTAACAAGTGGAAATGCCAAACTTTTTAAAATTATTTTTCATATTTTACAAAATTAAAAACAAATGATAATATTTAAGAAAATGTAAACATTCTTTACATTTTTTCAATTGCTGAAAAAATTTTTTTGGGATGGCACCTTCCCTTTAAGTAGTCTTGCCTTTATTTGGACACACCTGCCAAAATAATTTGCACAGGTATCTGCAATTGCTTTCAGTGTTATAAAGAGCCCTGACACACATCACCATCAATGAGTTTAAATGACAAACAAAATTCTAACCTTATCACTCCTAAACTTTTTGCATAATAATTTGGAACACAGTTTATGGACACACACCTGTGCATCTGTCTATGGTCTCATATTACGGGTGCTGGTGCAGAGGCCTCTGACCATGGATCTATTCTATACCACTTATAAAATGCTGCTCCTTGTGGTGTCTAATGCAGCGACATAATTACTACTGTATTTTTCGGATTTGAAGATGCACTTTTTTCCAAAAAATTTGGAAAAAAGGTGGTGCATCTTATAATCCAAATGTAGCTTACAGGCTGTGGTGGAGCGGGGTTCTAGGGTCGCTGCTGTAGGAAGCTGGGGGCAATGCAGCAGGTCCTAGGCTGGTAGGGGATGCTCAGCGGTGCAGGGGCTCCGCTGACACTTTGTGAAAGCCCGAAGCCCCTGAACTTTCCATGTTTTTTTTTTTTTTATGGGTTGGACTTTGAGAAAATGGCCACAGCCGGTAGCGTATGCGCAGATTGAGATCCTGTGAGACAAGATTTTGGTGTCGAGATCTCAATCTGCACGTGCCGCCTCCATTTTCATGGAGTCCACCACATTCAAACCATGGAAAGTGCAGGGGCTCCGGGCTTTCACAAAATGTTTGCGGAGCCCCTTCACCATCGATCACCCCCTCCTCCCAGCATGAGGTCTGCCACACTGTATCTCCGTAACACCCCCTCCTCTCAACATGGGGCCTGCAGCATCACCCCATTCCTGCCACCTCGCGCTTCCTGAAACAGTGACCTGCCTACTGGGACCCCGTTCCACAGCAGCCTCCACCCCGGTAAGCTATCATAAAAGCGGACTATACGACACACAAAACAATTTTATTAAAAAACTTTTTCCCCTATTTCCCTCCCCAAAATTTCTGCAAAATACGGTACCTTCTTCAATTAGCGCTAATATGTAAAAATAGGAAAAATGTTAATTTAAGTTTTCCATTTAAAAAAGAAAAAGTTATTTTTCTTCCAAGATTTTTAACTTCTTTTCATGTCCCCACAGCCAACTGAACAAAAAACAATAAGAAACCCCACAATTCAGTTTTTGTTTTTTTTCATCGTTTAGGGTGCAATAAAAACTACCTGGAAATATGATTCTCCGAACCTTTAGGCTATGTGCCCACGTTGTGCTTTTGAAGCAGAATATTCCTGAGCAGAAACGCACACCCTCTTCCCGTGAAAACGCATGCGTTTTATGAAGCGCCTTTGTAAGCGTTTTAGCATGCGTTTTTGCAATACAATTGTATGTATGCGAAAACGCATGCGTTTCCGCAAAATTAATGAACATGCTGCGTTTACCGCTAAGCGTTTCCGCAGCGGACAAAAACACACAACATGTGCGTTTTCCATTATATTACATTGGATGCTTTTCTTAAGCGTTTCTGCAGTAGAAACGCTTGTCTAAAAGCGCTGCAGAAACACTTAAAAAACGCACCGTGGGCACACAGCCTTACTACAAGACCAAACTGATAGATTTTGGTCTACATTAAGTGGTTTAAAAAAGTTTTAATTTTTAGAACTTAAAAAAAAAACAAAAAAAAAAAAACTTGGTTTGTGTTGTTTTCATTTGCGACACCTTATACAGCTGTGTCAGATTGCCTTTTGGATGATGACCTGACATTTATAATTTTATATTTTGGGGACATTTAATAGTTTTAAAGAAAAAAAAAAAAAGGCTATTTCTATTAAGTTTATGGAAGACTAATTTTACATTTTCATAGTTATCTTCTGTAAACCTTTTTCTGTCAATAGAGCTGTGAGGGGGCTTGTTTTTTGCATGCCAAGCTTTAGTTGTTAGTGGTAGCATTTTGGGGTATATTAGGCTGTGTGCACACGGTGCGGTTTCTGCTGCGTTTCCGCAGCGGTTTTGCCCCTGTGGAAATGCAGCAGTTCCGCTGACCATGTACAGTACAATGAAACCCTATGGGGTTTCAAAAACGCTGTGCTGACGTTGCGTTTTTTTCCGCGCGGTTTACAAACCACAGCATGTCAATTGTTTGTGCGGTTTCCGCAGCAGTTTCTTACCTCTACCATAGGTAGAGGTGTGAAACCGCAGGACCAAACCGCAGGTCACTTTACCTGCGGTTTTACCTGCGTTTCCGCGCGGAATCCGCAACGTGTGCACATAGCCTTAGATGTGTTTAGCATATTATTTTGCATTCCTTGTGGGGGGTGTAATTGAAATAGTTTGAGAATTTATAAAAATAGTTAAATAGTTTTATAAAATAGTTATTTCACTTTTGGATGGAGATAAAGCAAGAGGGAGGGAAAAAAAAATTGTCAGTCTCCTGAATATCTACTGTAATACCAGAGTATTGCAATATATAGAACAATTACTGATCAAGGATGCCCAGTCCATGCCTGAGCCAGCTCCATACATGATATTCCTTTTGTACAGGCGTCGTGATGCTATCCTCCCGTGAGCCTGGCATTAAATTTTATTTCAAAAGGAAAGAACCTGTGAGCCAGGTCAGGTCTTGCTACAGAAACTACGATGTGGGGGCATCAATTTTAAAACTCTTCAGGAGGTAGACCACAGTAATGACAGCTGAGTAAAGGAGAGGCAATGGGTGCTCATTCTTTTTTGTCTAGTCTTTGGTACTGCCACCGCCAAACATGTAAAACATGGTCGTAGAAGGAACACGTCGCCAACAGGTTAGTCTGGAGTTGTCCACATTTCTCCAGCTTGGAGACCCCAATGACAGGGCGGTCGTCAGTCTCTCTGTTCAGTTCTGGCACGTACCCGCCATCATCATCCTCCAGGACGACGTCGAAGCTGGCAGTAGGTGACTCGTAGAAGATCTTCAGATTCTGCATGGACTGCTCCAATTTTGGAGTTGTGACATCTCTGCTGGTGGGATCTGACTTCCCTATTGCTGGTTCTGGTTGGATCAAGGAAGAGTCTGGAAGAAGCGCTCTAGACCAATCAGCACCATAGGCCAAAGAGTTGTGGAGGACGTAGGACGAGACGATGGGACAGCCATCTAGAGAGAGGTGCAAAGTTTTGTCAGTAGCACATCATAAAGGGCTTATAGTCCCATTCAGGACTGCCGAATTCTCAGGCATACCAGAGGCCGAGTCCAGGATGTGAAAGCCGCTGTGCATGCAGGCAGCCAGCAGGAGGGCGCTGTCAGTAGGGTGCCACTTAAGTCTCCAGACTCCTCCCTGTACGTGTGTATCAGATATAGGCTGCTTCATCTGACGTAGGTCCCAAACAAGGACGTGCTCATCGTAACTGGGGACCAAAGATGGAACATGATTAATGTCAGACATAGAGCTCCACAATGAGAGACTTCGTCTTAACAGACAAAATCAAAAGGGGGCACCACAGATTTGATCTGAAGGTATCCAACCACGTCCTATATAAACAACGTAGTAGTATAAAGAGGAGAAAGGGATAGGCCACAAAAGGGGATCACCTCGAGGCATGGACTAGCATAAAATCAATTCATTTTTATTGAACACAGATAGACAAGCACAAAACATAAAAACACATTAAAATAGTCACACATGTGACATATATGCAGACAATACAAGGCTTATAATAAAGCCAACTGCCTGAAGCAATTACTCCACAATATAGTAACTTAAATAGAAACCCCGAAGATCATAAACAGCATACCATTAAATACTGAGTGTATAAGGTACATTCAGTGCCCATACAAAAAAACAGATTTCTGAATAAATATAAGCACATAGAAAATTGATTAAGTGCCCTATATGATAATACCCATAGTAATGGTTAGAAATCACTGCACATCAGAGCACACATGGAGTGCAATCAGAATGTGAACATATTACCAAGGATGGCTAACACCCCCATATATAGTGCACAAAGTTTTAGAAATAAGCTTAAATGGCCTGCCTGCAAAGTATAATTAAGCAGAGTCCACAGTATCAAGAACTAGGCACCATGAATAAACAATGTGGTAGAGCAGACACAGAGCACATGAGAGTAGAAAAAAAAAAAAAAAAAATGGACTAATATAGCCACCTAGGAAAAAAGGAATAAATTAGTAATATCTACAAAGGGAACCCATGTGGAGTAAAACCAGGCAGAGCTAGGACCCGACGCGTGTCGCCACCCTAAGTGGCTTCGTCAGGGGTGGCGACACGCGTCGGGTCCTAGCTCTGCCTGGTTTTACTCCACATGGGTTCCCTTTGTAGATATTACTAATTTATTCCCGTCTTGCGTCTTGGAGGCGGCGCCCAGCCATCCATCATGCCCCTGTTTTGCGTCTAGGCTCTGCCTCCCATCCGTCCATGCCCGTGTTGTATGCCGGCGCCTGTGCTTTGACAACAGTTCCCGGGCAGCGCGCACTGCGCATGCCCGAGAACTGTTGTCACAGCGCATGCGCCAGCATAGAACACAGGAGGAGGCGGCGGCGCACAGCGGCATGATGGACGGATGGCAGGCGGCGCCCAGACACAAGACAGGGGCATGATGGACGGATGGGAGGCGCCTGATACAGGGGGACACAACATACCTTTGGGACGCAATACAGGTATGGGGACCTATTTATAAAAGTCAATATTTCGGCGTTACTAGGGGTCAAATACATAAGAGCCACCTTCACAGAATGCAGCCTTAGTGCTGCTGAAGGTGGCTCTTTTACTTAAAACGCCCTGGGGGGGTGACAGGTTCCCTTTAATTTCTTATCCTTCTCTATTTTGGTTAATTCCCCTATCTCCCCACCCCGATGCATTCCTCTTTTATATGTGAGTGAATATTTTGTAGGCCTGGAGTTTTCGTTTAACCCTTGTTTGTCGTGTTGATGTACTACGGTGCACAGTAGCGCCCCTCTTCCCTGGGTGGGGAAAGAGAACAGAGAGAGGAGATAAGGCAAAAGCATCTTCACCTTCGGAAGTATCCGGGGAAGTAGGGCAAGCAAGGGCGCCCCCTAGTGTTAGGGACAGAAGGAGCCCCTGGTCCCGGGTCACCCGACAGCTGTGTCATGACAGTTGAGTGGAAGGAAAAAGTGGTAGAAAAAAAAAGGGCACAAGCAACCGGGATAACCGCAGCCTCGAAAGGACTTAAGAAAAGGCCATTCAAAAATTTGGGGGGAGATTCACAAGGAGTGGACTGCTGCTGGAGTCCTTGCTTCAAGAGCCACCACACACAGACGTATCCAGGACATGGGCTACAAGTGTCACATTCCTTGTCTCAAGCCACTCATGACCAATAGACAACGCCAGAAGCGTCTTACTTGGGCCAAGCAGAAAAAGAACTGGACTGTCGCTCAATGCTCCAAGGTGTTGTTCTCAGATGAAAGTAAATTTTGCATTTCATTTGGAAATCGAGGTCCCAGAGTCTGGAGGAATAGTGGAGAGGCTACAATCCAAGCTGCTTGATGTCTAGTGTGAAGTTTCCACAATCAGTGATGGTTTGGGGAGTCATGTCATCTGCTGGTGTATGTCCACTGTGTTTTATCAAAACTAAGAGTCAGCGCAGCTATCTACCAGGAAATTTTAGAGCACTTCATGTTTCCCTCTGCCGATAAGGCTTTTTGGAGATGGCAATTTAATTCTCCAGCAGGACTAGACACCTGTCCACACTGCCAAAAGTGCCAATACTAAAAACGGTATCACTGTGCTTGATTGGCCAGAAAACTCGTCTGACCCTAACCCCATAGAGAGTCTATAGTCAAGAGGAAGATGAGAGACACCAGACCCAACAATGCAGATGAACTGAAGGCTGCTATCAAAGCAACCTGGGCTTCCATAACACCTCAGCAGTGCCACAAGCTGATCGCCTCCATGCCACGCCGCATTGATGCAGTAATTGATGCAAAAGGAGCTCCGACCAAGTATTGAGTGCATTTACTGAACATATATTTCAGTAGGCCAACATTTCGGATTTTAAAATAATTTTTCAAGCTGGTATTATAAAGTATTCCAGTTTACTGAGATAATGACTTTTGGGTTTTCATTGGCTGTAAGCCATAATCATCAACATTAACAGACAAACACTTGAAATAGATCACTCTGTGTGTAATGACTCTATAATATATATATATATATATATATATATATATATATATATATATATATATATATATATATATATATATATTTATTTCACTTTTTATATTGAAAAACTAAACTAAATTAACTTTTGGAAGATATTCTAGTTTTGTTAGAAGCACCTGTATATTATAAGGATCTGGACTTGAGGAGTCTGATCTGAGATCTAAATTAATGTAAGGGTGTGATTTGAAGATGAAAATCAGTATAGAGCTCTCGGGTCTTTTTACATTTTGGGATCTGGTCAGTGAAAGTGAATACGAAGTCATTCCTGCTGGATTTGAGCTAGGATAAAATTTTATACTCAAACTGCACCATCTACTGGTCCAGTATGAGCATTACAGAATAATACCTCACACTGAAGAGCAGATGGGGTTGGGTTCTCTTTTTCCACCCATCATTACACCCTCCAGTGGCGATGCATAGCGGTGTAAGAAATGCATAAAATCTGTAATAACTAATTGCTCACCTTCCAGTGGCCAACACATGCTCCCGCTGAGGGTGACTCTGGATGCTGCACACTCCCATCGAATGCCTGTTGATTTTAAAGGGGAAAAAAAATATCAATCTATAATGAAAAAAAATGGACCTAACATCTGTTTCATGCTACCCAAACCAGAGGCAGCAGGATTCACAACTGCGGCCATGTATTACATTCTCTGAAATGCTCCAGTGTGTCAGAGAGAATATAGTTGGAATATCTGACCAGGGTTGAGACCAGTCGAAAACAGACCCAATCCAGGGCTTCCTAAGGCTAGTTTCACATTAGCGTTTACGGCCGCAGCGTCGGGCTGCGTACGGCCGCCGCTAAGCCCCGACCCCTGCCGCACCTCCACCGGTAGCTCCGCCTACGGACGCATAACGCTGCATGTGTCCCCTATCTTTAGCACTGGGGACGCAGGCCGTGCGCAGTATGCGTTTGGCGGCGCATGCGTCCTTTTGACGCTGCGCCGACCAGCGCCAAACGCAACAGGTTTCAATTTGGTGCGCTCGGCGCAGCGTCAAAAGGACGCATGCGCCGCCAAACGCATACTGCGCACGGCCTGCGACCCCAGTGCTAAAGATAGGGGACGCATGCGGCAACATGCGTCCGTAGGCGGAGCTACCGGCGGAGGCACGGCAGGGGGGGCGGGGCTTAGCGGTGGCCGTGCGCAGCCCGACACTGCAGCCGCAAACGCTAATGTGAAACTAGCCTAACACTGCTAGAGGTGACTGACAAATCTATCCCTATATACACATAGACCTGTCAATCACCTGCCGCGTTGGGAAGAGGCAGCACCATACTGGTCTCATCCCCAGCCAGAAATTCAAAGTATATTTGCTCTGAAATACCAAGGAATGTCAGAAAATGTACCTGGCTGCAATTACATTGCCAGGCTCTGATTCATGCTGCCCATGGTTTGAAGCTCACCCTCACATGTGGATCCACCACTGTATGAACCAGGAATCCAAAGAACAGAGATGCTACGCTGAACATACGGTCGCACTGTGTGGGAGGAGGTTTCCTACCGTTTGTTGGTAAATATGGGGCTTTCTGGTGGAGATCTCACGTCCCATCCCTTCAGCAGACAGTCATCTCCACCTATAATCAGAGACAGACGTCAGTTCCCAAGAGGTCATAGGGATGGATAGATCAGTCACTTGTCCGTAAGGGATTGAATCAGGCAACCTGAGTAGATCATGTCACAGTTCCAGTAGTTGAAGGCAGCGATCCAGGCCTCAAAGCCGTGCGCCTTCCACTGACATACAACATCTAGTGAGGCCACAGACTCCTCCACCTGCAGCAGACTGAGCCGACCCAGAGAGTCGCTGCAGACGATCTTCACAGGAGAAGAGCTGCAGACAAAAAAAAAAACCTCATTAGGAGCAAAGCAAGTCACCAATGATTGCTGCAGGGTACAGAAGGGGCTGGTTCGCACCTTTCTCTTCTTCCTGTGGACCAGTCAAGGGATAGAGCCAGACACTCGTCACCTAAACCCACACTGCACACAGGCTGCACTCTGGAGCTTTCCTACTGGAGGAACACACAGTCACTAAAGAGAGGAGGTAAGGAAAACATGGCCATAAACAGCACCACACCAGTTCATAGGTCATGTGTGGTATTGAATCTCAGTCCCAATCACTTCAATGGAGCCAAGCTATAATAGACAAATCCAAAAAGAAAAAAAAAAACAAAAACAAGGAGT
This sequence comes from Dendrobates tinctorius, assembly GCF_039654945.1. Lineage (NCBI taxonomy): Eukaryota > Metazoa > Chordata > Amphibia > Anura > Dendrobatidae > Dendrobates > Dendrobates tinctorius. The sequence continues at coordinate 4,040,028 of NW_027361681.1, read as the reverse complement.
TAAATGGCTAAAAACAGTAAATATTTTATTGTTGTATACACAGAAATCAGTATGTAGGATGATGAAACCCAGCACACTGGCTACCAGATAAGATATGAGGTGAGATGGGTCTATAAAGGAAATCAAACATGTAGTATACTAAGCAGTCATGAGGGCTCTTTCTACGTCTGAGAACCTAATTTAGGCATACTCTACGATGGGTAAGACGGACGTCTCCATTTTATATACATGAATTGTGGCATTCTGGGAAGACATTTGCGTTGACCACGGTGGTGATTATTTGACATAGCAATGTATAAGAGAAGAATTCCATATTCCTGTTATGAGATGTATACTTGTACTTCCTGCAATGTATGCCCTGACTCCGGGCCTTGACGAAGCTGCAACACGAATTGGGCTCTGCTCGGACAGGCACTAATAATATACCCTGGGAAATATTACATATTTATGCATTGTATGGTTCTAGATCCACTTTATATGTACCTGTACTTATTGCATATATATACACCAAATATCTTCTATGGATGGTACTGAATTAACACATTGTATAACAAGGTTCCCTTATTGTGACAGTTCTTCCCTGCTGAAGAGACACTAATTGGACTATTATAATAAAGTCCTTCACTTCCCTTATGCATATTCATTTTATCTGTATCTATTCTTATAATGGGGGTGCAAATATTTTCTTCCTTACTACTTTCTTCTCATATATTGCTAACCAGCTCTTGTAGGATTGTGGTAGCACCCAGTCAGTACTGTCTACTGTGACCACTCTCCTCATTAATTGATTATTTGATATACAGTAGGTTGGTCTCTCTTGAAATTTATATGCTGTCACTTCTGTGTTGACAGTCTGGTCTTATTCTTCATGACTGCTTAGTATACTACATGTGTGGTTTCTTTTATATACCCCCCGATCTTGCCTCAAAACCTTGTTATCTGATAGCCAGTATGCTGGGTTTTGCATCCTACATACTTCCCATTTGTTTGTTTAGTTTGTACAGTGCCTTGCGAAAGTATTCGGCCCCCTGGAACTTTTCAGCCTTTTCCCACATATCATGCTTCAAACAAAGATACCAAGTGTAAAGTTTTGGTGAAAAATCATTAACAAATGGGACACAATTGTGAAGTTGAGCAAAATTTATTGGTCATTTTAAATTTTTGTGGAAATTCAAAAACTGAAAAGTGGGGTGTACAATATTATTCGGCCGCTTTAACTTAATACTTTGTTGCGCCACCTTTTGCTGCGATTAAAGCTGCAAGTCACTTGGTGTATATCTCTATCAGTTTTGTACATCGAGAGACTGAAATTCTTGCCCATTCTTCCTTGGCAAACAGCTCGAGATCACTGAGGTTTGATGGAGATCGTTTGTGAACAGCAGTTCTCAGCTCTTTCCACAGATTCTCGATTGGATTTAGGTCTGGTCTTTGCCATTCTAAAGGGGGTTTTACACTAAGCGATATCGCTAGCAATATCGCTAAAACGTCACTGGTTTTGTGACGTTATAGCGATATTGCTAGCGATATCGCTATGTGTGATACTTACCTCCGACCGGCTCCCCCGCTGTCCATCGCTGATCGCGCGAGAATGTCCGGCTCCATTTCTCGTCGGGCGCTTCCTGCTGAGACTTCCTGCTGTGTGAGACGAGCGACGCTGGACGCGGGCGGGAGGACGTCAGGATCGCTGTGTGTGAAAGGTGAGTATCGTGCGCTGCGTCGCTGCTGCATTGCTGTGAGGTCTTTCTGTATGAAAGCTCACTAGCGATCATTTAGCGATGCACCAGCGATCCTGACCGGGTCGGATCGCTGGTTGGATCGCTGGTGCATCGCTAAATGTAAAAGGGCCTTAACACCTGGATACGTTTATTTGTGAACCATTCCATTGTAGATTTTGCTTTCTGTTTGGGATTATTGTCTTGTTGGAAGACAAATCGCCGTCCCAGTCTCAGGTCTTTTGCAGACTCCAACAGGTTTTCTTCAAGAATGGTCCTGTATTTGGCTCCATCCATCTTCCCTGTCCCTGCTGAAGAAAAGCGGGCCCAAACCATGATGCTGCCACCACCATGTTTGACAGTGGGGATTGTGTGTTCAGGGTGATGAGCTGTGTTGCCTTTATGCCAAACATATCGTTTGGCATTGTTGCCAAAAAGTTCGATTTTGGTTTTATCTGACCAGTGCACCTTCTTCCACATGTTTGGTGTGTCTCCTAGGTGGCTTGTTGCAAACTTTAAACGACACTTTTTATGGATATCTTTGAGAAATGGTTTTCTTCTTGCCACTCTTCCATAAAGGCCAGATTTGTGCAGTGTATAACTGATTGTTGTCCTATGGACAGACTGTCCCACCTCAGCTGTAGATCTCTGCAGTTCATCCAGAGTGATCATGGGCCTCTTGGCTGCATCTCTGATCAGTCTTCTCCTTGTTTGAGATGAAAGTTTAGAGGGGCGGCCGGGTCTTGGTAGATTTGCAGTGGTATGATACTCCTTCCATTTCAATATGATCGCTTGCACAGTGCTCATTGGGATGTTTAAAGTTTTGGAAATCATTTTGTATCCACATCCGGCTTTAAACTTCTCCACAACAGTATCACGGACCTGCCTGTTGTGTTCCTTGGTCTTCATGATGCTCTCTGTTGTGAACTCTCTCGATTTGACTTCTGAGTCAGGGTTCCCTCTGGTGGTTACTGTGGGTAGTAGAGCTGGCCAAAGTCTGCCACCTGATGATGATGATTGGAAATCAGGGGTTACTGACTGGAGTATTTAAGTAAGCAGGTTTCCTTCAGTGGCTGAAGGCGATTCGTGTTTATTCCTGTGCATTCTGAGGTCTGCTGTCTCCTGCCTGATCATGCATTTTTCAGTTAAGTTGTTCATTTGCTAATCCTTTGCATCTGATCTGGTTTTGCTCTTTCTGCTTTATTGTGAGGGTTCAGCGTGCTTCCTTCTGGGGCAGTGCTGGACCCCGCTCCATATGTTACAGCTTGTGTCAGTTTGTTCATTCCCGTTATATTAGTCTCTTTTGCTTTGCTGCCAGTTCATACCAGAATGCTGATATAGTGGGGGAGAGGTCGTGAGACCTCAGTGTTTTTTTTGTACATCAGACGTGTTGGACTTTTTAGGGTTTTTGCGTGATTGCAGACAGTGTCTTTCCTATCCTATCTAGTTTGGGCCCCATCATTTGCTCAGCCTATTTTCTGCCTGCGTTTGTGTCTCATCTGGTCTCACCGACAATATATGTTTGTGGGCTATCTATTCCTTGGGGGTTCTACTCCAGGGCAGTTTATATTTCACCTTTCTTGCTTTAGGCTTAGTTAGCTCTCCGGCTGTGCCGAGGTGTCTAGGACATCGTAGGTACGCCCCACGGCTACTGCTAGTTGTGTTGTTAGGATTAGGGGTCTGCAATCCGCTAAGTTACCAACCTTTCTGGTTTCCTGGTAGCCTAGCCAATTCCTGACATCCTCCTCGGTGACCAGTTCATAACAGCTCTCTGTGCATCAACCAGAACTGTGAGACTATCACAGAGCAGGTGCATTTATACGAAGACTTGTTTACACACAGGTGGATTATATTTATCATCATTAGTCATTTAGGACAACATTGGATCATTCAGAGATCCCCAATGAACTTCTGGGGCGAGTTTGCTGCACTGAAAGTAAAGGGGCCGAATAATATTGCACGCCCCACTTTCCAGTTTTTGAATTTCCACAAAAATTTAAAATAACCAATAAATTTCGTTCAACTTGACAACTGTGTCCCACTTGTTGTTGATTCTTCATCAAAAATTTACACTTGGTATCTTTGTTTGAAGCATGATATGTGGGAAAAGGTTGAAAAGTTCCAGGGGGCCGAATAGTTTCGCAGGGCACTGTATTTACACTACCGTTCAAAATTTTGGAGTCACCAAGACAATTGTGTTTTCCAAGAAAACTGAAACTTTTATTAATCTAATGAGTTGCCAAATGAATTTAAAATCTAGTCCAGACATTGACAAGGTTCGAAAAAAAAGATTTTTATTTGAAATAATAATTTTCTCTTTCAAACTTTACTTTTGTCAAAGAATGCTCCCTTTGCAGCAATTCCAGCATTGCAGACCTTTGGCATTCTAGCAGTTAATTTGCTGAGGTAATCTGGAGAAATTTCACCCCATGTATCCAGAAGCCCCTCCCACAAGTTGGTTTGGCTTGATGGGCATGCGTACCATATACCATACGGTCAAGCTGCTACCATTAACAGCTCAATGAGGTTGAGGTCTGGTGACTGCACTGGCCACTCCATTACCGATAGAATACCAGCTGCCTGCTTCTTCCCTAAACAGTTCTTGCATAATTTGGAGGTGTGATTTGGGTCATTGTCCTGTTGTAGGATGAAATTGGCTCCAATTAAGGGAGCACTGTCCACAGGGTATGGCATGGCGTTGCAAAATGGAGTGATAGCCTTCCTTATTCAAAATCCCTTTTACCTTGTACAAATCTCCCACTTTACCAGCACCAAAGAAACCCCAGACCATCACATTACCTCCACCATGCTTGACAGATGGTATCAGGCACTCTTCCAGCATCTTTTCAGTTGTTCAGGGTCTCACAAATGTGCTTCTGTGTGATCCAAACACCTCAAACTTGGATTCGTCTGTCCATAACACCTTTTTCCAATCATCCTCTGTTCAATGTCTGTGTTCTTTTGCCCATATTAATCTTTTCCTTTTATTAGCCAGTCTCAGATATGGCTTTTTTTTTGCCACTCTGCCCTGAAGGCCAGCATCCCGGAGTCTCCTCTTCACTGTAGACGTTGACACTGGAGTTTTGCGTGTATATTAAATGAAGCTGCAGATTCTAATGTACTTGTCTTGTTGCTCAGTTGTGCAGCGGGGCCTCCTACTTCTCTTTCTACTCTGGTTAGAGCCTGTTTGTGCTCTCCTCTGAAGGGAGTAGTACACACCAATGTAGGAAATCTTCAGTTTCTTGGCAACTTCTCGCATGGAATAGCCTTCATTTCTAAGAACAAGAATAGACTGTCGAGTTTCACATGAAAGTTCTTTATTTCTGGCCATTTTGAGAGTTTAATGGAACCAACAAATGTAATGCTCCAGATTCTCAACTAGCCCAAAGGAAGGTCAGGTTTATTGCTTCTCTAATCAGCCAAACTGTTTTCAGCTGTGCTAACATACTTGCACAAGGGTTTTCAAGGGTATTCTAACCATCCATGATCCTTCTTACACAGTTAGCAATCACAAAGTACCATAAGAACACTGGAGTGATGGTTGTTGGAAATGGGCCTCTATACACCTATAAACATATTGCATTACAAACCAGACGTTTGCAGCTAGAATAGTCATTTACCACATTAACAATGTATAGAGTGTGTTTCTGAATCATTTAATGTTAGCTTCATTGGAAAAAAAACTGTGCTTTTCTTTCAAAAATAAGGAAATTTCTAAGTGACCCCAAACTTTTGAACGGTAGTATAGATAGTAAAAAATCTTTTTATTTTTAGTCATTTTACGCGTTTTTTTTTCTTTTGGATTTATTAATTGTGGAGTGGCTGATGGGCCTTTCATTATTGTTCTGATGTATATATGGCCTTATAATCTATTACCAATATGCATCTGTGGGATTTATTGTTACTGAATACCAGAGACAAACCACAGACAGGGGAATCAGTGGTTACCTGATAGTCTGTTGCGACTTCTCTCACCTTCCGGCACTTACCCTGTTGCCTTGTAACGTGTACAGCTCCACGGTGCCCTTGGCATTGGCTATACCTAGTATGGGGCTATTGGAGAGTGGGACATGGCACCTGAGGAGCAGAAACAGAATGGCAGACGATTCACATAAAATCAGATTATGGGTTCTGCTTACTGAGCATAGTAGAAGGAATGCTGTGCTTGTTGTCTGAACAGCTGACAACTTCATCAACGTTACTACACAAGTAGCAGATTGGATCCTCGGAGGTTGATGACAGCAGCTCACCATTTCATGTCCAGTATGGCAGCAGTTTCAATCTTCTGAACTTCAGACACCGGAGAAAATAGCTGGTGGGGGTCGTAATTATAGAGGTAAAGACGGCCGAGCCGCAGGTGGGGATCATCGCTGTCCTGTCCACTGAGCTGGAGAAAAGAGAGAAGTGTGGAAAGAGTATCATACAGGGAAGCACTGCTATAGGGGCATATATTTTTATAGGAAGGGTCATATTACATGACTATACATTAGGGTGACCGGATCTCATATGGGGGGAAAAAAATGTCAGAATCTTGTTCGTCTGGACCCCACAAAACGATTCCCCTTTCCAGATATTGAGAGAGCCAAAATTTGAGCTCGATCAAACGACGTTAACCCGTGCCGCTCGTCGCTCAAAGTTTGAAAAAATCCAAATTGAGGTATTTTAAGATTTAGGTATTTTGCATAGTCTGTTAGACTATAAAGAATGTGACAACAACATTGCAGAAATAGCCCTGACCAAATTTTCGAACCATTTGTGGTATTTGAATGCAGAGTTGGTGGGATTATCATTTTTTGATCCCACCATTACAGACAATGAAAAGTTGTTAATGGCTAATAAATTGCTCAGTAGCACAGATGAACCATCAGAGCACGCTAACCTACATGAGTTGATAATTTTACATAGTTATCTAATCTATTCTAGAGCTTTTGTTAAAGTAGTTTTTGAAACGTCAGAATATAATGCTCGGCATTTGCTTACAACTTGCAGGACATATTGCTTTTGTTCTTCATCTTTTGTCAGAAGGTCGTTAAAGTCGGTTACTTCCTACCTCTTTTAATTTTTCTTTCCTAACTTTTGGATTTACAACCCTAGCGTGCTCTGATGGTTCATCTGTGCTACTGAGCAATTTATTAGCCATTAACAACTTTTCATTGTCTGTAATGGTGGGATCAAAAAACGATAATCCCACCAACTCTGCATTCAAATACCACAAATGGTTCGAAAATTTGGTCAGGGCTATTTCTGCAATGTTGTTGTCACATTCTTTATAGTCTAACAGACTATGCAAAATACCTCAATTTGGATTTTTTCAAACTTTGAGCGACGAGCGGCACGGGTTAACGTCGTTTGATCGAGCTCAAATTTTGGCTCTCTCAATATCTGGAAAGGGGAATCGTTTTGTGGGGTCTAGACGGACAAAATTCCGACATCGATTTTTTGCGGTCACCCTACTATACATTAATAGGGGCAGTTATATGGCCACAGCTTGTATATCGGCCAGGGATTCTCTTACATCACGCTCCGCTTTCTTCAGCTGATAAGTGCCACAGGCCAACACCGTGCCCCAATCATCCAGGGGACACCACTCCGCAGCATCGGCGCTGTACTCCGTGTCCATCACCTGTAACGTCTGGCTCCTGCAGCAGACGGCCATCATCAGCTCTCCACATCACTTGCTAATACCACAGCCAGGAAGACACAGCCTCATCCTGCAATCCGGCATCACACAAGTTATCTCTCAGCATATAATGTACAAGGAAAATGTCATCACAGCAGATATAACACGGCTTGTATCATCCAAGGATGGCGTCACTCTCCAGCATACAGAGACTAATACTCTATATAACGTAAAATGATGTCACACACAGGGAGTCACTCCAGCAAACAGCGCAAGGCTGTGGATTCAGTAAGCCAAACCTCAGACTCCGAATCCACTGGTCACTACTGAACATGTACATAAAGTGCAGCACAGATTCATCTCATCTACATCTCCACAGCACTGGCCACTACTGAGCATGTACATAAAGGGCAGCACAGATTCATCTCATCTACATCTCCACAGCACTGGCCACTACTGACATGTACATAAAGGGCAACACAGATTCATCTCATCTACATCTCCACAGCACTGGTCACTACTGACATGTACATAAAGTGCAGCACAGATTCATCTCATCTACGACCCCACAGCACTGGTCACTACTGAGCATGTACATAAAGGGCAGCACAGATTCATCTCATCTACGACTCCACAGCACTGGTCACTACTGAGCATGTACATAAAGGGCAGCACAGATTCATCTTATCTATGACCCCACAGCATCGGTCACTACTGAGCATGTACATAAAGTGCAGCAGATTCATCTCATCTACCACTCCACAGCACTGGTCACTACTGAACTGTACATAAAGGGCAGCACAGATTCATCTCATCTATGACTCCACAGCACTGGTCACTACTGAACTGTACATAAAGTGCAGCACAGATTCATCTCATCTACGACCCCACAGCACTGGTCACTACTGAGCATGTACATAAAGGGCAGCACAGATTCATCTCAGCTAGAAGCCCAGATCAGGAACAGAACAGACACTTATAACACATTTCATAACTTTCCCAAGTTATTAGGAAAACATTTACAGCACATCCCACACACTCACCAGTTACACTCCTGTACATATGTACACTAGTGACATCACAGCCTGCACACACTCACCAGCAGTTACACTCCTGTATATGTGTACACTGTGACGTCACATCCCACACACTCACCAGTTACACTCCTGTATATATGTACACTGGTGATGTCACATCCCACATAATCACCTGCAGTTACACTCCTGTATATATGTACCCTGTGACATCACATCCCACTCACCAGTTACACTCCTGCATATATATACACTGGAGACATCACATCCCACATACTTACCAGTTACACTCCTGCATATATGTACACTGGTGACGTCACATTCCATATACTCACCAGCAGTTACACGCCTGTATATATGTATACTGGTGACGTCACATTCCATATACTCACCTGCAGTTACACGCCTGTATATTGTACACTGGTGACATCACATCCCACACACTCACCAGTTACACTCCTGCATATATGTACACTGGTCATGTCACATCCCACATACTCACCTGCATTTACACTCCTGTATATATGTACCCTGTGACGTCACATCCCACATACTTACCAGTTACACGCCTGTATATATGTACACTGGTGACGTCACATTGCATATACTCACCAGCAGTTACACGCCTGTATATATGTACACTGGTGACGTCACATTCCATATACTCACCAGCAGTTACACGCCTGTATATATGTACACTGGCGACGTCACATTCCATATACTCACCAGCAGTTACACGCCTGTATATGTGTACACTGGTGACGTCACATTCCATATACTCACCAGCATTTACACGCCTGTATATGTGTACACTGGTGACGTCACATTCCACATACTCACCAGCATTTACACGCCTGTATATGTGTACACTGGTGACGTCACATTCCATATACTCACCAGCAGTTACACGCCTGTATATATATGTACACTGGTGACGTCACATTCCATATACTCGCCAGCAGTTACACGCCTGTATATGTGTACACTGGGGACGTCACATTCCATATACTCACCAGCAGTTACACGCCTGTATATATATGTACACTGGTGACGTCACATTCCACATACTCACCAGCAGTTACACGCCTGTATATATGTACACTGGTGACGTCACATTCCACATACTCACCTGCATTTACACTCCTGTATATATGTACCCTGTGACGTCACATCCCACATACTTACCAGTTACACGCCTGTATATATGTACACTGGTGACGTCACATTGCATATACTCACCAGCAGTTACACGCCTGTATATATGTACACTGGTGACGTCACATTCCATATACTCACCAGCAGTTACACGCCTGTATATATGTACACTGGCGACGTCACATTCCATATACTCACCAGCAGTTACACGCCTGTATATGTGTACACTGGTGACGTCACATTCCATATACTCACCAGCAGTTACACGCCTGTATATATATGTACACTGGTGACGTCACATTCCACATACTCACCAGCATTTACACGCCTGTATATGTGTACACTGGTGACGTCACATTCCATATACTCACCAGCAGTTACACGCCTGTATATATATGTACACTGGTGACGTCACATTCCATATACTCGCCAGCAGTTACACGCCTGTATATGTGTACACTGGGGACGTCACATTCCATATACTCACCAGCAGTTACACGCCTGTATATATATGTACACTGGTGACGTCACATTCCACATACTCACCAGCAGTTACACGCCTGTATATATGTACACTGGTGACGTCACATTCCACATACTCACCAGCAGTTACACGCCTGTATATATATGTACACTGGTGACGTCACATTCCATATACTCACCAGCATTTACACGCCTGTATATGTGTACACTGGTGACGTCACATTCCATATACTCACCAGCAGTTACACGCCTGTATATGTGTACACTGGGGACGTCACATTCCATATACTCACCAGCAGTTACACGCCTGTATATATATGTACACTGGTGACGTCACATTCCACATACTCACCAGCAGTTACACGCCTGTATATATGTACACTGGTGACGTCACATTCCACATACTCACCAGCATTTACACGCCTGTATATGTGTACACTGGTGACGTCACATTCCACATACTCACCAGCAGTTACACGCCTGTATATATATGTACACTGGTGACGTCACATTCCACATACTCACCAGCATTTACACGCCTGTATATGTGTACACTGGTGACGTCACATTCCATATACTCACCAGCAGTTACATGCCTGTATATATGTACACTGGTGACGTCACATTCCATATACTCACCAGCATTTACACGCCTGTATATGTGTACACTGGTGACGTCACATTCCATATACTCGCCAGCAGTTACACGCCTGTATATGTGTACACTGGTGACGTCACATTCCATATACTCACCAGCAGTTACACTCCTGTATATATGTACACTGGTGACGTCACATTCCATATACTCACCAGCATTTACACGCCTGTATATGTGTACACTGGCGACGTCACATTCCATATACTCACCAGCATTTACACGCCTGTATATGTGTACACTGGTGACGTCACATTCCATATACTCACCAGCAGTTACACGCCTGTATATATATGTACACTGGTGACGTCACATTCCACATACTCACCAGCATTTACACGCCTGTATATGTGTACACTGGTGACGTCACATTCCATATACTCACCAGCAGTTACACGCCTGTATATATATGTACACTGGTGACGTCACATTCCACATACTCACCAGCAGTTACACGCCTGTATATATGTACACTGGTGACGTCACATTCCACATACTCACCAGCATTTACACGCCTGTATATGTGTACACTGGTGACGTCACATTCCATATACTCACCAGCAGTTACACGCCTGTATATATATGTACACTGGTGACGTCACATTCCACATACTCACCAGCATTTACACGCCTGTATATGTGTACACTGGTGACGTCACATTCCATATACTCACCAGCAGTTACACGCCTGTATATATATGTACACTGGTGACGTCACATTCCATATACTCGCCAGCAGTTACACGCCTGTATATGTGTACACTGGGGACGTCACATTCCATATACTCACCAGCAGTTACACGCCTGTATATATATGTACACTGGTGACGTCACATTCCACATACTCACCAGCAGTTACACGCCTGTATATATGTACACTGGTGACGTCACATTCCACATACTCACCAGCAGTTACACGCCTGTATATATATGTACACTGGTGACGTCACATTCCATATACTCACCAGCATTTACACGCCTGTATATGTGTACACTGGTGACGTCACATTCCATATACTCACCAGCAGTTACACGCCTGTATATGTGTACACTGGGGACGTCACATTCCATATACTCACCAGCAGTTACACGCCTGTATATATGTACACTGGTGACGTCACATTCCACATACTCACCAGCAGTTACACGCCTGTATATATATGTACACTGGTGACGTCACATTCCATATACTCACCAGCATTTACACGCCTGTATATGTGTACACTGGTGACGTCACATTCCATATACTCACCAGCAGTTACACGCCTGTATATGTGTACACTGGGGACGTCACATTCCATATACTCACCAGCAGTTACACGCCTGTATATATATGTACACTGGTGACGTCACATTCCACATACTCACCAGCAGTTACACGCCTGTATATATGTACACTGGTGACGTCACATTCCACATACTCACCAGCAGTTACACGCCTGTATATATATGTACACTGGTGACGTCACATTCCATATACTCACCAGCATTTACACGCCTGTATATGTGTACACTGGTGACGTCACATTCCATATACTCACCAGCAGTTACACGCCTGTATATGTGTACACTGGGGACGTCACATTCCATATACTCACCAGCAGTTACACGCCTGTATATATATGTACACTGGTGACGTCACATTCCACATACTCACCAGCATTTACACGCCTGTATATGTGTACACTGGTGACGTCACAGTGAGTACATTACTTACCAGCGTGCAGCATCTATAAATAATTTGCAACCTCTTCCGGGTTATCAGCCCCCAGGAAACTCCGCCTCTGTGCAAAGAGGACTGACACATGCCTCAGCCGGAGAATGTTCTTAGACTTATGCTGATTGGCTGAAGTTGATCACGTGGTAACCACAGCGTAACCTGGCCTGAATGGGTCTGGGAATGGATTTTGGATATGGAATATAGAGTCCTCGACTCCTCGTGATCAGCTGTGCACAACGTAGCCACTGGCCAGACACAGGGCGGACTGACCCTTGTATATTTACTGTACGTTACTACGGAGTTTACAGTAACAATTATATTACAATGCTTTACTACACCCTGCTACAATGTAACCTTCTCATAACACCAGGGCCGGTTCTAGGCAACGTGGGGCCCTAGGCAAAGCTTAAAATGGGCCCCAAATACTAACATATTGCACATCACACAGAAGCATTTCGGTTGTATTTATATGCGCTGAGTTCAGGCCGCTAAATGAGTGTGATCGACAATACTGAAGTCGTTCAACCTTCGTTTCCCGTCCTCTTTCCACCGTCTGAGAAAGAATGATGGGGACAGAACCAATCACTATTAGGCCAGGTTCATACTGCGTTAACCCTACTGCCTTTAATGATCGTGTTCTGCTATACCGCTAGTGCAGATGCTTCATCTGCGCTAGCAGTGACGGACCCTCAGATGCTGCAGACCGCGTCCGAGGGTCCATCACAGAGTGACGGCACATCGCTAACGCATGCCGATTATGACATGCGTTAGCGATGCACTCGGTAATGGCAGCGTTAACAGATGTGTTATATAGCATTATGATGCGGTGTAACGCAATCCTTTAAGCGGACTGCCTAAACGCAGTATGAACCCAGCCTTAAGGCCCCGTCTCACTAAGCAATCTCGGTAGCGAGATCGCTGCTGAGTCACAACTTTTGTGACGTAACAGCGATCTCACCAGCGACATCGCTGTGTGTGACAGCGATCAGCGAGCGGCCCCCCTGCCGGTATCGCTGATCGCTGCAAGAAACCTCTGGACATTTCTTTGGTCGCTGGTCTCCCGCTGGCCAGCACGCATCGCTGTGTGTGACAGCGGGAGACCAGCGATCAGGTGTAAAAAATAATAAAAAAAATAAAAAATATAGTTATTCTCACCTTCCGATGTCCCGTTCAGCAATCCGGCCTCTCTCCACGCTCCGGCCCCAGTGATCCTTTGCATGAATGACCGCGAGACTTTGTTATCCCGCGAGACCGTGACATCTCGCGGTCATTCGTGCAAAGGATCACTGGGACCGGAGCGTGGAGAGAGGCAGGATGGCTGAACGGGACGTCGGAAGGTGAGAATAACAATATTTTTTATTTTGATACTATTTTCTACAGCGATAGCCAGCGATGCCGGGCGCTCGGCATCGCTGTGCTGATCGCTGGTGAAGCTGTCTGTGTGACAGCTCACCAGCGATCACATAGCGACTTACCAGCAATTCTGACACCTTCATATCGGTGTCGGGATCGCTTGTGAGTCGCTTAGTGTGACGGGGCCTTTAGATCAGTCTGTCCCCATACAGTATCATGTTATCAGCAGCACATCTGCAGTATTCTCTGAGCACTGTGCTGCTGAGAACAATGATTTGTGTTCCAGCATAAACAATCCAATCACTCAATGAATATCCAACATTTTGCTTTTTTAGTATAATACACCCCATAGTCCTCCATATATTATAATGTGCACCACAGTCCTCCATATTGTAAAATGCACACCCCATAGTCCTCAGTATAGTATAATACACTCCTCATAGCTCTCCATATAGTATAATACACTCCCCATAGTCCTCCATATAGTATAATACACCCCATAGTCCTCCATATATTATAATGTGCACCACAGTCCTCCATATTGTAAAATGCACACCCCATAGTCCTCCATATAATGCAATGTGCCTCATAGTCCTCCATATGTGTGCACACGATGCGGATTCAGCCGCGGATTCTGCTGCGGTTCCGCAGCGGATTAGAGTATGTGTGCACACACTGCGGATTGGGGTGCGGATTTGGCCGCGCGGATTTTGTAAAATCCGCAGGTAAATCTGCAAGTCAAAAGACCTGCGGTTTTACCTGCGGATTGCTCTGCGGTTTTTCATCTCCACAATGGAGGAGATGGCAAACTGCAGCGGAATCCGCAGAAAGAATTGACATGTCAATTCTTTCTGCGGATTGAAAACCACAGATTATCCGCGCGGAAAATTCTGCACCGTCTGCACTGTGGTTTTTTATTCCCATAGGGAATCATGGTACTGTACACCGCAGCAGAAACTGCTGCGGATCCGCAGAGGCCAAATCCGCTGCGGAATCGCAGCAGAATCCGCAGCGTGTGCACACACCCTTAGGCCACTGCGGGGCCGCAGCAGTTTTTGCTGCGGTGTACAGTATCATTATTCCCTATGAGAATAAAAAACTGCAGTACAGACGGTGCGGATTTTTCCGCAGTTTTGAGACATGTCAATTCTTTCTGCGGATTCCGCTGCGGTTTGCCATCTCCTCCATTGAGGAGATGAAAAACCGCAGGGCAAATCCGCAGAGCAATCCACAGGTAAAACCGCAGGTCTTTTGACCTGCAGATTTACCTGCGGATTTTACAAAATCCGCGCCGCCAAATCCGCACTGCAATCCGCAGTGTGTGCACGTACCCATATAGTATAATGCACTCCCCATAGTCTTCCATATAGCATAACACACTCCCTATAGTCCTTCATATAGTATAATACACTCCCCATAGTCCCTCCATATAGTATAATACACTCCCTATAATCCTCCATATAGTATAATACACTCCCTATAGTCCTTCATATAGTATAATACACTCCCTATAGTCCTCCATATAGTATAATACACTCCCTATAGTCCTTCATATAGTATAATACACTCACTATAGTCCCTCCATATAGTATAATACACTCCCTATAGTCCTTCATATAGTATAATACACTCCCTATAGTCCCTCCATATAGTATAATACACTCCCTATAGTCCTCCATATAGTATAATACACTCCCTATAGTCCTTCATATAGTATAATACACTCCCTATAGTCCTCCATATAGTATAATACACTCCTCAGTCTTTCATATATTGTTAGGGGCTGGCGGAACACACCAAATAATAAAGATGGAATTTAGGTGCATTCGCAGCCTGGGGTCCACCGTGCAGAGATGTTAACTGCTGCTCAGTAATGGCAGACGTTATATGGCGGTATAATAGAGGAACACACGGGGTTACCTTCACCCAGCGTGTACAGAGGCGGACTCTGTTACCTCACAGAGTCGCACGACCACTAAATATAAATGACATAGCCTGTTTATGCTCACAGGGATCAGCAATGTGAGCGTTGGTGTATAGTCACAGGACTCTGCCCCTGAAACACTGGGTTAAGGTCCCTCTAGTCACACTAGTGCTCGGCACCGCAACTGCGGTGCCAGGAAGACACAAATAGATAAAGCGCACTACGTGTGCACGGCACCACTCTGGCGGACGCCCCTAACCACCCTGACTAGGGAGGAAAGCGCTAGACTTGTGCACAGCACCGCACTGGCGGATGCAGCCGCTTAATGCGGTACGGAGGTGCCTAGGGCAGAACGGCACAGTATGGCGCTGAGTGCCTTTATAGAATTCTATGACTAAGGGCTGATAGCCAGAAAAGCATAAGAATGTGACTATATCTACTCGTTTTTATGATGGTGTGAAAAAAACAAGAATTGTTTTTGATTATTCAGCTGTGTGATCCGACAACTTTTTTCTTCCTCTCATTGTGATCCGACGATCAGACGGAATTTTTTGAATCGCTGCTGGCAAATTCAAGGCTACCAGGCACATTGACACGGTGAGGCATTCTGTTTTTCCCTGTATTTTTTCTGTTTTATTGTGCTGAGAGAGGTGCTGTGATGTGGTAGCACAGTGGCGCAAGAGGAAGCCACTAATAAGACCCTACAAACAAGCACAACCAGAGGGAGGGAGTCTTAATGAGTCAGTCACCAATTCCAAGCATCCATCATCACACACACACACACATAGCAATAAAAGTCTATACTAGCGAATGGCCGAGCGGCCATGCGACTCTTTTATAGCGGCGTCCTTCCGGGACCTTCCCAGTGGTCCAATCGGAGCAGGAACAAGACCAGCGCATGTGACCTCCGACCTCCAATGAGCGGTCGTCCCACAGGCATGCTCAGCAAGAGAAAGACAGGACATAGTCCCAGGAGCGTCTGCTCGCTGCTGACTCAAGCAATGTGTTATAGCTGAGTGTGAAGGAGCAACCAGACGCCTAGCACTATCCCAGGCAAGATGCTGGGACCGATGCCTTTTCTGAGCAGGAATCTCTGCGGCCGCAGAAAAATGGGAGACCGCAGAGGACATGGCTTGAGATTCCCCCTGTGCAGTGGGGGAAACTCAACGCCTAACATTACCCCCCCCCCTTGGGCCTCGCTATACTCAAAGGCCGCAATGAGTAGTGGAGCACGGATGTTCTCCATAGGTTCCCAGGTATTGTCCTCTGGGCCATGACCCTTCCCAGTCCACCAGATAATATTTTTTGCCACGCACCACCTGGCACCCCACAATGGCCTCTGCCTCAGACTCGTCAGAGGAGGAGCCTGATGTCCCAACAGATGACTCGGAAAACCGGGACACGTGGACGGGTTTAAGGAGGGAAACGTGGAAGGTGTCGGTGATCCCCAGGCGTGGAGAAAGCGCCAGCCGGTAGACCACAGGGTTGACCTGTTCGAGGACTTTGAAGGGGCCTATGTACCGAGGTGCAATCTTAGTGGACTCAACCCGCAGCCTGATGTTATGGGCGGAGAGGCACACTAAGTCGCCAGGAGCGAAGGTCGGAGCCGGGCACCGGTGTGCGTCCGCGGAAAACCTAATTCTCTCCTTGGAGGCCCGGATGGCATCCTAAGTGCGGTCCCAAATATCACGTGCCTCCATCGCCCAGTCTGCCACCCTAGAGTCAGTGGATGACACGGGCATGGGCACAGGGACACGCGGATGCTGGCCGTAATTAAGGAGGAATGGGGTCTGACCGGTGGAGTCGGCCACAGCGTTGTTCAAGGTGAACTCCGCCCACGGCAGCAAGGATGCCCAATCTTCCTGCCTGGCCAAGACAAAATGACGTAGGTATGTGACCAGGGTCTGGTTGGCCCTCTCTACCAACCCGTTCGTCTTGGGGCGATAAGCCGTGGAGAGATTCAGCTCAATGCTGAGCAAGCGACAGAGCTATCTCCAAAACCGAGACGCGAACTGGGGACCCCGGCCACTGACAATCTTGTCCGGCATGCCATGTAGGCGGAAGACATGCTTGATGAACAACGCTGCCAGGCCCCGTGCAGAAGGTAGCCGAGAGAGAGGTGTGACGAACAGCCCACGGCCGTTCGTCCACTTACGGGCGACTAACGGGGGTCCCGCTGCCACCAAAACGCGACGGACAGCGGACCCTGTGTCACCACTATGTCACAGTCCCACCACTGACACGGGTGTATCAGCGGACGGAGGGACGAGACACACTGCCGGCACACGGCTATCACAGGCACAGTTGGGGCTTATCTTAGTATCCCACCCCTGGCACCATGTGACCAAAATATCCAGCAAGCTACTCTCGCTCTACAATTTGCCGCAGGGGGGTTTATTTTGGATGCCCCACCACTGCTATCAACCTTCCAAGTACTGCGGGGATTTATGTATATCCCACTTTCTCAGTTCCACTTTGGAACTCGCAGCTCTCCGGCGCCCCCCTTACCCTCAGGTCAGTCAGGGAACTGCACCTAGGATAATTGGTCGCCGGATGGGCTGCCTGTTGTGAACCGGCAATTAGGCTTCTGCAGTAAGGGAATTATCAATGCTGTGGCCGCAGACCCTTATTCAGCAATATAAGACCCTTCTGGACTGCCAGCAAGCCGCAATAGCCGTACACAACGCGCTGCCACCAGTCACGGTTACTTAATTCACAGTGTTAAATTAAGAGGGTCCGTGGCAAACCCCTTGAATTAGTAGCGATTATCTAACAAAGGCGTATAGTTCGATTCTTAGAGCATGGAGACAGATCTAAATAATTATTTCATTTATTTTCCGAAAGAGGACAGTGATTACAGATAAAAGTTGCTATAAAATTGAGACATAAAATAGGTACAGTACAGATATAAAATAAAAGGATTAAAATGGTAGAAAGTCACACTCACATGTGGTCAGTTGGCATCCCATGTGGCTTTAAGGGGGGTGGAGGCGGAGCTGCACTTCTCCGCTCATCTGGGGATCTTTCTAGCACGACGACTTGAGCTGTTCTGCTCTGGTTTTGTCCAGGAAATGCTTTATAGACTTGCTATGTGACATCACGGAGAGATGCATGCTGGGTTAATCCCACCTCTCCCTTTTGGATTTAGAATTACACTAGAAAACTTATACTAATCATAACTCCGTGGGGGCAGCCCGCACAGACACATATAGGGCATCATTGGTTGTGAGTTGTTGAGTACCATAATTCAAGACCAAATATGCAGTAGTTCTGATACACCGTTTAGCTGGAACACATATCTCAGGTTCTGAAAGGATTAGGCTTCGCAAGAACCACGGCAGCGACGCTGTGACCGCCCGGATTACAAAAATATGATTTTTATATCTCTAGGGTATATGGTTTTCGCAGGTCAGGCTCTTAAAGGTTTACTTCTGATTCCTGATTTCAAACAAAGAGTTTATTTCCCGCACTTTTTTTTCTCTTTCAGCTGAGGCTGAGAGAAGCCAAATGGTGTGGCAGGAAATTGATTTATAATCACCTGGGGGGGAGGGAAGCTGCTGCAGGGTGCAATGTAACTGAGACACTGGCAGGCAGCTTCTTACAAAATGGAGGATTTTTTTAGCACAGTGCAACAGAAAACATATCTTGCAGACATTGTACATCACAAGAGGCACCAGGTGCCCCATTTTAGAGAAATGGTTGGTGACAACCCAAATAACCGTGCTGCCACTGGATTTGGGTAGGCCCACCACAAAATCCATGCCAACCATCTCCCAGGGCCTGTCCGCCACTGGCAGAGGGTAAAGTAGCCCAGCAAGCCGCTGCCGAGAAGACCTATTCTTGGCGCAGGAGACGCACGCCCGAATGTAGTCTCCGACATCACGGGCCATATGCGGCCACCAGTACGTCCTCGCCAGGAGCTCAGATGTCCGCTTTGTCCCAAAGTGTCCACCCACCCTGGACACATGAGCCCAAGAGAGAACCACCGGTCGTAGATGGGCAGGTACAAATGTCTTTCCCGGAGGCACTGACTCAAGGGCGACCGGAGTCACGGTCCTCAGGTTCTCAGATGGGATGATCAGCCGAGGCTGTCTCCTCCTCCTCGGATGGCACCACGGAGCAAGAGAGAGCATTGGCACGGACATTCTTCTACCCAAAGAGAAAGTGGAGGGTAAAGTGGAAACGGGAGAAGAACAGGGACCATCTGGCCTGGCGAGAGTTTAGCCGCTGGACTGTCTGCAAGTACACCAAGTTCTTGTGGTCGGTAAATACCTGGAAGGGGAACAGGGCCCCCTCCAGGTGGTGTCTCCACTCCGAAAATGCCAACTTCATAGCTAGCAACTCCCTGTCTCCGATGGAATAATTCCTCTCCGCCGGTGAAAAGGTCTTGGAGAAGAAGAAGCAAGGCTGCTTTCAACCTTGAGCGTCCATCTGGAAGAGGACCGCTCCGGCACCGACGGAAGAGGCATCCACCTCCCAAGATGAACGGCTTATCTACATTGGGGCGATGTAGAATGGGAGCGCTAGCAAAGTGGGTCTTGATGGAGGAGAAGGTCTTGGAGACCTGTTCCCACCACAACTTGGGATTTGCTCCCTTCTTGGTGAGGGCCACCAAGGGAGCTACCAATGTGGAAAAGTGGGGAATGAACTGGTGATAATTAACGAACCCCAAAAAGCGCTGCACCGCTATGAGAGAGTGAGGTTCCTGCCAGTCCATTACTGCCTGCAGCTTGGCAGAATCCATAGCCAAACCCTGGGCAGAGATGATACAGTATAGCCCAGGAAAGGCAAGGACTCCTGCTCAAACAGGCACTTCTCCAACCTGGATGGAGTTAGCTCGTAAGCGGTCGAAGACTTTGCAAACTTCTCTCCGGTGGGAGTCCATATCTGGAGAGAACATGAGAATATCATCCAGATAAACAACCACTGAGGCGGAGAGCATATCTCGAAAGATATCATTTACAAAGTCCTGGAAGACGGCAGGAGCATTACAGAGACCAAAGGGCATGACCAGGTACTCATAATGGCCATCCCTGTTGTCAAATGCCGTCTTCTATTCGTCCCCCTCATGGATGCGAATCAGGTTATAAGCCCCCCGGAAATCTAATTTGGTGAAAACTCTTGCTCCCCGTAATCTATCAAACAGTTCCGATATCAGGGGCAGAGGATACTTGTTCTTAACGGTGATAGCGTTTAGACCCCTGTAATCGATGCAGGGACGTAGCTCTCCATTCTTCTTCAGGACGAAGAAGAATCCCACCCCAGCTGGTGACACTGACTTCCTAATGAATCCTCTTGCCAGATTCTCCCTGATGTATTGAGACATGGCCTCTGTCTCCGGAAGAGATAAGGGGTAGACTCGACGCCGGGAAGTCTCATCACCAGGCAAAAAGTCAATAGGACAGTCATAGGGGCAATGAGGCGGAAGCGTCTCCGCTGCCTTCTTGGATAACACGTCTGTAAACTGTCGATAGTGTTTGGGGAGAGAGGAAAGATCTGTGGGAACCTCAGTGGAGGCAACCTGAACGCACTCCCTCAGACTTCTACCCTCACAGGATTTACTCCAACTGAGAATTCTCCCCGAGGACCACTTGATATGGGGAGAATTATACCGCAACCAGGGGACCCCTAGAAGGACCTGATCGATACCCTAGGGCATGACGAGAAGGGATATCGTCTCCTGATGAGATGGAGACACCGAGAGTATCAAGGGGACGGTCTGGTAGGTAATCTGTGAGGGTAGAGTCGAGCCGTTCACCACTCTGAAGGTGACTGGCTTAGATATCATAACCAGGGGTATTGCGTGCCGTTAAACGAAGGCAGACGACATAAAATTGCCCTCCGCTCCGGAGTCCATGCAAACCTCCACCGCAAGAGTGGATAAACCAAACTCAAGCATCCCCTTAAAGGACAGCTTGGAGAACACCGCTGATTCTAGTGATTTCCCGACCGCTGTGGGCACCGGTTGGCAAGGTGACCAGACTGCCGGCAAACATGACAGACCACAGATGCTCGAGCGGATCCCGCGCGAGAAGCCCCCTGAGGCTCGGACGCCCGATCAGGAGATTCCAGGGGTTTAGAGAAACTAGGTGCCAACCTAAACCTCTGCCTACACTGGGACCGGTCCAACCTTCGCACGGTGAAGCGAAGATCTATACGGGTGGAGACGGTGATAGGCTCCTCCTGTGTGGTGGGAACCTCCCTGGTGGCCAGGGCGTCTTTTACATGGTCAGCCAGACCTCTACAGAATGCCGGAACGAGGACCTTATCTGGCCACTCCAACTCTGAGGCCAGAGTCCGAAACTGGATGGCGAAATGGCTGACCAAGGACAAGCCCTGCAACAATGCAAGCAGCTGGAGCGCGGTGTCATGGGTGGCTCGCGGTCCCAATAAGACCCGCTTCAGAGTGGCCAAGAACTGAGAGGCACTCTGCACCACATGATCACCACACTCCCACAGCGGTGTGGTCCACTCCAAAGCCCTTCCCGACAAGAGGGAAACGACAAATCCCACCTTAGCCCGCTCGGAGGGGAATCGTGCAGCCAGCAGCTCTAGTTGTATCGCACACTGGCTCACGAAACCCCTGCATGAAGCACTATTGCTCGAGAACTTCTTTGGCAGTGGGAGGCGGGACAAAGTCGGGGCAGGGATGGCAGTGATCACATGGGAGACAGCCTCCGTGGCTGCCTGAACAGCCACCGTGGTAACATCCGCTACTGAGGCTGAACACTCGAGAGCCACCAACCTGCCCTCCAGCTGCCGGATGTACCGCAGCAGTCGCTGTTCGTCCACCATTACTAACTAGACCCTGGCGCTAGTATAATGTTAGGGGCTGGCGGAACGCACCAAAATATAAAGATGGTATTTAGGTGTGTCCGCAACCCGGGGTCCACCGTGCAGAGATGTTAACTGCTGCTCGGTAATGGCGGACGTTATATGGCGGTATAATAGAGGAACACACGGTGTTAACTTCACCCAGCGTGTACAGAGCCGCACGACCGCCAAATATAAATGCCATAGCCTGTTTATGCTCACAGAGCTCAGCAATGTGAGCGCTAGTGTGTAGTCACAGGACTCTGCCCCTGAGACACTGGGTTAGAGTCCCTCTAAACACAACTGTGGTGCCAGGAAGAGACAAATAAATAGATAAAGTGCACTACGTGCGCACAGCACTGCTCTGGCGGACGCCACTAACCACCCTGACTAGGGAGGAAAGCACTAGACTTGCGGATGCAGCCGCTTAATGCGGTACGGAGGTGCCAAGGGCAAAATGGCATAGTATAGCGCTGAGTGAGGTGCTGTGATGTGGTAGCACAGTGGCGCAAGAGGAAGCCACTAGTAGGCGCTAACTCTAAACCCTACAAACAAGCACAACCAGAGGGAGGGAGTCTTAATGAGTCAGTCACCAGTTCCAAGCATTCATCATCACACACACACACCTAGCAATAAGAGTCTATACTAGTGCAAGGCCGAGCAGCCATGCGACTCTTTTATAGTGGCGTTCTTCCGGGACCTTCCCAGTGGTCCAGTCGGAGCAGGAACAGGACCTGCGCATGTGACCTCTGACCTCCAATGAGAGGTCATCCCATGGGCATGCTCAATAAGAGATAAACAGGACTTGGTCCCAGGATCGTCTGCTCGCTGCTGACTCAAGCATGGTGTTATAGCTGAGCCTGAAGGAGCAACCAGACACCTAGCATTAGCCTGGGCAAGACGCTGGGACCGACACCTCTGCTGAGCAGGAATCTCTGCGGCCGCAGAAGAATAGGAGACCGCAGAGGACATGGCTTGAGATTCCCCCTGTGCAGTGGGGGAAACTCGACGCCTAACGTATATTATACACTTCCCACAGTCCTCCATATAGTAAAATACACTTCTCTATCCTCCATATAGTATAATACACTCCTCCGTCCTCCATATAGTATAATACACTACTCAGTCCTCCATATAGTATAATATACTCCTCATAGCCCTCCATATATTAAAATACACTCAGTCCTCCATATAGTATAATGTGCTCCATATAGTATAATGCACCGCCATAGTCATCCATGAAGTACAATTCACTTCCCATAGTATAATACACCCCATAATTCTACATATAGTATAATATAATGTAGCCCCCCTCATATAGCATAATACAGCCCCTCCATAGAATATATTGTAGCCCCCTCATAGAGTATAATGCAGCCCCCTTATATAGTATAATGTAGCCCTTCCATAAAATACAATGTAGCCCTCCTCATAGAGCATAATGCAGCCCCCATATAATTAAGCCCCCTCATAGAATATAATGAAGTCCCTATACAATATAATCTAGCCCCCTCATAGCGTATGATGCAATCACCCCTCATAAATATAATACAGCCCCCAATAGAATATAATGTAGCCCCCTCATAGAATATAATACAGCTCACCTCCCCACAGAATATAATGTAGCTCCATCAAAGTATGATGCAATCATCCCTCATAGAATATAATACAGCCCAAATCCCCATAGAATATAATGTAGCCCCATCAAAGTGTATGATGCAATCTTCCCTCATAGAATATAATACAGCCCACCTCCCTATAGAATATAATACAACCCACCTCCCTATAGAATATAATGAACCCCCCATAGTATATAACACAGCCTCCCCCATAGACTATAATGTACCCCCATAGTATATAACACAGCCTCCCTCATAGAATATAATGTACCCCCATAGTATATAACACAGCCTCCCCATGGAATATAGTGTAGCGACCCTGTAGCATATAACACAGCCTCCTCCCCCCCATAGTATATAACAAAGCCTCCTCCTCCATAGTATATAACACAGCCTCCCCCCCATAGTATATAAGGCTATGTGCACACGGTGTGGATTCTGCTGCGGATCCGCAGCGTTTCTGGCCCTGCGGGTTCGCAGCAGTTTCTGCTAGTTGCACAGTACTATTGTTTTCAATGGTAAAACCAAAAACGCTGTGCACATGCTGTGGATTTTTCCGCACGGATTTGCAGCGGGTTACAATCCGCAGCATGTCAATTCTTTGTGCGGGTTCCGCTGCGGTTTAACACCTTCTCCATTGTGAGGTGTGCTAATCCGCAGGTAAACCGCAGGTATTTTGACCTGCGGATTTTTCAAAATCCGCAGCACTTCCAACTACGTGTGCACATAGCCTAACACAGCCTCCCCCCCCCATAGTATATAACACAGCCTCCCCATGGAATATAGTGTAGCACCCCTGTAGTATATAACAAAGCCTCCTCCTCCCCCCCCCATAGTATATAACAAAGCCTCCTCCTCCCCCCCCCATAGTATATAACAAAGCCTCCTCCTCCCCCCCCCATAGTATATAACACAGCCTCCTCCTCCCACCCATGGTATATAACACAGCCTCCTCCTCCCACCCCCATAGTATATAACACAGCCTCCTCCCCTCCATAGTATATAACACAGCCTCCTCCTTCCACCCCCATAGTATATAGCACGGCCTCCTCCTCCCCCCCCCCCAGAGTATCTAACACAGCCTCCTCCCCCCCTCCATAGTATATAACACAGCCTCCTCCCCCCCCACAGTATCTAACACAGCCTCCTCCCCCCCTCCATAGTATATAACACAGCCTCCTCCCCCCCTCCATAGTATATAACACAGCCTCCTCCCCCCATAGTAGATAACACAGCCCCCCCCTCCATAGTATATAACACAGCCTCCCCCCCCCCCTCCATAGTATATAACACAGCCTCCCCCCCCTCCATAGTATATAACACAGCCTCCTCTCCCCCCACAGTATCTAACACAGCCCCCCCCTCCATAGTATATAACACAGCCTCCCCCCCTCCATAGTATATAACACAGCCTGTCCCCCCCCCATCCATAGTATATAACACAGCCTCCCCCCACCCCCCCCTCCATAGTATATAACACAGCCTCCCCCCACCCCCCCCCCATAGTATATAACACAGCCTCCCCCCCACCCCCCCCCCCCCCCCTCCATAGTATATAGCACAGCCTCCTCCTGAGGAGATCAAGAAATAAACTTGGGAAAAAACACAAAAATAAATGGGTTTCATATCCTGCTGTACCTGCTTTTTTTCACTAAAAACGCAGCAAAACCTGATACCTGAGTTTTTGCGTTTACCAATTTCTTTCTATGGGTGAAAAAATGCTGAAAGAAATGATATGCTGCTGTTTTCAGAAACGCATCAGTTTTCCAATTCAGTCAGGAAATTAATGTGTGTGCATGAGATTTCTGAAATGTCATAGCTTTGCTGGTACTGTAAAACACAGCTTTTTATTTGCATAAAAACACAATGTTGGAACATAGCCCTATTAATTCCCATCTGGACTACTGCAAGTCTCTACTAACCGCACCTGGAGTCCCCCTGCACTGAAGCACCTTGAGGTATATACCTCCTCACACTTGCTGCTTTTTTTCTTTATGCCATGTAGCGAGTACTGCATTGTTGTGTACTAAATCACTGTATTTTAAAAGGGAGAAAAAAAATCTTTTTCACCTGTAATGTTTGCATGGTTTTGTCTAGCAATGTATACTGAGCATAATTTAATGTGCGATTCTGTTGTGGTTTTGGAGATCTATGATTAAAACATTTATTGAAGGACTAGCATAGTCCTGGAGTTTCTCATACTCCATTTCATACAGAGAACAATTCCCTTGCACTATGCACTTTATGTTTCACATGTGAATCATTATCTGGGAATGTTATATTGTATTGTTTTTTACTTCACTATTGATTTCTTATTTTAAATAGCAGTTGTGCTTCATTGCATCAGTACTTACCTATAGTCTAGCCAGTGACTGCACTCCTTCCAGATCCGTTAGCTTGAATTGTTATATATGCATTTTAATTGTACATTTTTAACTATGCTTCATCAATAAAGATTAATTTTAATCTTCAAAATCTTTTTGGCAAGGTATCATTTGTACCTCCAGTTTTACTTCTGGAAGTTGTGCACTCAGCTTTATACATAGGGATATATATATAATCATTAGTTATAACTAACCGTAGTTAGTTACTATGCCTGGGCAGCGCTGGGCTCTTCAGCTAGTTATATATATATATATATATATATATATAAAAAATGAAATACTCATCTCACCTCTCTGGCCGCTGCTCTGCTCCAGACTCCTCAGTGTTGCCATCTTCCGGCTCGCTCCACTGTGACTGTTCAGGCAGAGCACACACTAGTCATATCATCTTGCCCTCTGACCTCAACCATCACAGTCAGGAGACGCGGACGATGCAGCAGCACAGGAATGGGGAAAGGCAAGTATTTCAAGTACCAGGGCCCCGAGTAAAGGGCGGGTACTCCCGGCCAGTGGCACTGAGCCCCCATAGTGTGTCGGTGTGTGGGCACCCCCGCCTGCTCAGGGCCCAGACACTTGCCTGGGTGCTGACGCCAGCCCTGCGCCTCCACCTTGTGCCAGCCATTGCACTGGTTGCTCAGCCATTGCACTGGTTGCTCAGCCACTGCAGAGTTCAACAGAAATATCTTTCTCACTCGGAGTGCTCCACAGTTGTGCACCACCCTACATCTCCTTCCTCATTTCTGGCTATCACCCCTACATGTGCTATCCTCTCTGCAACTGATCTAAGACTAACATCCTCAATAATTTAAACCTTGCACCTCTGTCTCCAACACTTCTCTCGTGCTGCGCCTGTTTTCTAGAACACAATACCCCAGATGATCCAACTAATAACTAGCCACTACCTTTTTAATGGTGCTTTAAAAAGATCTTTAGACAGGCCTATCACCTCTATGCACTAATCTGTTACCGGTTTCCAAAGACTTTGCTCTTCATACTCTGCTGTCTCCACACCCTCCATGCTCCCAGTAGCAGTTGGTGACTGCACAGGCAGATCCTGGCTGCTGACCAGATCATGCAGCTTTATATAAAAGCCTTATTATAATGTTGGCTGGACCATAAACACATAATCACGTTCTACCTATTGTGCCCCCCCAAATGCCACCATTTTGTGTATACAGCTCCAATACAAAATATTTTCAAAACAGGAGACATTTACATTGGTATATCTCTATTCTTACATCAGTGTGACCTTTGAGCTGCTGCATTATGTGATACTTTGGATAGAGATGGTAGCACCCCGATCACCCGGAGGGCAGCCCTGCAAATCGCCACTTATCTGCCATCATCCTTCTGTTCCCTCAAATAGATGGGCTGGGGATGACAGCAGGTAAGGGGCGATTTGCAGCTAAAGTAAGAGGCTCTGCAAACCAATTCTCTTATTTTTTAAAGGGAAAATCAGACTTTCTGGATGACAGGAATTATAATAAAAGCGCCAGTTCAGCATTCTGTGTTATTCTTCCCTCCAGAGCAGCGCTCTTGGTTGTATATCACCAGCAGTCGCTGCAATGGTCCCGTACTGTACTCCGGCTATGACTGCTGTTATGAATGGGTCACCGAGGAGGAAAAAAGCAACACACGCTAAGTCTCAGAAAACCAGAGAGGTTGGTAACTATGCAGACTGCAGAGCCCTGATCTTAACACACTAGAAGCAGTCGTGGAGCGACCCTACGGTGGTCCTGGACGCCTCATCACAACTGGAGAGCTAAATAAGCCTAAAGTAAGAAAAGAGGAAAACTAACTGCCCCAGAGCAGATCCCAAAGGAAAGACAGCCCCCCACATGTATTGACGGTGAAGCAAGATAAAAACACAAACAAAGGCAGAAAAATAGACTGAGCAAACGATGGGGCCAAACTAACTTGAAAGGACAGGAAAGGAAAGATACTGTCTGCAATCTGCCAAAAAACCCTACCAAAAATAATGTTTAACGCTTCTGATAACAAAATTAACCCTGAAGTCACTAGACTTCTCCCACTATATCAGCACTCTGGAATATTCTGAGAAAGAGCAAAAAGAGGCCAATCTAATAAGGGACAAAAAGACAAAATTGGCAAATACAGATAAATAAGAGTGGAAATTCAGCACAGCCCAGCCCGGCTGGCTGACAACACAAACTGAGTTGACCAACAAGAGCAAGTGTGAACATTAGCAAAAAACAAACTTAACTTGAGATGACTGGAGCAGAGCTGAAGTCCAAGATCTGAGAAACAGACTGAATCACCAGCAACAGGATAGGGCGTTGGCTGTCTTATATCCAGTCTGATACTCCAGAGATCCAATCACTATCCTCCTCGTCAGGTGGCAGACCATTACCAATTAAACTAACCTCACTACCTCCTGTCACTACCAGAGGGAGAACGGAAGGAGAACTCCCAGCTGGTGGAGCAGAAAATGAGCTCATAACAGACTGCATTGCAAAGAAAATTTTTTGCCTTAGAGGTCAGACCCTCTCTAACCCACCAGCAAAGTAGTTCATGGTCCCTTCAGGCTCGATCACCCCCCAAAGCATCAGACCAGTCATCTCCCATCCACTTCTCTTTTATTTTACATGCATAATATTTCAGATCCCATCGACCGGACTTTATGCATCAGATGTGGTTTTTGCCTCATTCCCTCAAGAGCTGGTACAAAAAAAAAAAAAAAAAAAAGGGCAAATCTGAGAACCTGAAACATTATAAAACAACATAAAGACGGACTGTACAGAAAATTATACAAACATAAATTACAACCCCTCCCCCCCAACCCCGGCCAGAGCGGAGCCAGCAGCCCCCAATACTGAAACGGAAGCTCCGGCAGAAGTCCGCGCGGCACTGGAGCCTCCTTCCACTCAAGCCTCACAGGATCCATCGTCAGTGCCTCTGGCGTTTGCCACCAGTCACTCGCACGTGTGCATAAAAGACACAACATCCCGGCCTCCATGTCCAACAGTAATGGAGAGTGAACAGCGAAGAGGAGAGTCCTCGTCACAGAGTCACCGCTCCGGGTCTGGTTCGCAGTGCATGATCCGGATCTTCTCCGAGCAGTGCTTTTTGTGCGCGGGCCAGTCTTTCTGTTGGCACTGGGTACCACAGTATCTCGCTAGTTGGCATCTGCCACAAATATTAAATTCACGTAACTGCAAAAAAAAAAAAAAAAAAAAATTACACAGAGAAAATTCATCCATGGCTGCTTCCCCTCCAGTTACGGCTGCGTGCATTGACTTAAAGGGATAATCCCTTTAAGCAGGTGGGTCCTCATCATTCGCAGGGTTGCATAGTGATGTCATATTTTTTGGGATTATACAAAATGGGAATATCCCTTTAAATAGGGCTGCGCTGGACTTCAGGTATAGCCATCTACAATAGGGGGCGCTGTGTGCACAAATGAAGCATCCAATGTCTGCAATTAGCAGGGGACACTACAAATACAGGGCTGATTAGGTTACCACGTCCCGACCCCCTGATCCCTCCCACCATCCGGGGAGTCTGTCACGCACCTGTTTCTCCATCAATGTACACGGAGGATAGTGACATTCGTAATAAGTGCAGGAATTCTCTTCCTCCCGGACAACCTCTCCGTTGGCGTTGTAGCAGCGTGTGACGTTCAGCAGCGGGAACAAATCTTCAATGGGGTCAGTGGGGAGCTGCTGTATGGCCAGCCAATATAGGGACTGCTCTCTACAGAGGAAAAGGGGCACATCCAGAAGTTAGGTGCCATGTCAGTACACAGTGACCACACCAGCAGAATAGTGAGTGCAGCTCTGGAGTATAATACAGGATGTAACTCAGGATCAGTAATGTAATGTATGTACACAGTGACTGCACCAGCAGAATAGTGAGTGCAGCTCTGGAGTATAATACAGGATGTAACTCAGGATCAGTACAGGATCAGTAATGTAATGTGTGTACCCAGTGACTGCACCAGCAGAATAGTTAGTGCAGCTCTGGAGTATAATATGGGATGTAACTCAGGATCAGTAATGTAATGTATGTACCCAGTGACTGCACCACCAGAATAGTGAGTGCAGCTCTGGGGTATAATACAGGATGCAACTAAGGATCAGTACAGGATCAGTAATATATGTACACAGTGACTGCACCAGCAGAATAGTGAGTGCAGCTCTGGAGTATAATACAGGATGTAAGTCAGAAGCAGTACAGAATCAGTAATGTAATGTATGTACCCAGTGACTGCACCAGCAGAATAGTGAGTGCAGCTCTGGGGTATAATACAGGATGTAACTGAGGATCAGTAATGTATGTACACAGTGACTGCACCAGCAGAATAGTGAGTGCAGCTGTAGAGTATAATACAGGATGTAACTCAGGGTCAGTATAGGATAAGTAATGTATGTACACAGCAACTCCACCAGCAGAAAAGTGAGTGCAGCTCTGGGGTATAATACAGGATGTAACTCAGGATCAGTAATGCATGTACACAGTGACAGCACCAGCAGTATAGTGAGTGCAGCTCTGGAGTATAATACAGGATGTAACTCAGGATCAGTACTGTAATGTATGTACACAGTGACTGCACCAGCAGAATAGTGAGTGCAGCTCTGGAGTATAATACAGGATGTAACTCAGGATCAGTAATGTAATGTATGTACACAGTGACTGCACCAGCACTATAGTGAGTGCAGCTCTAGAGTATAATACAGGATGTAACTCAGGATGAGTACAGGATCAGTAATGTAATGTATGTACACAGTGACTGCACCAGCACTATAGTGAGTGCAGCTCTAGAGTATACACGGTGCTCATCATTACCTCTGCTTGCTCGACACTTCCTCTACCTCGGGTTTCCAGCCCCAAGGAACCACCTGCAGGTTGTCCAGTCTATTATCCACAGTGATGCCGTTGAGGTGCAGGACATGGAAGCCGGGTGCGACACCTCCTTTATGCCTCTGCCTAAAAATAAAGATGATGTGAATAAGAAATTATGGGAAAGTAAATTAACCCGTGAAGCCTTGGCAGCTATGAAACCAATCCTCCAGAACTAAGACAAAGCCCTAAGTGCATGAGGACGGGGGGAGAACTTACCATAACAATTCGTGGAGCAGACGCCCTGACCCTCTCCCCTTGTACTTGTCAAATGCGTACGCGAAGATCTTTGCACCATTCCCATCAGCGTCGACCTCCATTCGAGCCTGGAGGAGGGGCAAAAAATGCGAGATTAGCAGAATATTCCTGTGCACTCTGATGCCTCCCCACATAAGATGTCGGTGGCCTAAGGGTATCTTCAGCTGCTATCAACTACAACTCCGTTTGCTTGCTTGTTGGGAGTTGTACTCTATGTAAAGTCAGAGTGCCGCCGTAATGGGAAAACCACATGTCGAAAATATGATCTGATCCCTGCTGGGAAACTGCAGTATTACACCCCGCCGCTCGTACAGGGGAGGTCTAGATAAGGGGGTACTCTCGCCGACATCCATGTACTCTAAAGTCCTGATGGGACAAAACCTTGAGGCTGTGCGCCCACGTTGCATTTTGTATGCGTTTCCGCTGCAGCGGAAATGCTTAAAGAACGCTAATACAATGCATCCCCATGCAATCCTATGGGATTCCACAGTTGCCGTGTCAATGCTGCGGATTTTACCACTGCGGAATCGCATAGTGGTAAAATCCACATGCTCATTATTTCTGCAGAATCGCGGCGATTCCGCCGCCATAGGATTGCATTGAAACACTCACATTTCCGCAGCATTTCTGCAACGTGGGCACTTAGCCTGAATGACCAAGTCCTGACAGTGACCAAAATGTCTGCAATAAAACTGCTTACTTCAAAAGAATAGTTGTCCACCAGCGGGATGTCCTGCTCATCAATGAGGGTATACTTTATCTGGAAGAAACAGAAACTTTGGGTTAGTGCAAATGAATTCTGCAGCCTTCTCTCTCACTATCTCTGCTTGATGTCACTGAATTGATATATTGTTTATATCCAGATGTAAAAAACCCCAATCTAAATCGCTCTCAAAGCTGAGGGTTTGTTACAGTTGCGTACAAACCAGCAGCACTGATCTATCCTGTTCTGAGAGTTTGTAACAGTGTATCAGTCTGAGATCAGCTGACAGCAGATTGTCCTCACTGGATACAAGTGTAACGGAACCCTCAGCTGAACAAATGATTAGGATGGATTTTATAGTGGGATTTGTAACATTCACTGACAGTAAGAAGAGGTGTGGCAAAGGATTAGGAGAAGAAACCCCCAAGTCTGGAGATGCAGTGCTCTCCCATGGGCGCCAGCGGTTCTGTACGTGACGAAGGTCTCTGGGACGCCGGCAGCTCCAGGTATTGACACACCCATCGTGTGGGAACAATCTGCACATCTTGCACAATCCCAAAACTAACACCACCCCTGATCCATGGCAGAAGCAGGCAGGGAGGACAGGAAGGCGACAGCGTGACATGATGGGAGTTGTAGTGGAGGATCACAGACGTTTATTAACTACCCGCTCTGCACCAGAAGACTGTCCTCATGTGCTGGACAACAATGCAAGGTGCTACTTGTACTCAGGCTGCAAACAACATACCTAATGTTAAAACTGTGGTACAAAAGCCGGGGGCTGCATGCCGCACTCTGTCCCCCCCAACTACACAGAAAAGCAGGGGGCTGCATGCCGCACTCTGTCCCCCCCAACTACACAGAAAAGCAGGGGGCTGCATGCCGCACTCTGTCCCCCCCAACTACACAGAAAAGCAGGGGGCTGCATGCCGCACTCTGTCCCCCCCAACTACACAGAAAAGCAGGGGGCTGCATGCCGCACTCTGTCCCCCCCAACTACACAGAAAAGCAGGGGGCTGCATGCCGCACTCTGTCCCCCCCAACTACACAGAAAAGCAGGGGGCTGCATGCCGCACTCTGTCCCCCCCAACTACACAGAAAAGCAGGGGGCTGCATGCCGCACTCTGTCCCCCCCAACTACACAGAAAAGCAGGGGGCTGCATGCCGCACTCTGTCCCCCCCAACTACACAGAAAAGCAGGGGGCTGCATGCCGCACTCTGTCCCCCCCAACTACACAGAAAAGCAGGGGGCTGCATGCCGCACTCTGTCCCCCCCAACTACACAGAAAAGCAGGGGGCTGCATGCCGCACTCTGTCCCCCCCAACTACACAGAAAAGCAGGGGGCTGCATGCCGCACTCTGTCCCCCCCATCTACACAGAAAAGCAGGGGGCTGCATGCCGCACTCTGTCCCCCCCATCTACACAGAAAAGCAGGGGGCTGCATGCCGCACTCTGTCCCCCCCATCTACACAGAAAAGCAGGGGGCTGCATGCCGCACTCTGTCCCCCCCATCTACACAGAAAAGCAGGGGGCTGCATGCCGCACTCTGTCCCCCCCATCTACACAGAAAAGCAGGGGGCTGCATGCCGCACTCTGTCCCCCCCATCTACACAGAAAAGCAGGGGGCTGCATGCCGCACTCTGTCCCCCCCATCTACACAGAAAAGCAGGGGGCTGCATGCCGCACTCTGTCCCCCCCATCTACACAGAAAAGCAGGGGGCTGCATGCCGCACTCTGTCCCCCCCATCTACACAGAAAAGCAGGGGGCTGCATGCCGCACTCTGTCCCCCCCATCTACACAGAAAAGCAGGGGGCTGCATGCCGCACTCTGTCCCCCCCATCTACACAGAAAAGCAGGGGGCTGCATGCCGCACTCTGTCCCCCCCATCTACACAGAAAAGCAGGGGGCTGCATGCCGCACTCTGTCCCCCCCATCTACACAGAAAAGCAGGGGGCTGCATGCCGCACTCTGTCCCCCCCATCTACACAGAAAAGCAGGGGGCTGCATGCCGCACTCTGTCCCCCCCATCTACACAGAAAAGCAGGGGGCTGCATGCCGCACTCTGTCCCCCCCATCTACACAGAAAAGCAGGGGGCTGCATGCCGCACTCTGTCCCCCCCATCTACACAGAAAAGCAGGGGGCTGCATGCCGCACTCTGTCCCCCCCATCTACACAGAAAAGCAGGGGGCTGCATGCCGCACTCTGTCCCCCCCATCTACACAGAAAAGCAGGGGGCTGCATGCCGCACTCTGTCCCCCCCATCTACACAGAAAAGCAGGGGGCTGCATGCCGCACTCTGTCCCCCCCATCTACACAGAAAAGCAGGGGGCTGCATGCCGCACTCTGTCCCCCCCAACTACACAGAAAAGCAGGGGGCTGCATGCCATACTGTGTCCCCCCAACTACACAGAAAAGGAGGGAGCTGCATGCCATACTGTGTCCCCCAAACTACACAGAAAAGCAGGGGGCTGCATGCCATACTGTGTCCCCCAAACTACACAGAAAAGCAGGGGGCTGCATGCCGCTTTCTGTCCCCACCAACTACACAGAAAAGGAGGGGGCTGCATGCCATACTGTGTCCCCCAAACTACACAGAAAAGCAGGGGGCTGCATGCCGCTTTCTGTCCCCACCAACTACACAGAAAAGCAGGGCGCTGCATGCTGCACCTTGTCCCCCCAACTGTACAGAAGGAAAGGGGCTGCGTGTTGCACTGAACACCTGCCTTGCTGTCCTAAAGGGGTAATGTTTGGGATCAGGCAGCTCATTCCTCGAATACACTTCCACAATCGTGCTGGACTACATGTGACCAGCAGAGGGCGCGTAAAAGCAACAGTTCCAGGGCGCCCCCGTGTGGTGGTGGGTTGTAATTGCAGGCGTCCCCTGCTCACCACGCCGGTCAGGGAGAGCTGCTAACGAGTCCCCTCCCACAAGCGGGTGTGTCCACACGAGACCTATCTATCCTGGGGTCTGATCGTGCGATGCCGCAGCTCCGGGCACTCACCTTACCGGCCACCCGGCCGAGGCGCACGATGCCAAGCTTAAAATCTGTCATGGTCGGTGTGAGGTGAGGGAGTGACAGCCAGACGCACGCCACTCTCTCCTGCTCGTCTGTCGCTGCCTCCCTCGGTTACGCCACGTCTTCGGCTGACGAGCCCCTCCCACGTCGCCGGTAACGTGGAGAATCGGCCGACCGGGCTCTCCCCGACGCCACACGAGGGAGACCTGGGCTGCCACGCACCGCCTCTCCACCGACCGCGTTCACAGGCGACACCCAGAAGGGGCGGGGCCTGGGACTCCAACAAACCAATCAAAGAAGGCAGTGAACGAAAAGCTACTGTGCGCGGCCGGTACACGCCAGCCAATCAGCGCGCCTGGTGGGCGGGATTTGTCGCATGATCCTGACGTCACAAGGGAAGAAGGCGGAGCCTCAGAATATTGACGTGAGTTTCGCGGGAAAAGAAAAGGTTTTTGAGCGCCAGAAAGTGACGTCAGCGCAGGATGAACAGGTGGTACGATTTAAAGGGCCAGTGCAGGCCCGTCACGTGGTTAAAGCAGGCCCTTCAGCAGCAGGTGACACAGGGTCCGCGTCACAGCACTTTCCTGCAGAATATGATGTACCTTACTGCTCCTATTTTTCTGGTCCATGCAATCCTTTACTAGAATTTTTATGTGGGCGCATGAGGGAAAAAGCAGTACTCTTTGTATAAGTCCACGATGTGCTGGGATTGTTCCAGTATTTAAAGGGAATGTCCTCTTGGGAAACTTTTCCTTTAATGCAGGTATTTGGGCTTCATGAGACACTTTGCCTCATTTGGCTTTTTATTTTCCTGCACATATTGCCATAATTCAGCGGAAAGGAGCTCAGAAGAAGCAGGTAACAGGTACAGACCCCCAGCACAAGCTTACTAATGCATTCTCTGTTAACTCATTCTGCAGAAATCTATTCACCGGCAAGAGGATGGAGGAGGCAAACTGCAAAGTGTTTCATGGATCCCAGCAAAAATGTTTTTTAGTCAAATAACCTGTATTCAAGTAAGAGGGGAAAATAAGTCTCTAAAGGTGGCCAATCCCTGTGGAGGCACTGGGTGATAAATTGTACATGTGATTGGGGGTCTGACAGCAGGAACAATCATCGATCTCAGGAAAGGGGCTGCAAAGTGTCCTCTGCAGCATGGAGGCTTAGCCTTACATGTGCTGTTCCACCCCATTCATTCCACAGGAGAGTACTGAGCGCAGCACTCTGCCCTGTCCGCCAGTCCAATAGTGTGCATGGGGGATGCACCTATGCAGCCCCCCAAATTTCAAATGCCCTTTTTTGGGATCTCTGCCATCGGCCCCCATTGATCAGCGTGTAGCCTAAAAATAGATGATCGCTTTCAATATTGGGAATAAACCTTTTAACTTTAAATCTGTGACTCTGAACAGTTTCAGCGGTTCCATGTTTTATGTAAAACTGTTTTTTTACTAATTAACATGAATCCCAGATCCCCCCCCCCCCCCCCGGGTCTCTCCAATCTCGTCTGCAGCAGCTGATGGGGCAGAGCGTCTGCGCTCACCCCGTTCATGTATGGCAGGATGCAGGAAACGGCACTTTAGGTGTAATCTGCTGGGCCTGTCTGGACGCAAGGCTCTGTCCCAAATCACTAAAAATTATATAATATTTTCTGGTCCTCAAAAAAAGACTGATATTCCTCTGTTTTTGGACCTTTGATTATACCATTTACTAATGACAGAACTTCTGAATTTTAATGGAAACGTGGACACAATCAGTGAGCTCTCACACTTTTTTTCTATTTGCAGCTCCATTCACTTAAATGGAAGTTGAACAAATCTGATGGTGCAAAACGAGCTGCAGACGTGACATTTCCCAGATGATACAAGCAGTGATTGTTGTGCTCAGGTTTTGCAAATATTTTTTTTTTCTTTCTTTTATTGCAGTTGGGTGAGAAATAAGCAGACCCCTCATTTCCCGCACACTATTAGGCTGTGTGCACACGTTGTGGATGGTGCGTTTTGACACCTGGTAATGGAGTGGGTGTAAACCACTGCCAATTCCACACAAAGAATTGACATGCTGTGGATTTAAATCCGCAGCATGTGCACAGTGTTTTTTTTATTTCCATTGAATATAATGAGCACATTCTCTAGACTGAATCCAATAGTAACAAACCCTCAGCTGTGATTCCCGGGCACAATGTATAAATGCTTCCAAAGCACCGTCACAGGACTTCATTAGTATCTGTCTTCTCTTACAGACCCCCAAGACTCCAGGGCCAAGTGTCACCCACCCTGCTGGCCTGGTGGGTAATGCAACCACAGCAAGGGAGGATACACTTCTGTCCAACACATTTTGAAGCACAAAATCTTATTGACTTTCTTTCTAAGGTGGTACGTCCCTTTAAGTTTCCTCAAATGCTCCATTTTCTGCAAGGACATTTCCACACTGCAGAGTATTGCATTGGCCGAGGGTTCAGCTTGTTTCATCTGTCCGCTACTTCCTGCAGAATCACAGGAACAAGCAAGTAATGCATCACTGCATAATCAATGGTTAACTTGCAGTCTGTAGCCATGGAGACACATAGCCCTGCATAGGAGCAGCATATAGAAAATGACAGATTTTGAATGAGTGAGCTTATAGCGTGAAATGTTGATGGGTAATGAGGAGGCAGTGCGGTGGCTCCTAAAGGCCAATGCCGAGTGTGAGGATGATGCTTATATGTCATCACAGGCGCTGTGGCTGTGCAGACTCTGCAGAATTTTTCGCGGTTTCTAAACCGCAGAAAGAATTGACATGTCAATTCTTTCTGCGGATTCCTATCTCCTCCATTGAGGAGATGGTGAAACCGCAGGTATTTTGACCTGTGGATTTATCTGCAGCGTGTTCACGTACCCTAACCCCGATTATGCTGACCCAGCAGAACAATTCTCTAAAACCTGCTAGTGCCCGAGTCAAAGACACAAATTGCTGACGGCAGTCCCTCCGAGGGTGCTCAGAGTGTTATAGACAGATGACTGTTGCCCCCGAACAGTTGATTTCAGGGGGCTTGGTCCTTAGTGACCACTAGTCTTTTACCAGGCAGAGGCCAATCTGCAGTGGTGCAAATGCATAACTTCTCTGAGCTGATTAAAAGTAGTGGACAACCCCTAGATTCTAATTCTGCATTGAAGCATTACAATGAAACACTTCAAAGTGCCCTGGATGAATTTGCACCTCCTATACATAAAACACCACAACACAGACGGCGACAACCCTGGCACACCCTGCAAACACGTTTCCTGCAGCGGTGCGCCGAACGTCTGTGGCGAAAATCCAACCTACCTGAAGATTTCATCCATTACAAGTTTATGCTTCGAACATACAACACTGCCCTTCACCTCTCAAAACAAACCTATTTCAACACCCTCATCACCTCACTGTCCAATAACCCTAAACGTCTCTTTGACACTTTTCATTCTCTACTCGCCCCAACCACGGAGCTTCGAGCTGACGATCTGGCCAATTACTTCAAAGAAAAAAATTGACCAGATCCAGGAAATTATCTCCCAATCACCTCATACCATGCACTGTCCTCCCTCCCCCACTGCATCTAGCTCACTCTCTGAACCAGTCACAGAAGTAAGCAGGCTCCTTGCATCTTCTAGCCCAACCACTTGCACCAGTGACCCATGTCCGTCACATCTCCTCCAGTCCCTTTCCCCTGCTGTCACCCCTCACCTAACTAAAATATTTAACCTCTCTCTCTCTTCTGGTATCTTTCCCTCCTCATTTAAGCATGCCATCATATATCCACTACTTAAAAAAAACATCCTTCGACCAAAACTGTGCCGCTAACTATAGACCTGTCTCTAATCTTCCTTTCATCTCTAAACTCCTGGAACGCCTGGTCCACTCCCGTCTTATCAGCTATCTTTCAGAAAACGCTCTTCTCGACCCTCTCCAATCTGGTTTCCGCTCTTTACATTCTACTGAAACTGCCCTCACTAAAGTCTCTAATGATCTACTAACAGCTAAATCTAATGGTCACTACTCCATGCTAATTCTCTTGGATCTCTCTGCAGCATTCGACCCTGTGGATCATCAGCTCCTCCTCACTATGCTCCGTTCCATTTGCCTCAAGGACACCGTTCTCTCTTGGTTCTCCTCCTATCTCTCTGACCGCTCCTTTACTGTATCTTTTGCCGGTTCCTCCTCCTCTCACCTTCCCCTTACTGTTGGGGTTCCTCAAGGATCGGTTCTAGGCCCCCTCCTCTTCTCTTTGTATACTGCCCCTATTGGTCAAACAATCAGATTTGGTTTCCAGTACCATCTCTATGCTGATGACACCCAATTATACGCTTCTTCTCCAGACATCACGCCAGCCTTTCTAGAAAACACAGGCAATTGTCTAAACGCTGTGTCTAACATCATGTCCTCACTATATCTGAAACTGTAAAAGACTGAACTCCTGGTGTTTCCTCCCTCTACTAATGCACCTATACCCGACATTGCCATTTCTGTGTGTGGTTCCACTATTACTCCCCAGCAACATGCCCATTGTCTTGGGGTCATACTTGATTCCGAGCTTTCCTTTGTCTCCCACATACGATCACTGGCTCGCTCTTGTTATCTGCACCTCAAAAACATTTCTAGAATTCGACCTTTTTTTTTTTACTTTTGACTCTGCAAAAACTCTTACTGTTTCTCTTATTCATTCTCGTCTCGACTATTGTAACTCTCTTCTAATCGATCTTCCTCTTACCAAACTCTCCCCCCTCCAATCTGTCTTGAATGCTGCTGCCAGGATCATATTCCTCACCAATCGTTACACCGATGCCTCTACCTTGTGCCAGTCATTACACTGGCTACCCATCCACTCCAGAATCCAGTACAAACTTATTACCCTCACCCACGAAGCTCTTCATGGCTCAGCACCACCCTACATCTCCTCCCTTGTTTCAGTATACCATCCTACCCGCGCCCAGAACCTCCCACTCCCGTCTCCAAGACTTTACATGTGCTGTGCCAATTCTTTGGAATGCACTTCCCAGGTCAATACAATTAGTCCCCAATCCCCACAATTTTAAGCGTGCCCTGAAAACTCATTTATTCAGACTGGCCTACCGCCTCAACACATTAACCTAATCTATCCCTATTAACACAGCCAAAAGTTTTTACAATAACCATGTTCCCCGCATCATGTTCCCACATGCTTTATGCATCCATTAGCCCTCTGTATCTGTACTGTTACACACTTATTATGGCTGGTCCATACAATCAGGGCAACTGTTACCACCCACCTTTCCTGTCTCCCTCTTTCCTAATAGATTCTAAGCTTGCGAGCAGGGCCCTCATTCCTCTTGGTATCTGTTATGATCTATGTCATTGTTATGCTTTAATGTCTATCGTCTGTACGAGTACCCTCTGAAATGTAAAGTGCTGCGGAATATGTCGGCGCTATAGAAATAAAATTTATTGTTAGAGAAACCATCAGCAGGACTCATCAGTAAGGGATCACTCACACTGGCATATAGCCAGCGTATAACTCGGACAAGTGCTCACCCGTGTTTCACTCGGTCCAATGTTATACTATGGGGCAGAGCCGACTAGTGTTTATTTTCTCATGTCTAGTCGGCAGGAGGAAAAAAAAAAAAATCACTGTGCGGTCTACTGTATGGCATGCACCCATTCAAACCTATGGGCATGTGCAAAACAGGCCAGTCGAGTGAATGGAGCAGGTCACCCAAGTTGGCGACATCCTCACTGCTCTTGTGTCAGACACACCGGTCACGGTTTATTCCATTAACTAATTCCTTTTGGCACAACTTCTATACGTACCTGCTGACACTAGTTAGCATCTCCCTCCTGATGAAGCTGCATTCGCAGCGATAAGCATGGGGCTCTCCTTGATTCATACCATTATCATCACTTTGATAAGCACAGCCTGGATCCTTACAGGTTCTCCCCAACCAGTTGATTCCACAGTGCTGGGTATTTGGGCATCTGCCTCCCTGGCCCCTATTACATGTGGTGCAGTTGTTAGGCATTCATAGCTGTGTGGACTTTCTATATCTCCACTTTTTACTTAGTACATAGTTTCAGTGAACAATGTTACTATAGGGCGTGTCTCATTTATGTCACTTTACAATCTGTGGGGATGCCCACATCTGGTATTATATTGTCTCTTGGGTCATTGACCTTACTTCTGTGTTTCATGGAACTTCATGAAACACTGTACCTACAGGTTATCATATAAAGATACACCTCCTTGTGCCCTTGCCAGCAGTTTGTCTGCTACACTGTGGCAGGTTCCTGTACCATATTGTTCATATCCATAGGCTTTGTCACACTGCCTTTTGGAGACAGGGGTGTTATTACAGTTTTAAATGCTTTTATTGTTTTTGTGTCAAAGTTGTATTTTTATCCCATACTTAGGTGTGCACGACTTATATGCAGACTTTACCATTAATTGTGTTCTAAACATTTGAAGTACCAGTTTGGCTCAAATTAGTGTATACATTTAGTGGTGCACCTTCTTCCCATCTTTTAATTCAGTAGCTGTGACATCACCCTTCAGCTCCTGCAATAGAAGACACCTGGGTTATCCAGCTCTGAGGACTTTGTTAATTTAATGAATTTGGGTATAAATATTTTTGCAATTGGGTTTCGCTAGACTGTTGCATAGTGGTGTAATGTGTGACACCACTCCATCCACTTTTACAGGCACAGTGGTGTAATGCAATGGGCATTGCATACATAGTGCTGGAGCATATCAGAAGCGATGGCCACCATACACATGCTTCTGGGAGCATGTAACACATGAACGGCGTTGCACACGATGGAATTAAATACGTGATCAGATCACAGGACCGTGATCATTCTTGGGCTGTGCTCTGAACACCACAGTGAGCTGGTGATCAACAGCCTGATATTGTACTACTCATTCCAGGCTACCAAACACTGCTTGCACTGGGGGTAGCTCACAGTATACCTGTGTCAGTC
The DNA here is from genome assembly GCF_039654945.1 of Dendrobates tinctorius. Lineage (NCBI taxonomy): Eukaryota > Metazoa > Chordata > Amphibia > Anura > Dendrobatidae > Dendrobates > Dendrobates tinctorius. The sequence goes on along the minus strand of NW_027361681.1, from coordinate 3,997,752 downwards.
TTCACCCCTACAGTGTGTCCAAACAGCCACTATGAATTGTGTAACATTTTGCCTGATGAACAGTGGTGAGTACTGCAACCTCTAACCCCCCCAGGGACAATGCTGTCAGCAGAAGTCACTTAATCATTTATGGTTCCATCACTCAGATCACCGCCCCGTTCCTAATATTCCACTATACAGCAGCTATTGACCAGTTACATCCAGCATAAAACCCATATACTGTATTATTCAGTACTATAGACAGAGCTAGGCCAATTCTTGATACTTACCATATACTGGTGCCAGGTTTATGGGCTGTCTGCCATCTACATAATTGTTGTCCTAGATTAAACAGCATGGCTGCTTCCTTCCACTCTGGTGTAGTTAATGGTAACAGAGCCAAGCTGCAGTAACCACACAGCCACTAGTAAGGGACAGCGCTGTTTTCCAGTCTTTAAGCCTTTCTATAGGTTATATGTAATGTAGTGACTGAATTTACATTGCAGCCTTTTATTCACAGCTGCCCTTCAATGGATCCTAGTTGCAAGTAGTCTCTCATGGAAGTATTTCTCCCACCAATACTCTAGCAGTGAGGTTTGTGTGGCCAGGATTCTGCAGTCTGCACTGGTTCTCATTAATCAGTACATCTTCATTCCTGGACAGATTTCCCTCAGTTGCAGCTCATTAAGGAGCATGTGTTTTCCACCTTATTTACAGGCTGAAGGAGGTGTCCAACCCTGGTAAGATTAATGGTTCCCTCTGACCTACCCTCTTTATGTTATGCATTAGAAGGCAATTGAGACATTTTATTGCATATAATTAAATGAAAACAAAGGCCATCAGTTTCCTGTGAGCCAATGTATACACCAATAAACCTGCTAAAATATGATCCAACACTGCACCTACCCAAACCTGCCTGTCCCCACCCACATTCAGCAAGTGTCTGCACCTCGTTCCTGATGATCAGTACAGCTGCATGATAAATGCAGGTGTAACACCACTACTTCCCTCCCAGTGTGCAAGATGCTGCCTTGGAAAGGGGCATCTAATCATGTCCAGCAAAGTTTACTGAATTGCAGCACCACCTAGTGTCAGAAACAAATGGTTACTAGAGAGGCTCTGGAGGTGCCATCCATATTCACACCCAGTTTAAATAAAAACAAGCTGATTATGCAGATGAAGAATTTTTTTTTTATTAAGGGTTCACATCTTCAGGTTAATTCTGGAAGGGGGAGAAAAAAAAATAAATTATAAACTAAAGTCAACAGCTCCCACATTACTAGTTATTACAATGCATCGTGATGTGTGGCACTTACCGCTGGGCACTCCAATGCACCGCTGTTAATATCGTCAATGATATCATGTGGGTGTCTGCCGTCCACATTGCAGCCCACGGACTGTGCTGTTCCAAGGATTTCCTTGATGGTTCCTGCAGAAGAAAACCAAACAGATAAGGCCTAGTTCACAGTGCACTAAAGATATGTGCTAACACATGGTAGCATTTCGCTACCATGCGTTAGCCATATAGGTCTATGCACAGCAAATGCATCAGTTCGCTGTGCGCTAGACCCAACGCACCCAAAAACACTGCAGACCACATTCAAGGGTGCATCGTAAAGTAACACATGCTGATTTCAGCATGCATTACTATTACTGCAGCCAATGGGAGTGTTAACACATCCGTTACATAGCGTTAGTGCCACTAGGTAACAGATGTGGCTCAACACATGGCCCCTAACACAATGTGAACCACCCCTAAGACCAATCCAGATCAAGATTACCAGACCCCATTTATCACCAAACTAACCTGACAGCTCTCTGGCCAGGGATCGGGGCCTCATCTGACGGGCAATGTTGATCACTTCATCCATGGAGATGTTGCCATTGTGTTTTACTGGTAAAATACAGAAACCCACAGATTAGCAAGAGCCAGGCATTATTTGTGCATCTGTCCCCATCCTTACGGCACAGAATCACTCACAGGCAGAGTGAACCTGTTTCCTAAAGGTGGAGTCTTCTCTTAGCACACCACTGGACTATACACAGTCACTGCAGACTGCTACAGTGGCGGGTGGCTGAGGAGCCGGCAGGTCAGCCCTGTATAGACACCACAATGAGGGCCAACACTTACTGTTCTTCTGCTTCTTCCTGTCACGGGGCGGCTCCTTGAGGGCCTTGATGATCAGAGCAGAGGCAGATGGCACAACCTCAATCTGCAATACAAAGTTAATTCTCATTGGATGTGTCCTCAAGTTATAACGCTGCAAGAAACAAACGCTCTAGAAGAGCGCACCACTTAATGGGAATATGCAGCAGATTTCTGCTACCTAGTCAGAGCAGCCTGATGTACGTAAAGAAGCCAAATCCAATGATGTATCACTTACATTACTGGGTGCACACGTTCTGACAGTATTTAGGTTTAGTAATGCAGCAGAATTGAGAAAGCTGCCCCCACCCACATCAAGCTCTATATACAATTTTTATATACATTGAGCTTATCACAGGAGGGGGCAGTCAGACTAGCAAGCTGTGCCAGCTAGTCACAGCAATGATAATCACCAGGTGATAAAACCTTCAGGGTAACAGCACACAGCACAACTTTGAATTCTGTGTTCTAACCCCTACATCATGCAGTCCTCAGATTACACAGCAAATACCTGCTGACAGATTCCCTTTAAAGGGAATGTCCACTACTGCAATTCAGGATGTAAATAAAAGACATGGGATATTCCTTCCACAACAGAACCTTTCCCCACAGGGTGATGTGGAGATTTCACATCAACCTGCAATTTTAATTTTATTGGGGTCCTGAATTAAGCACTGGTTGTACACTAGTAACTAAACCCTTAGGCCATGTGCACACGGCACGGATTCTGCTGCGGATCCGCAGCTTTTCAGGCTCTGCAGGTCTGCAGCAGATTTAGCTGCGTTGTACAGTACCATTGTTTTCAATGGTAAACTGAAAAACACTGCACATGCTGTGGATTTTTCTGCAGGTTCAAATCCGCAGCATGTCAATTATTTGTGCGGATTCCACTGCGGTTTCACACCTTCTCCATTGTAGGAGTGAAACCACAGGTCTTTTGACTTGAGAATTTACCTGTGGATTTTTTCAAATCAGTGCAGAAAAATCTGCAGGACCTACATCTACGTGTGCACATAGCCTTAAAGTGAACCTGTCTGCAGGATTGTCACAGTAAGCTACAGACAGTATCTGGTCAGAACCATTATACTGATTACAATGATACCTGGTGATGAACTCAAGTCTTGTAGTTGATTTAATCTTTCAGTTGTTAATGATCTGCCTGTGCCAGCCTGTGGGGGGGGGTCTCCATGTGGTGCTCTGCTTAGGCATTCATAATGCAGCCTGCTGACAGGTCACTGATCCATCACTGACCTGCCCCCTAGTTTACATTATAGGTACATACTAAAAAACCCTTCTGCAGGCAGCACTGCAGCATAATTGCATGATAAATTCGCCAATAATAAATGTGCTTGAGGTGAGCCTGACGGTATCTGCACCCACACAGTAGCAGCTATCGGTGTATATAGAGGTGATCAGATAGCTGCTACTGCGCAGGCAGGTGCCAATTTCAAATGAATTTTTTGATACCATCAGGATCACTTCAAGCACATTTATTACACTGGATGATGCAGGACACACCACCACCATGAAGCAGCACAGTGATCGTATGAAGAGGCAATGTACCAAGCCCAGAGACGCCTGTAGTAGTGGTGACTAGGAAGCAGGACTGGAAGGGGGAGCAGCGCTGGTCCAGGAGGCATGTACACTTTACTATGCAGACCCTTGCTGCAATTAAAAGGGAACCTGTCACCCCACCCAGGCATTTAAGTAAAAGCCACCTTTTGCAGCACTAATGCTGCATTCTGTCAAGGTGGCTTTTATTTGGTGTACTTTCCACCACATAAGCGTTTTTAAAATTTGCCTGACATACCAGAAGTTTGACGGGGGGGCGGGGGCAGGTCTTTCCCCCTCAGACAGCTCACACCCATCAGTCATGTCCTCCTTTTCAATTTGGCACCGCCCCCTCAGCATTCTGGTATGTCAGACAAATTTTAAAAACTCTTACTTATGCGGTGGAAGGAACGCCAAATAAAAGCCACCTTGACAGAATGCAGCATTAATGCTGCACAAGGTGGCTCTTTTACTAAAACGCCAGGGGGGGGGGTGAGCGGTTCCCTTTAACAGGTCATCCCGAATTGAACCTTGAATTGGGGATAAGCACCCCAGAAATAAGTTAATCCAGCACCTTGGTATTGGTGGCAAACACCATCGCATCCAGCCCCTTCCGGTGACCTGCTTCCCTTGTAATCAGACCTAGTCAGTACCTCCCCTGTAGAGAAAACTCAGGACTATGGGAAAACCCTTTAAGAATGCAGGCTGCAGGAGCAAGAAGCCCCTTTTACCATTTTAGCATAAGGATGAGGGAAGGAGCACATTACCTGCGCCTGCCTGTTCTGGATGGTCAATTTGATGGTGATCCTCAGCCCCTTCCAGTCACCAGTTGCCTTGGCAATGTCATCACCAACTTTCTTGGGAGACTGGAAAAAAAAAAAGCCAACACATTAGATTCCACTAGTACCTGGCAGATGCAGGGTGCTGCTCATCAGAAAGGGAAGTCAGGCCGAATCTTCCATGGGGAGCAGATGACTTACCAAACCCAGAGGGCCGATTTTCGGGGCCAGAGCAGAGGTGGCTCCAACCTCCCCACCGGTGCATCGCAGGAACACTAAGGACGAGAGGCCAGAACGAGATTAGTACAGAGGAGGCGAGCAGGGTACGCAGCCCTGCTGCGGAGCAGCCATGTTCTCCAGCTTTCGGCACAGGGCAGATCACACACAGAGCCGCCCTGTTTCCTAAGTGGAAGTTGCTGTAAGCTCACCACTGGACTGTGCCCAGACACGGCAGACCGGCACAGTGGCGGGTGGCTACGATCCCCCACATTACAGACTAAGGGCAAACACTGGGACAGAGCCTAGCTAACCCCTTCCCATCCCAGAGGAGCCACCATGGTGCGGCTGAGGGGCACAGTGGCGGGTGGCTACAATCCCCCACATTACAGACTAAGGGCAAACACTGGGACAGAGCCTAGCTAACCCCTTCCCATCCCAGAGGAGCCACCATGGTGCGGCTGAGGGGCACAGTGGCGGGAGGCTACAATCCCCCACATTACAGACTAAGGGCAAACACTGGGACAGAGCCTAGCTAACCCCTTCCCATCCCAGAGGAGCCACCATGGTGCGGCTGAGGGGCACAGTGGCGGGTGGCTACGATCCCCCACATTACAGACTAAGGGCAAACACTGGGACAGAGCCTAGCTAACCCCTTCCCATCCCAGAGGAGCCACCATGGTGCGGCTGAGGGGCACAGTGGCGGGTGGCTACGATCCCCCACATTACAGACTAAGGGCAAACACTGGGACAGAGCCTAGCTAACCCCTTCCCATCCCAGAGGAGCCACCATGGTGCGGCTGAGGGGCAGTGGCGGGAGGCTACGATCCCCCACATTACAGACTAAGGGCAAACACTGGGACAGAGCCTAGCTAACCCCTTCCCATCCCAGAGGAGCCACCATGGTGCGGCTGAGGGGCACAGTGGCGGGAGGCTACAATCCCCCACATTACAGACTAAGGGTAAACACTGGGACAGAGCCTAGCTAACCCCTTCCCATCCCAGAGGAGCCACCATGGTGCGGCTGAGGGGCACAGTGGCGGGTGGCTACAATCCCCCACATTACAGACTAAGGGCAAACACTGGGACAGAGCCTAGCTAACCCCTTCCCATCCCAGAGGAGCCACCATGGTGCGGCTGAGGGGCACAGTGGCGGGTGGCTACAATCCCCCACATTACAGACTAAGGGCAAACACTGGGACAGAGCCTAGCTAACCCCTTCCCATCCCAGAGGAGCCACCATGGTGCAGCTGAGGGGCACAGTGGCGGGTGGCTACAATCCCCCACATTACAGACTAAGGGCAAACACTGGGACAGAGCCTAGCTAACCCCTTCCCATCCCAGAGGAGCCACCATGGTGTGGCTGAGGGGCACAGTGGCGGGAGGCTACAATCCCCCACATTACAGACTAAGGGTAAACACTGGGACAGAGCCTAGCTAACCCCTTCCCATCCCAGAGGAGCCACCATGGTGCGGCTGAGGGGAAGTGGCCGGTGGCTACAGTCCCCCACATTACAGACTAAGGGCAAACACTGGGACAGAGCCTAGCTAACCCCTTCCCATCCCAGAGGAGCCACCATGGTGCGGCTGAGGGGCACAGTGGCGGGTGGCTACAATCCCCCACATTACAGACTAAGGGCAAACACTGGGACAGAGCCTAGCTAACCCCTTCCCATCCCAGAGGAGCCACCATGGTGCGGCTGAGGGGCACAGTGGCGGGTGGCTACGATCCCCCACATTACAGACTAAGGGCAAACACTGGGACAGAGCCTAGCTAACCCCTTCCCATCCCAGAGGAGCCACCATGGTGCGGCTGAGGGGCAGTGGCGGGAGGCTACGATCCCCCACATTACAGACTAAGGGCAAACACTGGGACAGAGCCTAGCTAACCCCTTCCCATCCCAGAGGAGCCACCATGGTGCGGCTGAGGGGCACAGTGGCGGGAGGCTACGATCCCCCACATTACAGACTAAGGGCAAATACTGGGACAGAGCCTAGCTAACCCCTTCCCATCCCAGAGGAGCCACCATGGTGCGGCTGAGGGGCACAGTGGCGGGAGGCTACGATCCCCCACATTACAGACTAAGGGCAAACACTGGGACAGAGCCTAGCTAACCCCTTCCCATCCCAGAGGAGCCACCATGGTGCGGCTGAGGGGCACAGTGGCGGGAGGCTACGATCCCCCACATTACAGACTAAGGGCAAATACTGGGACAGAGCCTAGCTAACCCCTTCCCATCCCAGAGGAGCCACCATGGTGCGGCTGAGGGGCACAGAGCAGCGATCACAGGTACCTGCGATCACGGAGCACAGGCGCTGGGCCGCAGAGACAGGATCCCAGACACCGCAGCTTCAGAGAAAGCCTATACTAAACCCTCCCGTGATATCCGCCTCTCCCGGATGTACGGTCACAGCGGACACGTGTGGGCCTACCGCACCCCCCGGAGAAGCCTCCGTTCACATTACCGCGTTGCTCGATGAGAGCCGCACTCCCGGCTCCTGCGCTGCGGCCTGCCCGGTGTGGCGGGGCTCACATTGCCCTCTCCCGCCTCACGTACCGATTTTAATCTCAGTGGGATCGAACTTAGGAGGCATAGTTGTGCCGGACTAAGGGGCTCCGCTTCACTCTGGCCGGTTTCGGTGTCGGATGAACCCGGATTCGGGACGACCGATGAGAGTTACACCTCCACTAGCTAGCCTGGGAAGCGGAAAGAGGGCGGGAGCAGGACGGCGCGACGTATAAGGGGAGTAAATCTCGCGAGAATATACTCCGGGCGGCCATGTTTGTTTCGGTCAATCCAGGCGGCGCTAAAGCTCTCGAGAATGTACCGCTGGCACTGGCAGCCATTTTTGTATCTGGTTGCCCGGAATTCTGTGACGGAAGTCATGAAGCAAAATGTGTTTCTGAGGTGACCAGCGATACATCCGCTCATAGTTTATGCGCCAGAGGAATCCTCAAGCTGTTTTACATCGGATAGATGAGAGGCGACATTACTTGTCATGCGCGGATTGACCGCTAGATGGAGCTCTGGTAGGGATGGGCGAAGTAGATCACGTGATGACTGGGAACCCGGAAGCGTGAGATGGCTGCGGACTCAGAGGAGCTGTTGGAGCTGGGAAGACATTGAGGGGCCCCGGGGAGCCTTTGGCCCCCTCCAGCGGTGAGTACCGGCCCCCGCCTCACAGGATGTTCGCTTGAAGAACTGTTACCCGTATTAGTAGCACTAAGTGTAATCTGTGGCTGCTCGGATTCAGTGTCCTGTTTGTGTATAGATAGGTTGCTGGATTACCAAACAGTCTGGATTATCAGATTTATATAGGAAACATGTAAGTGGGCTGGAAATGAAATGTTCTGGTAAAATTTACTATTGTGTTTGATGCCGGAGGGAACGTCTGGATTGTCAGATGAGAGGGGTTATGGATCATCAAGTGTCAGATTATTGGACGTTTACTGTCTGTACACCCACAATCATAGTTCCAGCCTCCACCTTGCTTATAAAATAATATAGCAGAGATTTCTCCACAAATCACCTCACAATGTCATTTTCCTGACTTCTACGTTTTCTGGATCATTCACCTCATCGTGACAAGCGTCCCTAGTCCTTAGTAGAACCCCTCTGGCTGTTATGACCTGCTGCAGATCTGATAGCTACACACCGGCTCCCGACAGCCTTCCTGGCGAATCTTAGCTTCATTAGCAATGGACTCCAGGTTACTAATGATTTATTTGTCCAGGAAGAGGATCAAAGATAAAAAAAAAACAAATCTCTTGCCCACATTTTCTTCCCTTTATTCCTTCTAAATATGTATGACATGTAGAGGAGGTGCGTGATACTCCGTGATCAGGCGGCTGCAGCAGACCCAAGAATATTGGTGATCTGGAGACCTCTGCCTATGAGGACCGGGCTGGGGGTCCTTAGGAACAAAGCCAGAAGCTGCTGTCCGAGAATGCGTCAGGTCGCAACAGCCCGAGGCTCTAAAGACTCTGGTTATGAGGGCGTGAATAATCTGCGACTGCAGGAGTAAAACTGGCATCATGTGCTGAATATGGAGAAACCGCCTTATATTATATGTGTTTAATTATTCACATTGTTCTTGTTTATTGCAAACGGCAGAAAGTTTCTTCATTTTGCGTGTTTGTTTGTACATACAATGGGGAAGGGAAGGACAGGGGTCATTTGTGTTGGTATCATTAACATATTCCATGTGTATAATGAAGGGAAAGGGCTAAGAAGCCACCAGATTTTCTCAGGGTCCTATTAATGCTGGATTATATCACATCTGAGACATGGAATATTCTCCTTCTGTGTCCCTGCTGGATTATTGGATTATCACTGACTATAACCCTGAGACTGTGGATGTTTCTATATATACAGCAGAGGAATGCAAAGTATCTTCTCACATGTATATAGGTGACACAAGGTGTTTACGCCTTGGTATTATAGGCTTAAATACATCTGCTCAGCAGACAGTATCACACAGGATAGGATTAGATACACAGCTCAGCAGACAGTATCACACAGGCTAGGATTAGATACACTGCTCAGCAGACTGTATCACACAGGATGGGATTAGATACATGGCTCAGCAGTCAGTATCACACAGGATAGGATTAGATACACAGCTCAGCAGAGTATCACACAGGATATGATTAGATACACGCTCAGCAGTCAGTATCACACAGGATAGGATTAGATACATAGCTCAGCAGTCAGTATCACACAGGATGGGATTAGATACACAGCTAAGCAGACAGTATCACACAGGATAGGATTAGATACACAGCTCAGCAGACCATATCACACAGGATAGGATTAGATACACAGCTCAGCAGACAGTATCACACAGGAAAGGATTAGATACACAGCTCAGCAGACAGTATCACACAGGATAGGATTAGATCCCCAGCTCAGCAGACAGTATCACACTGGATAAGAATAGATATACATCTGCTCAGCAGACAGCATCATACAGGATAAGATTAGATACACAGCCCAGCAGACAGTATCACACAGGATAGGATTAGATACACAGCTCAGCAGACAGTATCACACAGGATATGACGGTATCACTGATTGGGTGGATCAAGGAAATGCTGTAGATATAGTATATCTTGACTTCAGCAAAGCATTTGACAAAGTCTCTCATACAATCCTTATTGAAAAAATGACTAAGTATGGAATGGACAAGGCAACTGTTAGGTGGATTCATAACTGGCTTAGTGATCGGACCTAAAGAGTGGTTGTAAATGGCTGCACATCCAGTTGGAAGAATGTCTCAAGTGGGGTACCATAGGGCTCTGTCCTGGGCCCTGTATTGTTCAACATCTTTATCAACGATTTAGATGAAGGAATTGAGGGTAAACTGATTAAATTTGCTGATGACACAAAGCTAGGAGGGATAGCTAATACTAGAGAAGAGAGAGAGAGGATTCAAAAAGATTTAAATAAACTGGAGAAGTGGGCAGCAACTAACAGAATGGTTTTTAACAGGGAGAAATGCAAAGTACTACATCTGGGCAATAAAAATGAAAAAAGCATATATAGAATGGGAGGAATAGGGCTAAGTGACAGCACATGTGAAAAAGACTTGGGTATACTAATAGATCACAGACTGAATATGAGTCAACAGTGTGATGCAGCAGCAAAAAAGGCAAATGCAATTCTAGGATGTATTAACAGAAGCATACAGTCTAGATCACGTGAAGTCATTATTTCCCTCTACTCCTCTTTGGTCAGACCTCATCTGGAATATTGTGTCCAGTTTTGGGCACCACATTTTAAAAAAGACATCAACAAACTGGAGCAAGTTCAGAAAAGAGCGACCAGAATGGTGACCGGTCTGCAAACCCTGTCTTATGAGGAAAGGTTGCAGGATTTGGGAATGTTTAGGTGCAAAAGAGAAGACTGAGAGGAGACTTAATAGCTGTCTACAAATATCTAAAGGGCTGTCACATTGTAGAAGGATCAACTTTATTCTCATTTGCACAAGGAAAGACTAGAAGCAATGGGATGAAACTGAATGGGAGAAGACACAGATTAGATATTAGAAAAAACTTTTTGACAGTTAGAGTGATCAATGAGTGGAACAGGCTGCCACGAGAAGTGGTGAGTTCTCCTTCAATGGAAGTCTTCAAACAGAGGCTGTACAGACATCTGACTGGGATGATTTAGCGAATCCTGCTTTGAGCAGGGGGTTGGACCAGATGGCCCAGGAGGTCCCTTCCAACTCTACGATTCTATGATTCTAGGATAGGATTAGATACACAGCTCAGCAGACAGTATCACACAGGATAGGATTAGATACACAGCTCAGCAGACAGTATCACACAGGATAGGATTAGATACACAGCTCAGCAGACAGCATCATACAGGATAAGATTAGATACACAGCTCAGCAGACTGTATCACACAGGATAGGATTAGATACACAGCTCAGCAGACTGTATCACACAGGATAGGATTAGATACACAGCTCAGCAGACTGTATCACACAGGATAGGATTAGATACACAGCTCAGCAGTCAGTATCACACAGGATAGGAACAGATACACGGCTCAGCAGACAGTATCACACAGGATAGGATTAGATACACAGCTCAGCAGACAGTATCACACAGGATGGGATTAGATACACAGCTCAGCAGGCAGTATCACACAGGATGGGATTAGATACACAGCTCAGCAGGCAGTATCACACAGGACAGGATTAGATACACGGCTCAGCAGACAGTATCACACAGGATAGGATTAGATACAAAGCTCAGCAGACAGTATCACACAGGATAGGATTAGATACACAGCTCAGCAAACAGTACCACTAGTGGGTGTGTGAGGGCAGTGATGCTGGACATATGGGAACATTGCACTACAGCTGATATACAGGTTGAGCAGAGCTGCGCCAGTTGAGTCTGTACTCTGTTTTTCTTAGAAGTCGGTATGCCTGTTGGTGAATCACTGATGTGTTATGTGTGAGGACTGTAATCAATGCTCTTCACTCACTTATTATATATGTGCCCTGTGCCTCTCCTCATTATATGGAATCTGTCATAATCAGGACTTCACTGGATTTTAGAGTCATTTATTGGGACATTGCTCTGGTGACACTGACTGTCAGACACGGGTAATCTAGAACAGCCTGACACTGCCAGTAGTGGTGGACAGTGTTTTTTTTTATAACTTCTCCCCTTTGTGTTGTAGAGTATTTGTGTGTTTAATTCTCAGTGTTGGCCTGCGGTCGTGCTCCACTGCCTCTGCTGTGAGTGTGCGGCTGCCCTCTGCTGTCGGTGTGCGGCTGCCCTCTGCTGTCGGTGTGCGGCTGCCCTCTGCTGTCGGTGTGCGGCTGCCCTCTGCTGTCGGTGTGCGGCTGCCCTCTGCTGTCGGTGTGCGGCTGCCCTCTGCTGTCGGTGTGCGGCTGCCCTCTGCTGTCGGTGTGCGGCTGCCCTCTGCTGTCGGTGTGCGGCTGCCCCCCTGCTGTTAGTGGGCTCTTCCCTCCTCTAAGTGTCAGTGTGCGGCTGCCCCTCTGCTGTCGGTATGCAGCTGCCCTCCTCTAAGTGTCAGTGTGCGGCTACCCCTCTGCTGTCAGTGTGCTCTTCTCTCCTCTAAGTGTCAGTGTGCAGCTGCCCCTATGCTGTCGGTATGCGGCTGCCCTCCTCTAAGTTTCAGTGTGCGGCTGCCCCTCTGCTGTCAGTGTGCTCTTCTCTCCTCTAAGTGTCAGTGTGCGGCTACCCCTCTGCTATCAGTGTGCTCTTCTCTCCTCTAAGTGTCTGTGTTCGGCTAACCCTCTGCTGCCAGTGTGCTCTTCTCTCCTCTAAGTGTCAGTGTGAGGCTACCCCTCTGCTGTCAGTGTGCTCTTCTCTCCTCTAAGTGTCAGTGTGCAGCTGCCCCTATGCTGTCGGTATGCGGCTGCCCTCCTCTAAGTTTCAGTGTGCGGCTGCCCCTCTGCTATCAGTGTGCTCTTCTCTCCTCTAAGTGTCAGTGTGCAGCTACCCCTCTGCTATCAGTGTGCTCTTCTCTCCTCTAAGTGTCAGTGTTCGGCTAACCCTCTGCTGCCAGTGTGCTCTTCTCTCCTCTAAGTGTCAGTGTGCAGCTACCCCTCTGCTATCAGTGTGCTCTTCTCTCCTCTAAGTGTCAGTGTTCGGCTAACCCTCTGCTGCCAGTGTGCTCTTCTCTCCTCTAAGTGTCAGTGTGCAGCTACCCCTCTGCTATCAGTGTGCTCTTCTCTCCTCTAAGTGTCTGTGTTCGGCTAACCCTCTGCTGCCAGTGTGCTCTTCTCTCCTCTAAGTGTCAGTGTGCAGCTACCCCTCTGCTATCAGTGTGCTCTTCTCTCCTCTAAGTGTCTGTGTTCGGCTGCCCCTCTGCTGCCAGTGTGCTCTTCTCTCCTCTAAGTGTCAGTGTGCAGCTACCCCTCTGCTGTCAGTGTGCTCTTCTCTCCTCTAAGTGTCTGTGTTCGGCTGCCCCTCTGCTGTCAGTGTGCTCTTCTCTCCTCTAAGTGTCAGTGTGCAGCTACCCCTCTGCTGTCAGTGTGCTCTTCTCTCCTCTAAGTGTCTGTGTCCGGCTGCCCCTCTGCTATCAGTGTGCTCTTCTCTCCTCTAAGTGTCAGTGTGCAGCTACCCCTCTGCTATCAGTGTGCTCTTCTCTCCTCTAAGTGTCAGTGTTCGGCTAACCCTCTGCTGCCAGTGTGCTCTTCTCTCCTCTAAGTGTCAGTGTGCAGCTACCCCTCTGCTATCAGTGTGCTCTTCTCTCCTCTAAGTGTCAGTGTTCGGCTAACCCTCTGCTGCCAGTGTGCTCTTCTCTCCTCTAAGTGTCAGTGTGCAGCTACCCCTCTGCTATCAGTGTGCTCTTCTCTCCTCTAAGTGTCTGTGTTCGGCTAACCCTCTGCTGCCAGTGTGCTCTTCTCTCCTCTAAGTGTCAGTGTGCAGCTACCCCTCTGCTATCAGTGTGCTCTTCTCTCCTCTAAGTGTCTGTGTTCGGCTGCCCCTCTGCTGCCAGTGTGCTCTTCTCTCCTCTAAGTGTCAGTGTGCAGCTACCCCTCTGCTGTCAGTGTGCTCTTCTCTCCTCTAAGTGTCTGTGTTCGGCTGCCCCTCTGCTGTCAGTGTGCTCTTCTCTCCTCTAAGTGTCAGTGTGCAGCTACCCCTCTGCTGTCAGTGTGCTCTTCTCTCCTCTAAGTGTCTGTGTTCGGCTGCCCCTCTGCTGTCAGTGTGCTCTTCTCTCCTCTAAGTGTCAGTGTGCAGCTACCCCTCTGCTGTCAGTGTGCTCTTCTCTCCTCTAAGTGTCAGTGTGCAGCTACCCCTCTGCTGCCAGTGTGCTCTTCTCTCCTCTAAGTGTCAGTGTGCAGCTACCCCTCTGCTGTCAGTGTGCTCTTCTCTCCTCTAAGTGTCTGTGTTCGGCTGCCCCTCTGCTGTCAGTGTGCTCTTCTCTCCTCTAAGTGTCAGTGTGCAGCTACCCCTCTGCTGTCAGTGTGCTCTTCTCTCCTCTAAGTGTCAGTGTGCAGCTACCCCTCTGCTGTCAGTGTGCTCTTCTCTCCTCTAAGTGTCAGTGTTCGGCTAACCCTCTGCTGCCAGTGTGCTCTTCTCTCCTCTAAGTGTCCGTGTTCGGCTGCCCCTCTGCTGTCAGTGTGCTCTTCTCTCCTCTAAGTGTCAGTGTGCAGCTACCCCTCTGCTGTCAGTGTGCTCTTCTCTCCTCTAAGTGTCAGTGTGCAGCTACCCCTCTGCTGTCAGTGTGCTCTTCTCTCCTCTAAGTGTCAGTGTTCGGCTAACCCTCTGCTGCCAGTGTGCTCTTCTCTCCTCTAAGTGTCCGTGTTCGGCTACCCCTCTGCTGTCAGTGTGCTCTTCTCTCCTCTAAGTGTCCGTGTTCGGCTACCCCTCTGCTGTCAGTGTGCTCTTCTCTCCTCTAAGTGTCAGTGTGTGGTTGCTCTCTGCTTGCTGTCGGGGAGTGGTGCCATAGAATAATAGACTAGTTAGGCTGTATAGTCTCCGGAGGCTCGAGCTCTGCATGTCTTCTGTTACAGCTCACTGTCTGACCGAGGACCGGGCCGCCAGACATGATGCCGCTTTTCTTCAGGAAGAAGCAGAGCGGAGAGGCAAGAAAACGCCTAGAATATCAGATGTGCCTGGTGAGTGCGGGGAGGATGGTGCCGCTTGTTTTCTTCTACCAGCATGAAACATTGATGCCAGTAGATTACATCAGACAGAACTGATCTCCTCATAGGATGTTCTGCAGCAGTGCGCTGGGCTAAGTAGCTGGCGCTCATCCGGTTCTAGATAGGGTTCTTGTTTCATTCCCAACATTGTCATCTAGAACAAAGCAGCCCTGGCAATCACCCTCGTTATCTGCGCTTATGGCAGAGAGTCAGCAGAGCTAATGCCATCTGAGATCAATTAGATTAAATACAGAGTGTCTCTGCAGTGGTATTGGTAGATTTACTCAGGACTGGAGGGAACAAAATAAGTCTCTCTATATATGAAACTGAATGTATGTATGTATGTATGTGTGTGTGTATCACGAACCAATCACAAAGCATCTTTCATTTCACCAGAGCTGTTCAAAAGAAGCTGAGCTGTGATTGGTTGCTATGAGCAACAGTTTTCCTTGCAACCAATCACTAAGCATCTCTCATTTCACCAGAGCTGGTTAAAAGAAGATGAGCTGTAATTGGTTGCTATGAGCAAGTTTTCCCACTTGACAACACCTCAGCAGACACTGACATGGTGGGAGAAATCTAGCTTCCCCGGAAACATAAGCTCCCAGCCACTGTCTGCCCCCCCAGAAAGGAGCACAGAGCACATGACAGAAATGAATCCCCCCTCCCGGATAATTGGTATGCAAGTTAGGACAAATCCACTCAGCGTTTTGGTACTGACCCAGGGCCTTTCTTAAACGGATCTCCGGTATGGAATGCAGGGCAAATCCATCCAGTGCTTTGGTTCTGACCCCAGGCCTCTCTTAAAGGGATCCTCGGTATGGAAGTCAGGGCAATTGCCTTCAAATGCTCTTTTACTGACCCCAGGCTCTCTTAAAGGGATCTCCTGTACGGAAGTTAGGTCAAATCCACTCAGCGCTCTGATTCTGACCCCAGGCCCCTCTTAAAGGGATCCCCGGTATGGAAGTGAGGGCAAATCCAATCTGCACTTTGGTACTGACCCCAGGCCTCTCTTAAAGGGATCTCCGGTATGGAAGTCGGGCAATTGCCTTCAAATGCTCTGGTACTGACCCCAGGCTCTCTTAAAGGCATCTCCTGTACGGAAGTTAGGGCAAATCTGTCAGTGCTCTGATTCTCACCCCAGGGTTCTATTAAAGGGATCATTGGTATGCAAGTCAGGGCAAATCCACTCAGCGCTCTGGTTCAGATCCCAGGCTTTCTTAAAGAGATCTGCAGTATGGAAGTTAGGGTAAATCCCTCAGCGCTCTGATTCTCACCTCAGGATTCTATAAAAGGGATCCCCGGTATGAAAGTCAGGGCAAATCCACTCAGCACTCTGGTTCTGATCCCAGGCCTCTCTTAAAGGGATCCCCGGTATGGAAGTTAGGGCAAATCCCTCAGCGCTGTGGTTCTGACCCCAGGCCCCTCTTAAAGGGATCATTGGTATGGAAGTCAGGGCAAATCCCTCAGAGCTGTGGTTCTGACCCCAGCCCTCTCTTAAAGGGATCCCCGGTATGGAAGTTAGGACCGTTCCACTCAGCGCTCTGGCTCTGACCCCAGGCTGACGGGATAATGTGGGATATTAGGGGTAGTAGTCCGGTGGCTCTGACTGGATGATGTGGGGTATTAGTGGTAGTTGTCTGGTGGCTCTGGCTGACAGGATGATGTGGGATATTAGGGGCTGTAGTCCGGTGGCTATGGCTGATGGGATGATGTGGGATATTAGGGGTAGTAGTCCGGCAGCACTGACAGGATGATGTGGGATATTAGGGGTAGTAGTCCGGTGGCTCTGGCTGACGGGATGATGTGGGATATTAGGTGTAGTAGTCCGGCAGCACTGACAGGATGATGTGGGATATTACTGGTAGTTGTCCGGTGGTTCTGGCTGATGGGAGGATGTGGGATATTAGGGGCAGTAGTCCGGTGGCTCTGGCTGACGGGATGATGTGGGATATTTGGGGTAGTAGTCTGGTGACTCTGGCTGACGGGTGATGTGGGATATTAGGGGCAGTAGTCCGGTGGCTCTGGCTGACGGGATGATGTGGGATATTAGGAGTAGTAGTCCGGTGGCTCTGGCTGATGGGAGGATGTGGGATATTAGGGGTAGTAGTCCGGCAGCACTGACAGGATGATGTGGGATATTAGTGGTTGTTGTCCGATGGTTCTGACTGACGGGAGGATGTGGGATATTAGTAGTCCGGTGGCTCTGGCTGACGGGATGATGTGGGATATTAGGTGTAGTAGTCCGGCAGCACTGACAGGATGATGTGGGATATTAGTGGTAGTTTTCCGGTGGTTCTGGCTGACGGGAGAATGTGGGATATTAGGGGCAGTAGTCCGGTGGCTCTGGCTGATGGGATGATGTGGGATATTAGGGGTAGTAGTCCGGTGACTCTGGCTGATGGGATGATGTGGGATATTAGGGGTAGTAGTCCAGTGGCTCTGGCTGATGGGACGATGTGGGATAGTAGGGGTAGTAGTCCGGCAGCACTGACAGGATGATGTGGGATATTAGTGGTAGTTGTCCGGTGGTTCTGGCTGATGGGATGATGTGGGATATTAGTAGTCCGGTGGGCACTGGCTGACGGGATGATGTGGGATATTAGCTGTAGTAGTCCGGCAGCACTGACAGGATGATGTGGGATATTAGTGGTAGTAGTCCGGTGGTTCTGGCTGACGGGAGGATGTGGGATATTAGGGGCAGTAGTCCGGTGGCTCTGGCTGACGGGATGATGTGGGATATTAGGGGTAGTAGTCTGGTGACTCTGGCTGACGGGATGATGTGGGATATTAGAGGCAGTAGTCCGGTGACTCTGGCTGACGGAATGATGTGGGATATTAGGGGTAGTAGTCTGGTGACTCTGGCTGACGGGATGATGTGGGATATTAGGGGGGGTAGTCTAGTGGCTCTGGCTGATGGGATGATGTGGGATAATAGGGGTAGTAGTCCAGTGGCTCTGGCTGATAGGACGATGTGGGATAGTAGGGGTAGTAGTCCGGCAGCACTGACAGGATGATGTGGGATATTAGTGGTAGTTGTCCGGTGGTTCTGGCTGATGGGAAGATGTGGGATATTAGGGGCAGTAGTCCGGTGGCTCTGGCTGACGGGATGATGTGGGATATTAGGGGTAGTAGTCCGGTGGCTCTGGCTGACGGGATGATGTGGGATATTAGGGGTAGTAGTCCAGTGGCTCTGGCTGATGGGACGATGTGGGATATTAGGGGTAGTAGTCCAGTGGCTTTGGCTGATGGGATGATGTGGGATATTAGGGGTAGTAGTCCAGTGGCTCTGGCTGACGGGACGATGTGGGATATTAGGGGAAATAGTCCGGTGGCTCTGGCTGACGGGATGATGTGGGATATTAGGGGTAGTAGTTCGATGGCTCTGGCTGACAGGATGATGTGGGATATTAGGGGTAGTAGTCCGGCGGCTGTGATGGGATGATGTGGGATATTAGGGGTAGTAGTCCAGTGGCTCTGGCTGACGGGATGATGTGGGATATTAGGGGTAGTAGTTCGGTGGCTCTGGCTGACGGGATGATGTGGGATATTAGGGGTAGTAGTCCGGCGGCTGTGACGGGATGATGTGGGATATTAGGGGTAGTAGTCCAGTGGCTCTGGCTGACGGGATGATGTGGGATATTAGGGGTGGTAGTCCGGCAGCACTGACAGGATGATGTGGGATATTAGGGGTAGTAGTCCGGTGGCTCTGGTTGACGGGATGATGTGGGATATTAGGAGTAGTAGTCCGGCAGCACTGACAGGATGATGTGGGATATTAGTGGTAGTTGTCCGGTGGTTCTGGCTGACGGGAGGATGTGGGATATTAGGGGTAGTAGTCCGGTGGCTATGGCTGATGGGATGATGTGGGATATTAGGGGTAGTAGTCCGGTTGCAGTGGCAGACGGGATGATGTGGGATATTAGGGGTAGTAGTCCGGTGGTTCTGGCTGACGGGATGATGTGGGATATTAGGGGTAGTAGTCCGGTAGCTCTGGCTGACGGGATGATGTGGGATATTAGGGGTAGTAGTCCGGCGGCTGTGACGGGATGATGTGGGATATTAGGGGTAGTAGTCCGGTGGCTCTGGCTGACGGGATGATGTGGGATCTTAGGGGTAGTAGTCCGGCCGCTGTGACGGGATGATGTGGGATATTAGGGGTAGTAGTCCGGTGGCTCTGGCTGACGGGATGATGTGGGATATTAGGGGTAGTAGTCCGGTTGCAGTGGCAGACGGGATGATGTGGGATATTAGGGGTAGTAGTCCCGTGGCTCTGGCTGACGGGACGATGTGGGATATTAGGGGTAGTTGTCCGGTGGCTCTGGCTGACGGGATGATGTGGGATATTAGGGGTAGTAGTCCGGTGACTCTGGCTGACGGGATGATGTGGGATATTAGGGGTAGTAGTCCGGCGGCTGTGACGGGATGATGTGGGATATTAGGGGTAGTAGTCCGGTGGCTCTGGCTGACGGGAGGATGTGGGATATTAGGGGTAGTAGTCTGGTGACTCTGGCTGACGGGATGCTGTGGGATATTAGGGGTAGCTCTGGCTGATGGGATGATGTGGGATATTAGGGGTAGTAGTCCGGTAGCACTGGCTGACGGGATGATGTGGGATATTATAGTGAATGTGGCTATGCGGAGTGGGTGGGGCTCTACACTCAGCTTTATATATATATATATATATATATATAGATATAATCATAATAATTTCTTATAAATAGTCGTACTTATAAAGTTATAAAACTTGGCTCTGCTGCATCAGTATGTTTTTATTTATGGGCAGCACAGTGGCTCAGTCGATAGCAGTGCAGCCTTGCAGCGCCTGGAGTCCTGGGTTCAAATCCCTCCAAGGACAAAATCTACAAGAAGTCTGTATGTTCTCCCCGTATTTGCGTGGGTTTCCTCTTGGTTCTGTAAAGCGCTGCGGAATATGTTAGCGCAATATAAAAATAAAGATTATTATTATTTTTGAGCTCCTGGAATCAAAATGAGTTTATCTGTCTATATTCAGGCGAAGGAAGCCGGTGCTGATGAAATCCTGGACCTCTCCAAATGTGAACTGTCAGAGGTAACACCATGATCTGCCTGTATAATATCTATCCATCCATCCTTCGTGTTACCTCCTGTAAATGGTCATCACCCCCATCCTCTTGCTCTTTCTGGATTTCAGGTCCCTGATGCTGCTTTCTCCACCTGTCGGGTCCTGCAAAAGAAGGTGGGTAATGGAGTCTGGTGCCCCTGGACTGTGCTACTGAAGTATGGGGAAAGGAAGGAGGATGCAGGATTACAATAGAAGGCATTTCTATACCAGCAGCACAGATTATTTCAGGATAATTGTATTTTTGGGGGGCTTTTATCTCATGTGCTATATGGTCCGTTTCAGGATGTA
Organism: Dendrobates tinctorius; assembly: GCF_039654945.1. Classification (NCBI taxonomy): domain Eukaryota; kingdom Metazoa; phylum Chordata; class Amphibia; order Anura; family Dendrobatidae; genus Dendrobates; species Dendrobates tinctorius. Next base: position 3,977,549 of record NW_027361681.1, on the reverse strand, counting down.
AACGGGGTCTCGCAGACTGGGAGTGAATGATTCAAGGCCCACAGCAGCACAGAGTGTTTTAGGAGTGGAGTATGCTGATTTCCTATCAGGCACTAACTGGGAATCAACACCCAAAACTATCGGAGAACATTTAGTGATACGATTAATTTATCCTAGCAGCACAGAGTATTTCAGGACAGTGATCTTATAGAGAAGCTGCTATCTGGACCCTCATGTGCTGCGTGGTCCATGGCAGGATGTAAGGGGGAATTTGCAGGCTGGAAATGGATGGAGCAGGGGCTGAGCAGCACAGAGTATTTCAGTACATAAGTATGCTTCTCTCCTATCAGGCAGTGACTCAGACTCAGCATCCAAAGCTATCAGAGAACATTTAACGATAGCATTAATTTATTCACCCAGCACAGAGTATGTCAGGATTATTAATCCTAACGATTTTTTTTCTTTCCAGGTGTTGATTCTTCATAGTAATTTTTTATCGCAGCTGGTCCCCAAGTCCATCCAGATTTTAGATTTAGCCACTTTAAAGGTAATAATTTCTGGTATCCGTTGCGGTTCCTCATCTCCAGATCTGATTGTTCCCAAACTTTTTTTTTTTTTTTTTGTAGGTTCTGGATCTCCATGATAATCAAATCACATCAATTCCTGTAGACATAGGACAGCTCAAGTCCTTGCGGGTAAAGGGAGAGGACAATTGGGGACCAAGAAGTGATTTTAAATGGGGGGTTGGAATGGACCCGGCACAGGTGGAGCAGACCTTGTTGCAGTAACAATTATTTGGAAATTCTGCCCCAAGTGCTGTGAAAATCCTTTATTTCAGCAGCCAGTTTAATGACCAAAATGAGTAAGAATGAGTCTGTCTTTGTTTTTCATCCCTAGGTTCTGAACGTGGAGCGAAACGTCTTGCGTTCTCTCCCAGACTCCATAGGAAATTTAGTCCAACTCCAGACCCTGAATGTGAAAGGTGAGCGCCCAATATAGTGACCATCACACAGCAAAAACTTCTGGAGCTTTCCTTTTTATCTTCTGTTCTAAAATCTCGCCAATTTCCAAAATTTCTGCTTGCTGTCAGTGGATGGAAGCCTTTTTTATTTCCAGTTCAGTGACCCAAAAACCCAAGATCTTTAAGATCTTTACTCAGCCCTGAACCTTGTGTACAGCCTTTGGATGTGAGCCAGATTGTATCCTGTCACTAACAGCAAGCAGAGATCTTAAAAACGGTGAGGACTCAAGCATTTGAAATGAAGAGAAAGTTGCTGACGTTTTACATAATATAATGGCTATTTGTCAAATTCTCCCAGGATAAGCGTCATCGGAGGCTGGCTCTGGGTCCCGCAATCACTTACTAATTATTCTGTACATATCCTTCAGGAAATAAGCTGAAGCTGCTTCCCCCAAGCGTTGGTGGTCTGCGCTGCCTGCGTACGTTGAACATCAGCGAAAATAGACTCAGTGAGCTTCCTCCGGCTCTGGCCAACGTCCGCACATTAGAGGTAATTGATAGAACCAGTATGTAGTACAACTATCCGTTCTGGAGGGGCGTCCATTCCTCCCCATGGCTGCCACCCTGTGACAGCCCAACCAGCTGTAGGGCGTCTGTTCAGCTGAATTACTCCATCTTTGTACTCCTGTGAAGCCATGGGCAGGGATTCACAGGAGATCATGACTTTCTCTATAAATTGCAATACTGTAGAAGAAGTGATCAAACAATCACAGGTTCAATTTCCCTAGGAAGGCTTAAAAAAGAAAAAGGGAAGTCAAAAGTAGTTTTAAAAACTGGGAACAAAAACACACCATATTTCAGAGAGAAACAAAGTAAAATAATCCAAGGCTAAAATATTACGGCCACTATATTAATTAAATAATAAGCAATCAAAACATAATTTGCAGCCCAAAATGGTGCCAATACAATCTACAGGTCTGCACACAAAAAAAGCCCTCATACAACTCCAGTAATGGCAAAATTTAGGGGTCTCAGGAAATGGTAACACAATCTTTTTTTTTTTTTTTTTTAATTTTCTTCCCTTTTTTTTTTCTTTCAAAAAGGACAACTCGAGCGTTTTGTTTTCAGCGCTGGAGTGGGGCTTTAAATGTAAGCCCTGTGGCCCTTGTTCTTATATTCACCTTCCGGAGGCTTTACCTTTTACCAATGCCAGTATGGTCCCACGGCATCATCTTGTGCTCATAATTTCTGACTGTCCGGAAGTCAGAAGTTACAACATAAGAGCTCAATGCAACTCTGTGAGAGCCAGTATGAGGCTCTCCTAGACTTGTATTGAAAAGGCATCTCCAGCGTGCGTCATCAAACACTGGTGCTGCCGGCAGGTCACTTTTCTCCGGAGACTGACTGGAGCAACGCTGGAAAAGGATGAAGGCAGCAGCAGGTGAGTAATAAACAGAGGGCAGGTGAATTGCATTCAAAGCAGCACTCCAGAGGTGCAATAAAAAAAATGCTGGTGTGGTCTGCACGTTTGGCCCCAATGCAGTAAAAAAGCCTATACTCCCCTCCTGTGTCGGAGCTGTACCCGCTGTGTCGACACTCACAGTCCTGGGGCTTTCGTGCGGTTTTTATGACACGTGGTACCCGGCGTCACTGTCCGCGCCTTCAGGTACAATGAACATCAGCAGGAAGTCCGGGCTGCGGCGGATTTCTCACTTTCTCTTGATGTTCGATTTGTCTGAAGACAGGGACAGTGACGCCGGCGCTGATTGGGCACTGGGGTCACATGTCCTAACAGCCGCACGGGAGTCCCAGGACCATGAGTGGCGACAAAGCAGGAACGGTGCCGGCACTGGAGGTGAGTATAGGCTTTTTTTTATTGGGGCCAAATATTTAGATCAAGAAGTTGTTGACCTTGTAGTGGACAACTCCTTTAATTTTATTGTAAAGTGAATTGTGTCATTCATAACTACAAGTCGACCTGCAAAAAAAAAAAAAAAAAATTTGCTTATGGAGATGGAAAAATAAAAAATTTGACTCTTGGACGAACAGGAGGAAAAAACAAAAGCGAAAAAACTCCAAAAATCAAATAATCACAAGGTGAATAAAGCCTTCAGTCTAAGTAAACATGTTACACATCCTTGAGTTCGGTGTTTTAACCCCTACCCCATGCAATCCTCAAGTTACATAGCAAAATATACGTAACAAAAACCTTCTGACAGATTCCCTTTAAAAAAGAAGATTGCTATTATGTGCAGCTACCACTAGAGGGAGCACACTGCTTATTTTACTATAGAGTGTCATGTATAAATGTATGCAGTGATCTCCCCCTAGTGGACATTCACTGTAAGGAGTCTGGCAGAGCTGGTAAATGACACTGGGAGCTGTAATGGTTGTCACCCAGCTTTCATAGGAACTCATAAGATGTAAGGAGATAATGACAACACTTTTTATTATTAATTTCCTTGTTTAATTACAATATTCTTCCCATATCTGTTTGCTGCCCATATTACTGTTTCATACTTGGTGAGTAGTACTGCAGTAATGGCCACTCACACTTTCTTGTAGACCCTTACTCTTGATGCTTCAGGGATGGTCTTACCTCCAGTTACGGTTTGCAGCGAGGGCACAGAGGCAATCCAGCAGTTTCTATGCAAAGGTAGCTATCCATATTGGTGAGATCCGCTTGGTTATTTGGGCTTGCAGAAATATAATGTGTGTAATAGTTATGCATCATACTCAGATTTCTTCCTCCCGCGTGCAGAGCTCGGCATTGACTATTGCCCACCGTCTCAGTACTTGCTGCCTGTCCTGGAGAACGACACTTGCGATGCAGCCGCCGACACTGTAGATGCTGCTCTCCTAATGTCTTTGAAGGAGGAAACTGAGTGGCAGGTCAGAATTCTGCAGGGATTCGGGGTACAGCCATCACAGTGACGAGCTGTCAAGGGTAAAATGGGGAATTGCACTTATATCATTTCCCTAATGCTGGGAGAGAATGCAAATGTGAATGCGCCTACCAGTGCTGGCTATTGTACTTGGATACCTTGAATGCACAAAGGAGAAGATCACTGCTTGCTGGTGGTGGATGCAAACATTATTGCTTTCAAGCTTGCATTTGCTGCTTGTTTTAGGTGATCACATAAGTGGGACATATGAAGGAATAAAGTTTGTTATAATTTGGTCATATTTGTCTTGCAGAACAAATTTTCCGAATATGAGAAGAGAAAGGTGAGTCCTGCACTGGTACAATGGCTGTGGAGAGTAAATCTGTAAAAAAAAAAAAAAAAAATATATATATATATTATATTTTATATATATATATATATATATATATATATATATATATTTTTTTTTTTTTTTTAATTAAGTCACTTTGAAAGGAACTAGGTCTATTTTACAGTCCATAGCCTAAACCCTTGGTCATTGAAATATATGGTACTAACACTAATCTCAGGTGTCCCCAGACCCTTAGGCTGGAGAAACTGAACTACTGATTCTGAAATACACAAGTCACATCCAAAACAAATACCGGACCCCAAAATTAATTCAGACCCAAGACTTCAAAAACATTACTATTAATTTTTACCTCAAATAACAAAATAACTACGGACCCCGTTTAGCAAAATTAATTCAGACTCCAAACCCTTTATTTAAATCAGACTAGACCCCTAAATAGATTCATACACCAAACCCCATAACTATTTCAGACTATATAAATTCAGACCCTAGACCAGACCTCTAGTTTTTTTAGACCCCCACAGCTGACTCCTAACTTTATTCAGATCTTACACCAAATGAACAGGTATTTACTTCCTCTCTTCGCTCCTGATTTTACTGGTTTTCCAGGGCACTGGTTTAACAACAGCTCATGGCACCTGGCCTCTATCGGTCCAGAACCAAGTACAGTCCACATAAGCCCGGTCCTGAACACATTGTAGACCATTGATTTCTTACTACGTTGTATATGGTGTCGGTCACCTCTGTTCATCTCATCTGTCGAACATGTTCTGTGTTATTTTCAGGAACAGAAAATGTTAGAAAAATTGGATTTTGAGCGTCGCCTGGACCTGGGGCAGAGAGAGCATGCACAGCTTCTCCTACAGAGCAACTCTCAGAAAAATGAGATATTACAGACTGTGAGGGAGGTGAGTGCCCAGTGCCCCAGATCTGGGTGAGGCTGGTGAGCCACAATGCCAGGTAGATATACTGAGGTCTGCATCTCTGTTTGCTCAGGAACAAACGCGATTGGAGAAAGGACTGACAGAGCATCAGCGGCAGCTGCAAAGTGACCGACAGAAGCTGCAGGAACAACTCAGACAGATGGAAGAGGGGATCTCTTACCGGATCTCTAATCTGCTGGAGGAGAATCACAGGTAAGTGTTAACTAACTGCAATGCCCTCTACAGGAGAAATGTAATATTACATTCAAATTATGGAGAGTTACGCTAGCGCACAGCTGAATGTGGTAAATCACAGTGGTGCACGCTGGATGTGGGGAATCACAGTGGTGCACGCTGGATGTGGGGAATCACAGTGGTGCACGCTGGATGTGGGGAATCATAGTGGTGCACGCTGGATGTGGGGAATCACAGTGGTGCACGCTAGATGTGGGGAATCACAGTGGTGCACGCTGGATGTGGGGAATCATAGTGGTGCACGCTGGATGTGGGGAATCACGGTGGTGCACAGTTGGATGTGGAGAATCACGGTGGTGCACAGTTGGATGTGGAGAATCACGGTTGTGCACAGCTGGATGTGGAGAATCACAGTGGTGCACAGTTGGATGTGGGGAATCATGTGGTGCACGGCTGGATGTGGAGAATCACGGTGATGCACGGCTGGATGTGGAGAATCACGGTGATGCACGGCTGGATGTGGAGAATCACAGTGGTGCACGGCTGGATGTGGAGAATCACGGTGATGCACGGCTGGATGTGGGAAATCACAGTGGTGCACGGCTGGATGTGGGAAATCACAGTGGTGCACAGCTGGATGTGGAGAATCACGGTGGTGCACAGTTGGATGTGGAGAATCATGTGGTGCACAGTTGGATGTGGAGAATCACAGTGGTGCACAGTTGGATGTGGAGAATCACGGTGGTGCACAGTTGGATGTGGAGAATCATGGTGGTGCACGGCTGGATGTGGAGAATCACGGTGATGCACGGCTGGATGTGGGAAATCACAGTGGTGCACGGCTGGATGTGGGAAATCACAGTGGTGCACGGCTGGATGTGGAGAATCACGGTGGTGCACAGTTGGATGTGGAGAATCATGGTGGTGCACAGTTGGATGTGGAGAATCACAGTGGTGCACAGTTGGATGTGGAGAATCACAGTGGTGCACGGCTGGATGTGGGGAATCATGTAGTGCACAGTTGGATGTGGAGAATCACAGTGGTGCACAGCTGGATGTGGGGAATCATGTGGTGCACAGTTGGATGTGGAGAATCACAGTGGTGCACGGCTGGATGTGGGAAATCACAGTGGTGCACGGCTGGATGTGGAGAATCATGGTGGTGCACAGTTGGATGTGGAGAATCATGGTGGTGCACAGTTGGATGTGGAGAATCACAGTGGTGCACAGTTGGATGTGGAGAATCACAATGGTGCACGGCTGGATGTGGGGAATCATGTGGTGCACAGTTGGATGTGGAGAATCACAGTGGTGCACAGCTGGATGTGGGGAATCATGTGGTGCACAGTTGGATGTGGAGAATCACAGTGGTGCACAGCTGGATGTGGAGAATCACGGTGATGCATGGCTGGATGTGGAGAATCACAGTGGTGCACGGCTGGATGTGGAGAATCACGGTGATGCACGGCTGGATGTGGGAAATCACAGTGGTGCACGGCTGGATGTGGGAAATCACAGTGGTGCACAGCTGGATGTGGAGAATCACGGTGGTGCACAGTTGGATGTGGAGAATCATGTGGTGCACAGTTGGATGTGGAGAATCACAGTGGTGCACAGTTGGATGTGGAGAATCACGGTGGTGCACAGTTGGATGTGGAGAATCATGGTGGTGCACGGCTGGATGTGGAGAATCACGGTGATGCACGGCTGGATGTGGGAAATCACAGTGGTGCACGGCTGGATGTGGGAAATCACAGTGGTGCACAGCTGGATGTGGAGAATCACGGTGGTGCACAGTTGGATGTGGAGAATCACGGTGGTGCACAGTTGGATGTGGAGAATCACAGTGGTGCACAGTTGGATGTGGAGAATCACAGTGGTGCACGGCTGGATGTGGGGAATCATGTGGTGCACAGTTGGATGTGGAGAATCACAGTGGTGCACAGCTGGATGTGGGGAATCATGTGGTGCACAGTTGGATGTGGGAAATCACAGTGGTGCACAGCTGGATGTGGAGAATCACGGTGGTGCACAGTTGGATGTGGAGAATCATGGTGGTGCACGGCTGGATGTGGGGAATCATGTGGTGCACAGTTGGATGTGGAGAATCACAGTGGTGCACAGCTGGATGTGGGGAATCATGTGGTGCACAGTTGGATGTGGAGAATCACAGTGGTGCACGGCTGGATGTGGGAAATCACAGTGGTGCACGGCTGGATGTGGAGAATCATGGTGGTGCACAGTTGGATGTGGAGAATCATGGTGGTGCACAGTTGGATGTGGAGAATCACAGTGGTGCACAGTTGGATGTGGAGAATCACAGTGGTGCATGGCTGGATGTGGGGAATCATGTGGTGCACAGTTGGATGTGGAGAATCACAGTGGTGCACAGCTGGATGTGGGGAATCATGTGGTGCACAGTTGGATGTGGAGAATCACAGTGGTGCACGGCTGGATGTGGAGAATCACGGTGATGCATGGCTGGATGTGGAGAATCACAGTGGTGCACGGCTGGATGTGGAGAATCACGGTGATGCACGGCTGGATGTGGAAAATCACAGTGGTGCACGGCTGGATGTGGGAAATCACAGTGGTGCACAGCTGGATGTGGAGAATCACGGTGGTGCACAGTTGGATGTGGAGAATCATGTGGTGCACAGTTGGATGTGGAGAATCACAGTGGTGCACAGTTGGATGTGGAGAATCACGGTGGTGCACAGTTGGATGTGGAGAATCATGGTGGTGCACGGCTGGATGTGGAGAATCACGGTGATGCATGGCTGGATGTGGGAAATCACAGTGGTGCACGGCTGGATGTGGGAAATCACAGTGGTGCACAGCTGGATGTGGAGAATCACGGTGGTGCACAGTTGGATGTGGAGAATCATGGTGGTGCACAGTTGGATGTGGAGAATCACAGTGGTGCACAGTTGGATGTGGAGAATCACAGTGATGCACGGCTGGATGTGGGGAATCATGTGGTGCACAGTTGGATGTGGAGAATCACAGTGGTGCACAGCTGGATGTGGGGAATCATGTGGTGCACAGTTGGATGTGGGAAATCACAGTGGTGCACAGCTGGATGTGGAGAATCACGGTGGTGCACAGTTGGATGTGGAGAATCATGGTGGTGCACAGTTGGATGTGGAGAATCACAGTGGTGCACAGTTGGATGTGGAGAATCACAGTGGTGCACGGCTGGATGTGGGGAATCATGTGGTGCACAGTTGGATGTGGAGAATCACAGTGGTGCACAGCTGGATGTGGGGAATCATGTGGTGCACAGTTGGATGTGGAGAATCACAGTGGTGCACAGCTGGATGTGGGGAATCATGTGGTGCACAGTTGGATGTGGAGAATCACAGTGGTGCACGGCTGGATGTGGAGAATCACGGTGATGCACGGCTGGATGTGGGGAATCACAGTGGTGCACGGCTGGATGTGGGAAATCACAGTGGTGCACAGCTGGATGTGGAGAATCACGGTGGTGCATAGTTGGATGTGGAGAATCATGGTGGTGCACAGTTGGATGTGGAGAATCACAGTGGTGCACAGTTGGATGTGGAGAATCACAGTGGTGCACGGCTGGATGTGGGGAATCATGTGGTGCACAGTTGGATGTGGAGAATCACAGTGGTGCACAGCTGGATGTGGGGAATCATGTGGTGCACAGTTGGATGTGGGAAATCACAGTGGTGCACAGCTGGATGTGGAGAATCACGGTGGTGCACAGTTGGATGTGGAGAATCATGGTGGTGCACAGTTGGATGTGGAGAATCACAGTGGTGCACAGTTGGATGTGGAGAATCACAGTGGTGCACGGCTGGATGTGGGGAATCATGTGGTGCACAGTTGGATGTGGAGAATCACAGTGGTGCACAGCTGGATGTGGGGAATCATGTGGTGCACAGTTGGATGTGGAGAATCACAGTGGTGCACAGCTGGATGTGGGGAATCATGTGGTGCACAGTTGGATGTGGAGAATCACAGTGGTGCACGGCTGGATGTGGAGAATCACGGTGATGCACGGCTGGATGTGGGAAATCACAGTGGTGCACGGCTGGATGTGGGAAATCACAGTGGTGCACGGCTGGATGTGGGGAATTACGTTGGTGCTCGACTGAAGGTGGAGAATCACAGTGATGCATGGTTGGAGATGGAGAATCATGGTGCTGCACGGCTGGATGTGGAGAATCATAGTGGTACACGGGCTGGATTTGGAGAATCATGGTGGTGCATGGACTGGATGTGGAGAATCCTAGTGGTGCATGGACTGGATGTGGAGAATCCTAGTGGTGCATGGACTGGATGTGGAGAATCCTAGTGGTGCATGGACTGGATGTGGAGAATCCTAGTGGTGCATGGACTGGATGTGGAGAATCCTAGTGGTGCATGGACTGGATGTGGAGAATCCTAGTGGTGCATGGACTGGATGTGGAGAATCCTAGTGGTGCATGGACTGGATGTGGAGAATCCTAGTGGTGCATGGACTGGATGTGGAGAATCCTAGTGTTGCATGGACTGGATGTGGAGAATCCTAGTGTTGCATGGACTGGATGTGGAGAATCCTAGTGGTACACGGGCAAGATGTGGAGAATCACATTGATGCACAGGCTGGACGTGAAGAATCACAGTGGTGCACAGCTGGATATGTAGAATTGCAGTGGTGCATGGCTGGATGTGGAGAATCATAGTGGTTCACATGTTGGATGTGGAGAATCACAGTGGTGCATGGCTGGATGTATTGAAGGCCTATATTCATTCTTACATATTGGGGCAGAAGTGATGGGATGCTTGTTGTAAGAAAGTAGGAGGTAAGGTCCTGGATGGCAGGTACAGTTGAAACCAGAAGTTTCCATACACTATATAAAAAGACACATCTGCATGTTTTTCTCAATATCTGACATGAAATCATTATAAACCTTTCTTGTTTTAGGTCAATTAGGATTACCATAATTATTACTATTTGCCAAATGCCAGAATAATGAGAGAGAATGTTTTTTATTACTTATTGCAAAGAGAAAAGTTTACATACATTTCATTAGTATTTAGTACCATTACCCTTACACCGAATGACTTGGCTGAAATGTTTGGGATATCCTTCCACAAGCTTCTCACAATAGTAGGTTGGGATTTGGGCCCATTGCTCCTGACAATACTGGTGTAACTGATCCAGGTTTGTAGGTCTCCTTGCTTGCACCTGCATTTTCAGCTTTGCCCATAGATTTTCAGTAGGACTGCGATCAGGGAATGCTGTAGCTAAGCCCCTGATGTTGGTGACAGGGCTCATAGGGCTAAAAATAGGTGACAGGTTGCCTTTAATCTCAGAAATATATAAGATACAAAACCTGCCCCAGGGAGGTCAGCAATTAAAACATCCGTACATGAGTAGATGGGAGTCTGTTTTGGGGAAAAGCAGTAGTAATGTAGAAGAGACGGACAGAGGAGCGCTAGGAACTACAGGACACGTGTATTATTTCATTAGTCCACAACGCGTTTCGACGGTAACCCCAACTTCATCAGTTGGCAGTTTATTGTTAGCAAACAGGAAGGGGTATTTAAACAAAGTACAGCCAATCAAAAACTGCGTGCAATCACAAGGTCACATGATATTACACAGAAATAAAGGAAGTAATATTGTCGAAAATAAGATTAAATGAAATAAATACACCTAATTAGAACATGATATAAACAAGATTTAATAAAATGAATGATAAAATGGAAAAAGTTAAAAATAAATAAAAATTTTTATCTCTTCACTTTTTCAATAGTCAGATTCAGTCCCTCAGGGGCCAGTGTGCCCAGCTTAAATATCCAGAAGCTTTCTCCATTGATAAGACTGCTATAGCGATCGGGAACAGTGTCTGGTATAAAAACAATAACTGTTAGTCTTAATGATGAAAAAAAATTTTGATGCGTAGTTAGAAAATGTTTAGACAAACTATGTAGTTCTGACAGTGCTTATTTAACCTTGCATGCATGGTTTGTATAGTGCGACCTACGTATTTTAGTCCACAACCACATTCTATTAAATATGCTACATAAGTAGACTGGCAATTACCATAACATGATAATTAATTTTCTAACTGATATCCGTGGTGTTATATCTGAATTCTTTAGCCCCGTTTTCAATAGATGCACAACATAGGCACTTTGCAGTTCTGGTTGTTTTGCCTGCAGAACTGCAAAGTGCCTATGTTGTGCATCCGTAGAATGGAATATATGACGGCTTTGCTGAGAGCTGGAGTGGATAAATTTGATACAAATTGGGTCCCCAGGGATTATTATTGGGCTCAGATTGGCAGTTGGGACTTTTTTCTCTTAATATTTCTACACAGTTTGTGCCTTTTCCCCCATTTTCCTTATATCTTCCTGTCTATGTCTTGTCCTTTTTATATTTGTTAAGGGATTAAACGATGGAGCTAGCAGACAGTGGAATCATTAATTCTTTTTTAAAGGGAATCTGTCACCCCTTTTTTTGAATATGAACTGCCAGCACCGCCATCAGCGGCTTATCTACAGCATTCTGTAATGCTGTAGATAAGCCCCCGATGTAACCTGAAAGAGAAGAAAAAAAGAGGGCAGAGCAGAGTCCTGCAGTGCGCAGGCGGCAGGAGAGGTCTGGCGCCTGCGCACTGCAGTATTCTGCTCTGCCCTCAACATTGCAGAGCAGTGCGCCTGCGCCGGAGCCTCGACAGGAAGGAAAGAAGAGGACGCCATAGTATGAAGATGGGAGGTGACGGACCGCAACACCCATCGGACCAAGAGCGGACCGCCCCCCCCGGTGAGTATAATCTAACGTGATTTTCTTCTCTTTCAGGTTACTTTGGGGGCTTATCTACAGCATTACAGTCTCCTCTCCTCCACACCGTGGGTACCAACCGCACATGAGACGCTTATCTTCCCGCATGGTGGGCATAGCCACATGCGGGAAGTAAGCGATTCTCATGCATTCCTATGGGTGCGGAATCGCGGCAATTCTTTGCGATTCCGCACAAAAGAATGAGCATGCTGCGATTTTTTCCGCGATGCGATTCCGCCGCGGAAAAAAGCGCAGCATTAGCACAGCATGTGCGGAATGCCATAGGAATGCATGGGTTGCGTTCTGTACACGATTTTTAAGCGTTTTCGCGCCGAAAATCGCGCAAAAACGCTTAAAAATCGCATCGTGTGCACATAGCCTTAAGGATTTATTTCAGAATTGGATTTTGAGTCTTCCATTAAACACTCTAGTTTATGTTCCACTTGGGGGAGTGATCTCTCATATTATACTTCATGTAACTATTTTGCATTTGAAGCTCTTCTTTATTTTATTTGGGTGTTTACATTGCACTTTAACAGATGCCTAGAATGTAACTATTTTTTAAAATTTTTGTTTATAATTGTTTAAATATAAAATTTAAGAAAAATTTACAGTTAAAAAAATGCCATAAAACATCCTCTCTCTCTCTAGTTATTCTGGCATTTGGCAAATATTAGTAATTATGGTAATCATAATTGACCTAATTATCCTAAGTAAACGGGAAAGGTTTATTCTCATTTCATCTCATATATTGAGAAAAATAGGCATATGTGTTTTTTCATATAATGTATGTAAACTTCTGGTTTCTACTGTATGTCACTGAGATTGTGTCCGTGTTTTTTTTTTTTTTTTTACTGTATTTTGGTTCTGGGATTTAGGAGTGACTAAAAGGGCTCCTATACTTCAGTCTGGGTATTTCTGGCCTAATAAAATGCACCTGGTCTAGCTGCGGTAGTGAAGTGTGCAGAGGCTGGTGGACAGTCTGTGCTGCAGCCTGAGAGGTTCCTGTAATACCAAGTTGGTTAGACTGTGTGATTTACTTTGCCTTACCCAGAAAAGGACTGTGTTGGTTATTCATTTGTGCTGAAAAAAGGACAGTTTTATGTTATGATTGAGTCACCGAGGAGGAAAAAACAAAACACAAGCTCAGCCCAGAAAATCAGAGAGGTTGGAAACTAGCGGATTGCAGACCCCTAATCCTATCACACAACTAGCAGTAGCCGTGGAGTGTTCCTACAGTGATCCTAGATACCTCGTCACAGCCGGAGATCTACATAAGCCTAAAGAGAGAAAAGGGAAAAACTGACTGCCCCAGAGCAGACCCCAAAGCAATAGGCAGCCCCCAACATATAATGACGGTGAAGCAAGATGAAAACACTAACACAGATAGAAGGATAGGTTGAGCAAACAATGGGGCCCAAGCTAACTAAAAAGGACAGGACAGAAAAGCTGCTGTCTGCAATCCGAGAAAACCCTGTTAAAAATATTACCAACACAACTGATAAGCAAAAAGGACCCTGAAGTCACTAGACTTCAAACCCTATATCAGCACTCAGAATATTCTGGAAGCAGAGCAAAAGAGAACACTGATCAAGGAAAAAGAATCCAGCACGCCCCCGGCCGGGGATGGCTGAACTCCAAAAAAACAAAGTAAACAAAACCAAAACTAATAAGTTCAATAGCAGAGCAAAAACTTATCTTAGAATCATAGAATCGTAGAGTTGGAAGGGACCTCCTGGGCCATCTGGTCCAACCCCCTGCTCAAAGCAGGATTCGCTAAATCATCCCAGTCAGATGTCTGTCCAGCCTCTGTTTGAAGACATCCATTGAAGGAGAACTCACCACTTCTCGTGGCAGCTTGTTCCACTCATTGATCACTCTAACTGTCAAAAAGTTTTTTCTAATATCTAATCTGTGTCTCCTCCCATTCAGTTTCATCCCATTGCTTCTAGTCTTTCCTTGTGCAAATGAGAATAAAGATGATCCTTCTACAATGTGACAGCCCTTGAGATATTTGTAGATATCTTTGGGAAGCAGGAATCAGACTGGTCTCCAAGAATCCAGCAGAGAAATCACCAGCGACTCAGAAGGGCGTCGGCTGCCTTATATCCAGTCTGAAGTTCCCGTTACCCAGTCACCATCCACCTGATCAGGTGTTTGGTTTCTTTCATCTAAATCAGCTTCACTACCTTCCTTCACCAGAAGAGGGAGATCCTCGGACACAAAAGATGAATGAACAGATGAGCTCACAACAGTTTTATTTTGGAACTGTAAAGTTTATGAAGGATTATCCATGTTATCCTGTTTTGATATAAAACCCCTTTGCCTGTGCATATCCAAGCGGCTACCATAGAGCTGAAGCTCCTATAATTGGTGGAGAATGTGGGCAGAAATTCCAAAGAACACAGGTGATCACATTTTAAAGACAGAATGGAGGAGCTTATTACTAAGCAACTGGTCCAGGCCAATCTGCAGTATCAGCAGCAGCGGAACCAACAGGAAATCAAATTTCAGCTAAAGTGAAGATACTCGTGTGAGGCAAACAGTGTGAGAGGCCTTGGAAAAAAATTACTGTGAAGGATGATATTGAGGCTTTCCTGACTGTCTTTGAGAGGGTTCCACACAGGGAAGAATTGCCCCCAGAGCAATGGTCAGAGGTACTTGCTCTGAAACGTACTGGGGAACCTCAGAAAGTGTACTACAACCTTGCTCTGCAGGATGCCAAGGAGTATGGCAAGGTGAAGGCAGAGATTATGGCATGTTTGGGTGTAACCCTGACAGTCAGGGCGCAATGAGTTCATCTCTGGCGCTACCACAGGGACAAGTTTCCCCTGTCCAAGATGTTCGACCTGTTATACCTGGTGCAAACATCGCTGCAGCCTGAGTCCTGCTCTCTGGCACAGATGGTGGAAAGAGTGGTAGTGGACTGATTTATCCACTCGCTATCTAAAGCCATGCAAAACTGGGTTGCTTATGGAGATCCGCAGAATGCAGATGACTTTGTGAGCCTCATGGAAAAATACTTGGCTATGGAGAACTCCCTGAGCAGTCAAGGGAGCCTGAAGTCATCTTTCTGGGATACCCAAAAGAAGGGGCCCAAGGCTACCTCTGAGGGTAGAGCTGGGTTCAAGGGGTACATCTTGTACCATTGTTTGTTGAAGGTGTTTTGCCCAGAGTCATATAGCAGTCCATTTTCCTAGACCCCAGAACTGATGGACTGCTCCGTGGGCTGATGCTTCCCTTTTTGCAGATTTTGCATGCAGTGCGGTACCATGCCCTGGTGACATGAGGGACCTCAGCTGTGTCAGGTGTGACTATAGCTGTTAACAATGTGACCATATCTGGACTCAGAGTTTTGTTATACAATTAATTTCCATATTTTCACATCTGCTAGTCCCTGGGTAGAGGGTGGGGGGAAGGTGTATCCATTGAGGCTTCAAAAACTATACCATGGCCCCAGTTGACGTATGCACAGACCATGGTTCTATGTCACACAAAGTAGGAATGGTCCATGACTTATTGCATGCTATTGTTATCAGACGAGATTTTCCTTTGCTCTGGGACTTATAGGCTAGAGCTGTAGCACCCAGTAGTCCAGTTGTGCCACCAGGAGTAGTCTATGGTAACAAGGTCATATGATGTAACCAGTGAATTTCCTTTCACTGTACTGGCTAGAGAGGAGGATGAGGAAGCATGCCCTGAAGCCAATGTACCTAACCTGGAGGTGTCTCAGGACAACTATGGGTCTGCCCAGGTCTGGGACTTATTGGTAAAAGGTACTCTGAAAAATATAACAGCGTTGAATGGTGTTCCTCGGGAGCCAATTATTGTTTTCCATATTATGCCAGTAATAATGATCAGTTGTATGGAGGAACTAAAGTGAGGTCCAAGGTAAAAAAAAGTGCCTCCTCAAGGCATAAGAAGCACCATCCAGTGGGTTTAATCAGGCAGTGAGTGAGTGAGAAAATTTAAGCCAGGGGATCAGGTATGGAAAAAGGTGGGAAAGGTCAACTATAAAGTACACCAGCCAGGGAAAAGGAAACCCTTCCCGATATATATGATATCAACCCACTGTAACCCTGGTAGAATGGGAACCCATTCTAAACTTCTTGCTTGTTTACCAAGTCGGATTCCGAATTTGAGGGTATCAAACTGACAAAAACTTTGTTGCCTTCCCAAAAAACAGAAGTGCCAGAAATTGTTACACCAAAATAAGTACATGTTCTCGGAGTTACCAGGTCTCACCAATGTCATTAAGCAGGAGATACCACTGAGCATTAAGCTCGTGTCAATTTAAAGCCCTATAGGAGTTCTAAAGCCCACCTGGAGGTAATTTCTAAGGAGGCAATACAGAGTTGGCCTCACCCGTTCAGGAAAAACCAGGTCAGAGCATTCCTGGGAATTGTAGGACATTACAAGCAGGTTGTCCTTACCTTTGCTGTAATAATAGCCCCTCTAATCAATCTAAAGGGCACAAAATCAGTTATGGCTAAATGGCCTCCTGATGCTGAGAGGGCATTTGAGGAGCTTAGTCTAGGCGCCTGTAGGCAACCAGTGATGGTAGTGCCGGATTTCACTAGAGCGTTCATAGTCCAGACAGATGAGTTGGATGTCGGGCTAGGAGCTGTCATGTCCAAGGAGATAAATGGGGAGGAATATCTGATGGTCTACTTGGGTAGAAGGCTTTTTCCATGCGAGAAAATTACTCAATTGTAGAGCAGGCTCAGTAAGCCATATGGAAATTCGGATGCTCTGTCAAGGGTTCACTGTTTTTTGGCAGATGGCACCCAGCCCCGATTTTGGGCAGTGGAGGAAGGGGGTGAGGTATGTAAGAAAGCAAAAGGTCAGGTTTTGGATGGCAGGTATATGTTGCTGAGATGGTTAGATTTTTGACTGGATTTTGACTTTGGGATTTAGGAACGACCAAAAGAGCTTGCGTGGGAAAGGTCGCTCCCATACTCCAGTCCTGATCTTACTGGCCTATTGAAATGCACCTGGTGTAGTTGCAGTAGTGGAGTGTACTGAGGCTGGTGGATAGTCTGCTCTGCAGCCAGAGATGTTCCTGTAATAACAAGTTTGTTAGACCATGTAATTTATTTTACATTGCCCAGGGAGAGGACTGTTTTGTTATTCAATTTGTGCTGAAAAAAGGACAGTTTCATCTTGGAGCTCTAAAGTTTAAGGACAGTAAACTTATTCTGCTTTGATATAAAACCCTGTGTGTCTCCAACCTGCTACCAGAGAGCAGAAATCCCTTCATAGTATATATGCAAACGCCTCTTTTTTTCTTCTTTGCATTGCCTGATTTGCTCTTGGGTTCTTTCTCATTAAACCTTACCATTAATTTGCAGACAGAAGCAGAGTGCGTCTATTCTGAAGTCCCTGGAGGATGAGAGGTGAGGCCATTAATGAATATGGAAAGGCTTAACGTAACTTCATCATTATAATATTAGACACGGGCTGTTCTGCGTTGGGAGTTTTCATTTATCTCCATTTATTCATATAGTTTCATCTTTGCAGGATTAAAATGGAGCAGCTGATGGCAATTACGCAGGAAGAGGCAGAAAATCTGCGCCGTAAAGAAGTGGCGGGTAAGTGCTGCTGTTCAGGTGCCTTAGTCAGCTGGATAGCTAACCCCATAGCAGCTGTAAATGTGGACATATTGTCACGCACTTACAGACTGATAAGGCCAAATGTAGAGTTTTATAATACAAGATTTATGGAACTAGCTTCCTAAAAGGGATGTACCTGCAAACATAGTACTTCTGACCCCTACTGATGTGGACTACCTGCCTTCCAAATTATTATGCAAATGCTCTTTTTTGATGATTTTCCTAAATGGTTGCTGCAAATGAGTCAGTTTAATGTTCAAATTAACAAACATTAGAGTACGGTCACAATATCAGTATTTGGTCAGTATTTCTCATCAGTATTTGTTAGCCAAACCAGCAGTGGGTGATAAATACAGAAGTGGTGATGAGTTTCTGTTATACTTTTCCCCTGATTGTTCCACCCTTGATTTTAGCTTATAAATACTTATATAAATTTCTGAATGTGTAAATGTGGTCGATAAATCACATTTTATTGGACAAACCTCCCAGTGATAAAATGCAACATGAACTGTTCCAAATTATTCTTTACAACAAAGTGTCCGAATATTTTAATGGTTGTAAAGAACTGAAAATGGCCATTTGCTGAATTTCCAGCATTACAAGGCCACATTTACTGAAGTGAAATGCTTTTGCAATCAAAAAATTTTTAACAGGCGAAGTAACCTGTTACCATACTGTAGGATCCCTATGATATCACCTTCACAATTCTGGCATCCATTCAACTTATGGGTTTTTGGATAGTTTTTGCTTGATTTTCTTTGCAGGATGTCAGAATATCCTCCCTTAGCTGATATTTTGATGTCAAATGCCCCCCCTCCGCCCTCATAGATATTTTAACTGAAGATACTCCAAAGGTTCAGATGGTGCATTGTCAGCATGAAAATGACTTTGCTATGGATGGCATGATTCATTTTACCATAGAAAAAAGTGATCTGTTAGAAACTATATATTTTGCCGAGGTCATTTTCACATCATCGAGGACCATAAAAGGGCCTACCTGCTGTCTGCATGATTCCAGCCCAAAACATGACCCCGCCACCTCCTTGCTGATGTCACAGCATTGTTGGGACATGGTGGCCATCCACCAACCATCTGGACCTTCCATGGTTGCATGGCACTCATCAGTAAACAAGACTGTTTAAAATTAGTCTTCATTATGTCTGAGCGCACTGCAACAGTTTCTGCTTGTGAGCACTGTTTAGGGGCAGCCAAATAGTAAGTTTTTGCACAACTACAAGCCTCTGTAGGATCCTACACCTTCAGGTTCCCAGGTTTCCAGAGACACCAGCAGCTTCAAATATCTGTTTACTGCTTTATAATGGTATTTTAGCAACTTTTCCCTTAATCTGATGACCTTCCTCATTATGCCTTTATCTGCACAAACTCATCTGTATCATCCACAAATCTCTTCACAGTACGATGATCATGCTTAAGCTTTTGGGAAATATCTAATGTTTTCATACCTTGTACAAGGCATTACACTATTTCACGCTTTTTGGCAGTAGAGAGATCCTTTCTTTCCCATATTGCTTGAAACCTGTTACTGCTTAATAATGTGAAATATCCTTCATAGGCTATGTTCACAAGTTGCGTTTTTGCAGTGGGTTTTTTATGCCAAGTTTAATCTGTGTTTTAGCTGCTTTCAGAAAGCAGGTTTTTCCGGGTGTTTTTTGCGGCTTTTTTCTTTTTTTTCTGCGTTTTTGTCAGGGTACATTTGTCTCTTGTACATGCTGATAAAGTTTAGTGCATAAAAAAAAATCTGAATTAATTTCATCAGGTTTTGGCACCAAAAATGTAACAAAACCTGATACCTGCATTTTTGCACCACCCATTGCTTTCAGTGTGTGAAAAACACTGCAAAAATACTGAAATTAGTGACATGCTGCATTTTGTAAAAACCAAACTCTTTGACAAAACAGTCACGAAAAAAAACCAAGATGTGTGCATGAGATTTCTGAAATCTCATAGACTTTGTTGGTACTGCGAAACGCAGCTGAAAATTTGCATAAAAAAGCTGCAAAAACGGAATGTGGGAGCAGAGCCTTCAGTAGTATTAGGCTAAGTGCACACGTACTTTTTTGCCCTGCGGATTTTTCCGCGCAGAATTGAAGAAATTTGCAGGTCAAATGACCTACATTTTTCCTGCGGATTTCTTCCTTTTTTCTTGCGGTTTTCTTGCGCGGTTTTCCCCTGCGGATTTGGAGAATGGGGAGATGGAAAACCGCACAAAAGAAGTGACATGCTGCATATTTTGAACCACAAGAAAACCGCGCAGAAAAATCCGCAGCGTCTGCACAGCTGTTTTTTTTTTCTATTGATATAACAGGCTACTGTACATCACAATGCAGATATGCAGCGTTTCTGCGCGGTAAAATCCGCTGCGGATCCGCTGGATATCTGCATCGTGTGCACATGGCCTTACTTTGATTGGGCTCACCTGGGAAACTAATTATCACCGGTGTCTGAGATTGACTTCAGATATCCAAAGACCCCGAGACCCCATGCGAACCACATCTTTCTGACTCTTAAATCCAATTTGCATAATAACTTGGAACGCGGTGTATTGGTTCCTAGCAACGGAGCCAGGCTACACGTGATATGTGTTCAATGTCCTACATCTCCAGGTTTTACAGTTGCACTAAAGCCTACACAAGCTGTATTACATTTACACAATGTTTTTCTCTCTTTTCAGCGGCGATGCAGCAAATGCTGGCAGAAACTTATAAGAACAAACTGCTGCAGATGACGTACGAATCTCGGCGCCAAGAGATGGTTTATGAGACCTGTTCCAGGTGAGATGGAAAAATCCACCGCTGACTGGAGTGACGCATGAGAGCGGTCAATGATTGCGTGGGGGCTCGTCATATGTCACCTAATAACTTGCACCCTCAAGGCGTTTGGTAATGATTATCCCCGCATGTTGGAGATCAGTGATGAGCCATTAATCATTTCCTATATGAGACCCCTTCAGCCGCGGAGATTGGAACAGTCGGTGATAGGTGATTTGAACAAATGTTATTTACAGTTACCCAATTTAAAGGTTAAAAAAACAATGGATGTCTGTACAGAATATCTTATGTATAGCCCACCAGCCAAATCCTGATCCTTGACAGGAGGTCCACTGAGACCGCCAAATACTCCCCTTGATTCCACACTGGTGGTTGATGGAATTTTGGCTTGTAGACCCCCACCAGTGGGGATGATTAAAGGGATACTCTAGGTAAAACCATTACACTGCATTATAGCACTGGCAACATATGAAAAGTCACAGCGATTCTAGGTGGTGTCCTGTAAATCTTGGTCACCCCCTACCCCCCTTTTTGGCCCTGTATTAGACATACTGTAATAACACCCGATGTTCCCTTTTCTCAGCTTGGCAGAAATGGATCGTAAGATTCAGCAGATTCAGACCTGGCAGCAGCTGGGTCAGAATAAAGCCATCAGCCAGATCCTGCAGGAGGTACGGACGTTGCCCCATATGAGCCGCTGCGTGGCCATAGCACAGGGTGGGGTGCACATAACCGTTCTTAACTCTCTTTTCCAGTCTGAAATCCAGAAGGCGGCCTTCGAGGCCCTGCAGCTGAAGAAGGATCTGATGCATCGGCAGATACGAGAACAGGTACTTGAGGTATAGTGTGGGGCTGCCATTTTTTCAGGAGCAGACACAGCATTCAGTCTATGTAATCCAGCTGGATGCTGGCGCAGCCCAAAAAATGACTCCGACCAGTTGCAAAGGTGATAAACAGAATTTAATACACCGTCAACATTTATGATATGGGGGTAAGCATGCACCCTGTCCCATACCATCAGATGAGCTGTCCTGTTCACTTACATGGGACTGTCTTGCAGTCCCAAGCACTGCCACGAACAAAGCGTGTGGCGTTGTGCCTGGTAAACAAAGGGGCGCACAACCTGTGCGTCATATCCCAACCAGTGTGATAGAGATTTGGCCATCCGGTTTGTCAAAAAAAAAACCAAAAAACTAAAAATTGCTTTAGCCAGAAATGCCCATGTATTACCTACAGTTAACCTTTGATCCGTGAATTTATTTTTATGAAGCTCTCCTCCCTTTCATTGCCAACATTGTAGCATGTTGTGTTGCTCTCTTTCTCCGCCTGGCTTTGCTATTTTTTTTTCTTCTTTTACTCTTGCGCCACATCCGTGATAAGAAAAACGGAAAGAATCTGCACAGAGTAAGCGGGAGGGTAGTAACCGTGCCAGCTATAGACACAAGTCTGTTAAAGATTGGCAACCACTGGATATGCCCGTCTGGCTTTGGTACTTCTGCGGAGGGAGATAAGCCGCTAATAATCGCCATCGCTGCCGCTTATTTCCACTCAGCAGGACATTTTACCTGCCTAATCGCTGATTCTCGCTCTTTGTGGAAGCTTATACAATTTTCCCTATTTTTATGATGTCGTCGAGATTCGCAGAAAATTTCAAAAGGACTTTTTTTCACTTTATGTTTCAATCTCTCACCATTTTTAAAATCTCTGAATCCTGTCAGTGAATAGGATCATTCCTGTTTACATCCGGAGACTGAAAAACCCAACTAGACCAAACACTTTTGGCAGCTGAAGGTTTGCTACAGTTTCATCCAGTCTGGTACATTTTCTTTTTTTCCTGCACTGAT
Organism: Dendrobates tinctorius; assembly: GCF_039654945.1. NCBI lineage: Eukaryota > Metazoa > Chordata > Amphibia > Anura > Dendrobatidae > Dendrobates > Dendrobates tinctorius. The sequence goes on along the minus strand of NW_027361681.1, from coordinate 3,955,207 downwards.
ACTTTGTAACAAAACTGGGAGAGAGATGTGTGCAGTTATTCTGCTTTAACTGGCAGAGGCGGGTGCACTTGTAACAAACCCTCAGCTGTGAGATCTGCAAAGGTTTAGAGTAAAAATAAAATGAAGAAAGTTGCAAGTTAAGGTATTTTCTGTCAACTCCGACTGTTTTGCTAAATCTGTAATTGCTCTTTCTAGTAGCTTCTAGGAGTCAAAATAATTTAGGCAGTTGCTTAAATGGCAATTCCATTAGTCCAGCTAAAGCGCACCCCCTGCAGCTCCTTTATCCGACACGATCTTATTAGGGAAGTGTAAATTGAACAATTAAGGATATTGTAAAGTTTTAGAGGAAAAAACATGGCATGGGCTTCTGTTTGATATTGCAGGCTAATCTGCAATCTTTAATTTTAGGGGACAATTTAGAGGACTACCACTAGGATATGTTATCAGTTCATGATTAGGAGGGGTACATCTACTGGAACCCCCACCGTTCCTGAATGAAGGAGCTTCAGCGCTGATGCAGGATCATAAAGTAATGGTGTATCCTAGCAATAACAGATGGGAATGCCCCTTTAAGTAATTGCCTACCTAGAATTGTATGTACGTTTGCCACGTATGCAGGGAATCTTAGTCATCCGCTGCATGCATTGCGACACCGAACCTACTGCACCCATGGGGGTTATCCCCTAGGCTGCGCAGAGGTCACCCCCAACCCCATCCTTCCCCCTAGGCTTTGCTCCGTAAGCACGATCCTGTTCACCCGAACCCTACTGTCTCATCTTCTGTCTAGATTTTATTAATAGAGGCTGAGTTAATGCAGCTGACTCAGCTGGAGGTAAAGAGGCAAGAACTGGAAACGAAGGAACTCCAGGTATGTCGTCAGCCCCGGGGAATCAGTACAAAAATCCCCCTGGAAGCTTTGTTTTATATTTTCTTTATTTTTTTCCAAACCTCAGCAGCATGAGTTGATCGGGTGGCGGGGTAGGAAATTTTACAATCATTGTTACAATGTGCCCCCCCCCCTATTGGGATGGGTCGCTGCTGGTATATCAATACAGGCAGTGCCAGCCTTTACTCCTGAGGCACAAGGTAACCAATGCCTCATAACTCACTGATTTAAGTGAGGACTAATGCCATGTGGTGTCCAGTCTTGTGTCTTGTCTTGCTAAGATTCCTCTTGGTCTCGAGTCTGTCCTGTCCGTTTGTCAGTCTTGTCCAGGGTTCTCCTTGTCACTAACACTTTTCGGTCGTGTGTCTCGTCTCTTTGTGGGCAGATCATTCAATAATTAGCACCAGGAAAAAAAAAAAGTTTTAAAAAGTTTCTCCACCTGAAAGTAATACTAAGCGATGAGAGAGAGAGATATGACTTCCTTTCTCCGGGCATGCGCACTGTAAAATGCGGATCCTACAGCCAAAAAAACGTTGCAGGGTCCGTCCAGGCATGCTGGCGGACGCAAACATTTTGGCGGATCCGCAAAAAAACGGATCCAACAGATGGCCATCCGTCAAGATCGGCCGGTAATGCAACTTAATGGGCAAAAAAACGGCTCCGCCAAAAAAAATGGCTGATCCGTTTTTTTTCAAAAACTGGCGGATTTTGACTGATGGTCAAAAACGGAAGTGTGAAAGAGGCCTTACAGCGCTGGGAGCTTGCTGATCGTTGGTCTCCCGCTGCCACACGCAGCGATGCGGACATTACTTATCCTGTACTGATCCTGAGTTACATCCTGTATTATACCCCAGAGCTGCACTCACTATTCTGCTGGTGCAGTCACTGTGTACATACATTATATTACTGATCCTGTACTGATCCTGAGTTACATCCTGTATTATACTCCAGAGCTGCACTCACTATTCTGCTGGTGCAGTCACTGTGTGCATACTGCACATTACTGATCCTGAGTTACATCCTGTATTATACCCCAGAGCTGCACTCACTATTCTGCTGGTGCTGTCACTGTGTACATACATTACTGATCCTGAGTTACATCCTGTATTATACTCCAGAGCTGCACTCACTATTCTGCTGGTGCAGTCACTGTATACATACATTACATTACTGATCCTGAGTTACATCCTGTATTATACCCCAGATCTGCAGTCACTATTCTGCTGGTGCAGTCACTGTGTACATACATTATATTACTGATCTTGTACTGATCCTGAGTTACATCCTTTATTATACTCCAGAGCTGCACTCACTATTCTGCTGGTGTAGTCACTGTGTACATACATTACATTACTGATCCTGTACTGATCATGAGTTACATCCTGTATTATACCCCAGAGCTGCACTCCTTATTCTGCTGGTGCAGTCACTGTGTACTAACATTACTGATCCTGAGTTACATCCTGTATTATACCCCAGAGCTGCACTCACTATTCTGCTGGTGCAGTCACTGTGTACATACATTACTGATCCTGAGATACATCCTGTATTATACTCCAGAGCTGCACCCACTATTCTGCTGGTGCAGTCACTGTGTACATACATTACCTTACTGATCCTGTACAGATCCTGAGTTACATCCTGTATTATACTCCAGAGCTGCACTCCCTATTCTGCTGGTGCAGTCACCGTGTACATACATTACATTACTGATCCTGAGTTACATCCTGTATTATACCCCAGAGCTGCACTCACTATTCTGCTGGTGCAGTCACTGTGTACATACATTACTGATCCTGAGATACATCCTGTATTATACTCCAGAGCTGCACCCACTATTCTGCTGGTGCAGTCACTGTGTACATACATTACCTTACTGATCCTGTACAGATCCTGAGTTACATCCTGTATTATACTCCAGAGCTGCACTCCCTATTCTGCTGGTGCAGTCACCGTGTACATACATTACATTACTGAACCTGAGTTACATCCTGTATTATACCCCAGAGCTGCACTCACTATTCTGCTGGTGCAGTCACTGTGTACATACATTACTGATCCTGTACTGATCCTGAGTTACATCCTGTATTATACCCCAGAGCTGCACTCACTATTCTGCTGGTGCAGTCACCGTGTACATACATTACATTACTGATCCTGAGTTACATCCTGTATTATACTCCAGAGCTGCACTCCCTATTCTGCTGGTGCAGTCACTGTGTACATACATTACATTACTGATCCTGAGTTACATCCTGTATTATACCCCAGAGCTGCACTCACTATTCTGCTGGTGCAGTCACTGTGTACATACATTACTGATCCTGTACTGATCCTGAGTTACATCCTGTATTATACTCCAGAGCTGCACTCACTATTCTGCTGGTGCAGTCACTGTGTACATACATTACATTACTTATCCTGTACTGATCCTGAGTTACATCCTGTATTATACCCCAGAGCTGCACTCACTATTCTGCTGGTGCAGTCACTGTGTACATACATTATATTACTGATCCTGTACTGATCCTGAGTTACATCCTGTATTATACTCCAGAGCTGCACTCACTATTCTGCTGGTGCAGTCACTGTGTACATACTGCACATTACTGATCCTGAGTTACATCCTGTATTATACCCCAGAGCTGCACTCACTATTCTGCTGGTGCTGTCACTGTGTACATACATTACTGATCCTGAGTTACATCCTGTATTATACTCCAGAGCTGCACTCACTATTCTGCTGGTGCAGTCACTGTATACATACATTACATTACTGATCCTGAGTTACATCCTGTATTATACCCCAGATCTGCAGTCACTATTCTGCTGGTGCAGTCACTGTGTACATACATTATATTACTGATCTTGTACTGATCCTGAGTTACATCCTTTATTATACTCCAGAGCTGCACTCACTATTCTGCTGGTGTAGTCACTGTGTACATACATTACATTACTGATCCTGTACTGATCATGAGTTACATCCTGTATTATACCCCAGAGCTGCACTCCTTATTCTGCTGGTGCAGTCACTGTGTACTAACATTACTGATCCTGAGTTACATCCTGTATTATACCCCAGAGCTGCACTCACTATTCTGCTGGTGCAGTCACTGTGTACATACATTACTGATCCTGAGATACATCCTGTATTATACTCCAGAGCTGCACCCACTATTCTGCTGGTGCAGTCACTGTGTACATACATTACCTTACTGATCCTGTACAGATCCTGAGTTACATCCTGTATTATACTCCAGAGCTGCACTCCCTATTCTGCTGGTGCAGTCACCGTGTACATACATTACATTACTGATCCTGAGTTACATCCTGTATTATACCCCAGAGCTGCACTCACTATTCTGCTGGTGCAGTCACTGTGTACATACATTACTGATCCTGTACTGATCCTGAGTTACATCCTGTATTATACCCCAGAGCTGCACTCACTATTCTGCTGGTGCAGTCACCGTGTACATACATTACATTACTGATCCTGAGTTACATCCTGTATTATACTCCAGAGCTGCACTCCCTATTCTGCTGGTGCAGTCACTGTGTACATACATTACATTACTGATCCTGAGTTACATCCTGTATTATACCCCAGAGCTGCACTCACTATTCTGCTGGTGCAGTCACTGTGTACATACATTACTGATCCTGAGTTACATCCTGTATTATACCCCAGAGCTGCACTCACTATTCTGCTGGTGCAGTCACCGTGTACATACATTACATTACTGATCCTGAGTTACATCCTGTATTATACTCCAGAGCTGCACTCACTATTCTGCTGGTGCAGTCACTGTGTACATACATTACTGATCCTGTACTGATCCTGAGTTACATCCTGTATTATACTCCAGAGCTGCACTCACTATTCTGCTGGTGCAGTCACTGTGTACATACATTACATTACTTATCCTGTACTGATCCTGAGTTACATCCTGTATTATACCCCAGAGCTGCACTCACTATTCTGCTGGTGCAGTCACTGTGTACATACATTATATTACTGATCCTGTACTGATCCTGAGTTACATCCTGTATTATACTGCAGAGCTACACTCACTATTCTGCTGGTGCAGTCACTGTGTACATACATTACATTACTTATCCTGTACTGATCCTGAGTTACATCCTGTATTATACCCCAGAGCTGCACTCACTATTCTGCTGGTGCAGTCACTGTGTACATACATTATATTACTGATCCTGTACTGATCCTGAGTTACATCCTGTATTATACTGCAGAGCTGCACTCACTATTCTGCTGGTGCAGTCACTGTGTACATACATTACATTACTTATCCTGTACTGATCCTGAGTTACATCCTGTATTATACCCCAGAGCTGCACTCACTATTCTGCTGGTGCAGTCATTGTGTACATACATTATATTACTGATCCTGTACTGATCCTGAGTTACATCCTGTATTATACTGCAGAGCTGCACTCACTATTCTGCTGGTGCAGTCACTGTGTACATACATTACATTACTTATCCTGTACTGATCCTGAGTTACATCATGTATTATACCCCAGAGCTGCACTCACTATTCTGCTGGTGCAGTCACTGTGTACATACATTATATTACTGATCCTGAGTTACATCCTGTATTATACTGCAGAGCTGCACTCACTATTCTGCTGGTGCAGTCACTGTGTACATACATTACATTACTGATCCTGTACTGATCCTGAGTTACATCCTGTATTATACCCCAGAGCTGCACTCACTATTCTGCTGGTGCAGTCACTGTGTACATACATTATATTACTGATCCTGTACTGATCCTGAGTTACATCCTGTATTATACTGCAGAGCTGCACTCACTATTCTGCTGGTGCAGTCACTGTGTACATACATTACTGATCCTGTACTGATCCTGAGTTACATCCTGTATTATACCCCAGAGCTGCACTCACTATTCTGCTGGTGCAGTCACTGTGTACATACATTATATTACTGATCCTGTACTGATCCTGAGTTACATCCTGTATTATACCCCAGAGCTGCACTCACTATTCTGCTGGTGCAGTCACTGTGTACATACATTATATTACTGATCCTGTACTGATCCTGAGTTACATCCTGTATTATACTGCAGAGCTGCACTCACTATTCTACTGGTGCAGTCACTGTGTACATACATTACATTACTGATCCTGTACTGATCCTGAGTTACATCCTGTATTATACCCCAGAGCTGCACTCACTATTCTGCTGGTGCAGTCACTGTGTACATACATTATATTACTGATCCTGTACTGATCCTGAGTTACATCCTGTATTATACTCCAGAGCTGCACTCCCTATTCTGCTGGTGCAGTCACTGTGTACATACATTACATTACTGATCCTGAGTTACATCCTGTATTATACCCCAGAGCTGCACTCACTATTCTGCTGGTGCAGTCACTGTGTACATACATTACTGATCCTGTACTGATCCTGAGTTACATCCTGTATTATACTCCAGAGCTGCACTCACTATTCTGCTGGTGCAGTCACTGTGTACATACATTACATTACTTATCCTGTACTGATCCTGAGTTACATCCTGTATTATACTCCAGAGCTGCACTCACTATTCTGCTGGTGCAGTCACTGTGTACATACATTACATTACTTATCCTGTACTGATCCTGAGTTACATCCTGTATTATACTCCAGAGCTGCACTCACTATTCTGCTGGTGCAGTCACTGTGTACATACATTACATTACTTATCCTGTACTGATCCTGAGTTACATCCTGTATTATACCCCAGAGCTGCACTCACTATTCTGCTGGTGCAGTCACTGTGTACATACATTACATTACTTATCCTGTACTGATCCTGAGTTACATCCTGTATTATACCCCAGAGCTGCACTCACTATTCTGCTGGTGCAGTCACTGTGTACATACATTACATTACTTATCCTGTACTGATCCCGAGTTACATCCTGTATTATACCCCAGAGCTGCACTCACTATTCTGCTGGTGCAGTCACTGTGTACATACATTATATTACTGATCCTGTACTGATCCTGAGTTACATCCTGTATTATACTCCAGAGCTGCACTCACTATTCTGCTGGTGCAGTCACTGTGTACATACTGCACATTACTGATCCTGAGTTACATCCTGTATTATACCCCAGAGCTGCACTCACTATTCTGCTGGTGCTGTCACTGTGTACATACATTACTGATCCTGAGTTACATCCTGTATTATACTCCAGAGCTGCACTCACTATTCTGCTGGTGCAGTCACTGTATACATGCATTACATTACTGATCCTGAGTTACATCCTGTATTATACCCCAGATCTGCAGTCACTATTCTGCTGGTGCAGTCACTGTGTACATACATTATATTACTGATCTTGTACTGATCCTGAGTTACATCCTTTATTATACTCCAGAGCTGCACTCACTATTCTGCTGGTGTAGTCACTGTGTACATACATTACATTACTGATCCTGTACTGATCATGAGTTACATCCTGTATTATACCCCAGAGCTGCACTCCTTATTCTGCTGGTGCAGTCACTGTGTACTAACATTACTGATCCTGAGTTACATCCTGTATTATACCCCAGAGCTGCACTCCCTATTCTGCTGGTGCAGTCACTGTGTACATACATTACTGATCCTGAGATACATCCTGTATTATACTCCAGAGCTGCACCCACTATTCTGCTGGTGCAGTCACTGTGTACATACATTACCTTACTGATCCTGTACAGATCCTGAGTTACATCCTGTATTATACTCCAGAGCTGCACTCCCTATTCTGCTGGTGCAGTCACCGTGTACATACATTACATTACTGATCCTGAGTTACATCCTGTATTATACCCCAGAGCTGCACTCACTATTCTGCTGGTGCAGTCACTGTGTACATACATTACTGATCCTGTACTGATCCTGAGTTACATCCTGTATTATACCCCAGAGCTGCACTCACTATTCTGCTGGTGCAGTCACCGTGTACATACATTACATTACTGATCCTGAGTTACATCCTGTATTATACTCCAGAGCTGCACTCCCTATTCTGCTGGTGCAGTCACTGTGTACATACATTACATTACTGATCCTGAGTTACATCCTGTATTATACCCCAGAGCTGCACTCACTATTCTGCTGGTGCAGTCACTGTGTACATACATTACTGATCCTGAGTTACATCCTGTATTATACCCCAGAGCTGCACTCACTATTCTGCTGGTGCAGTCACCGTGTACATACATTACATTACTGATCCTGAGTTACATCCTGTATTATACTCCAGAGCTGCACTCACTATTCTGCTGGTGCAGTCACTGTGTACATACATTACTGATCCTGTACTGATCCTGAGTTACATCCTGTATTATACTCCAGAGCTGCACTCACTATTCTGCTGGTGCAGTCACTGTGTACATACATTACATTACTTATCCTGTACTGATCCTGAGTTACATCCTGTATTATACCCCAGAGCTGCACTCACTATTCTGCTGGTGCAGTCACTGTGTACATACATTATATTACTGATCCTGTACTGATCCTGAGTTACATCCTGTATTATACTGCAGAGCTACACTCACTATTCTGCTGGTGCAGTCACTGTGTACATACATTACATTACTTATCCTGTACTGATCCTGAGTTACATCCTGTATTATACCCCAGAGCTGCACTCACTATTCTGCTGGTGCAGTCACTGTGTACATACATTATATTACTGATCCTGTACTGATCCTGAGTTACATCCTGTATTATACTGCAGAGCTGCACTCACTATTCTGCTGGTGCAGTCACTGTGTACATACATTACATTACTTATCCTGTACTGATCCTGAGTTACATCCTGTATTATACCCCAGAGCTGCACTCACTATTCTGCTGGTGCAGTCATTGTGTACATACATTATATTACTGATCCTGTACTGATCCTGAGTTACATCCTGTATTATACTGCAGAGCTGCACTCACTATTCTGCTGGTGCAGTCACTGTGTACATACATTACATTACTTATCCTGTACTGATCCTGAGTTACATCATGTATTATACCCCAGAGCTGCACTCACTATTCTGCTGGTGCAGTCACTGTGTACATACATTATATTACTGATCCTGAGTTACATCCTGTATTATACTGCAGAGCTGCACTCACTATTCTGCTGGTGCAGTCACTGTGTACATACATTACATTACTTATCCTGTACTGATCCTGAGTTACATCCTGTATTATACCCCAGAGCTGCACTCACTATTCTGCTGGTGCAGTCACTGTGTACATACATTATATTACTGATCCTGTACTGATCCTGAGTTACATCCTGTATTATACTGCAGAGCTGCACTCACTATTCTGCTGGTGCAGTCACTGTGTACATACATTACTGATCCTGTACTGATCCTGAGTTACATCCTGTATTATACCCCAGAGCTGCACTCACTATTCTGCTGGTGCAGTCACTGTGTACATACATTATATTACTGATCCTGTACTGATCCTGAGTTACATCCTGTATTATACCCCAGAGCTGCACTCACTATTCTGCTGGTGCAGTCACTGTGTACATACATTATATTACTGATCCTGTACTGATCCTGAGTTACATCCTGTATTATACTGCAGAGCTGCACTCACTATTCTACTGGTGCAGTCACTGTGTACATACATTACATTACTGATCCTGTACTGATCCTGAGTTACATCCTGTATTATACCCCAGAGCTGCACTCACTATTCTGCTGGTGCAGTCACTGTGTACATACATTATATTACTGATCCTGTACTGATCCTGAGTTACATCCTGTATTATACTCCAGAGCTGCACTCCCTATTCTGCTGGTGCAGTCACTGTGTACATACATTACATTACTGATCCTGAGTTACATCCTGTATTATACCCCAGAGCTGCACTCACTATTCTGCTGGTGCAGTCACTGTGTACATACATTACTGATCCTGTACTGATCCTGAGTTACATCCTGTATTATACTCCAGAGCTGCACTCACTATTCTGCTGGTGCAGTCACTGTGTACATACATTACATTACTTATCCTGTACTGATCCTGAGTTACATCCTGTATTATACTCCAGAGCTGCACTCACTATTCTGCTGGTGCAGTCACTGTGTACATACATTACATTACTTATCCTGTACTGATCCTGAGTTACATCCTGTATTATACTCCAGAGCTGCACTCACTATTCTGCTGGTGCAGTCACTGTGTACATACATTACATTACTTATCCTGTACTGATCCTGAGTTACATCCTGTATTATACCCCAGAGCTGCACTCACTATTCTGCTGGTGCAGTCACTGTGTACATACATTACATTACTTATCCTGTACTGATCCTGAGTTACATCCTGTATTATACCCCAGAGCTGCACTCACTATTCTGCTGGTGCAGTCACTGTGTACATACATTACATTACTTATCCTGTACTGATCCCGAGTTACATCCTGTATTATACCCCAGAGCTGCACTCACTATTCTGCTGGTGCAGTCACTGTGTACATACATTATATTACTGATCCTGTACTGATCCTGAGTTACATCCTGTATTATACTCCAGAGCTGCACTCACTATTCTGCTGGTGCAGTCACTGTGTACATACTGCACATTACTGATCCTGAGTTACATCCTGTATTATACCCCAGAGCTGCACTCACTATTCTGCTGGTGCTGTCACTGTGTACATACATTACTGATCCTGAGTTACATCCTGTATTATACCCCAGATCTGCAGTCACTATTCTGCTGGTGCAGTCACTGTGTACATACATTATATTACTGATCTTGTACTGATCCTGAGTTACATCCTTTATTATACTCCAGAGCTGCACTCACTATTCTGCTGGTGTAGTCACTGTGTACATACATTACATTACTGATCCTGTACTGATCATGAGTTACATCCTGTATTATACCCCAGAGCTGCACTCCTTATTCTGCTGGTGCAGTCACTGTGTACTAACATTACTGATCCTGAGTTACATCCTGTATTATACCCCAGAGCTGCACTCACTATTCTGCTGGTGCAGTCACTGTGTACATACATTACTGATCCTGAGATACATCCTGTATTATACTCCAGAGCTGCACCCACTATTCCGCTGGTGCAGTCACTGTGTACATACATTACCTTACTGATCCTGTACAGATCCTGAGTTACATCCTGTATTATACTCCAGAGCTGCACTCCCTATTCTGCTGGTGCAGTCACCGTGTACATACATTACATTACTGATCCTGAGTTACATCCTGTATTATACTCCAGAGCTGCACTCCCTATTCTGCTGGTGCAGTCACTGTGTACATACATTACATTACTGATCCTGAGTTACATCCTGTATTATACCCCAGAGCTGAACTCACTATTCTGCTGGTGCAGTCACTGTGTACATACATTACATTACTTATCCTGTACTGATCCTGAGTTACATCCTGTATTATACCCCAGAGCTGCACTCACTATTCTGCTGGTGCAGTCACTGTGTACATACATTATATTACTGATCCTGTACTGATCCTGAGTTACATCCTGTATTATACTGCAGAGCTGCACTCACTATTCTGCTGGTGCAGTCACTGTGTACATACATTACATTACTGATCCTGTACTGATCCTGAGTTACATCCTGTATTATACCCCAGAGCTGCACTCACTATTCTGCTGGTGCAGTCACTGTGTACATACATTATATTACTGATCCTGTACTGATCCTGAGTTACATCCTGTACTATACTCCAGAGCTGCACTCCCTATTCTGCTGGTGCAGTCACTGTGTACATACATTACATTACTGATCCTGAGTTACATCCTGTATTATACCCCAGAGCTGCACTCACTATTCTGCTGGTGCAGTCACTGTGTACATACATTACTGATCCTGTACTGATCCTGAGTTACATCCTGTATTATACTCCAGAGCTGCACTCACTATTCTGCTGGTGCAGTCACTGTGTACATACATTACATTACTTATCCTGTACTGATCCTGAGTTACATCCTGTATTATACCCCAGAGCTGCACTCACTATTCTGCTGGTGCAGTCACTGTGTACATACATTATATTACTGATCCTGTACTGATCCTGAGTTACATCCTGTATTATACTCCAGAGCTGCACTCCCTATTCTGCTGGTGCAGTCACTGTGTACATACATTACATTACTGATCCTGAGTTACATCCTGTATTATACCCCAGAGCTGCACTCACTATTCTGCTGGTGCAGTCACTGTGTACATACATTACTGATCCTGTACTGATCCTGAGTTACATCCTGTATTATACTGCAGAGCTGCACTCACTATTCTGCTGGTGCAGTCACTGTGTACATACATTACATTACTTATCCTGTACTGATCCTGAGTTACATCCTGTATTATACCCCAGAGCTGCACTCACTATTCTGCTGGTGCAGTCACTGTGTACATACATTATATTACTGATCCTGTACTGATCCTGAGTTACATCCTGTATTATACTGCAGAGCTGCACTCACTATTCTGCTGGTGCAGTCACTGTGTACATACATTACATTACTTATCCTGTACTGATCCTGAGTTACATCCTGTATTATACCCCAGAGCTGCACTCACTATTCTGCTGGTGCAGTCACTGTGTACATACATTATATTACTGATCCTGAGTTACATCCTGTATTATACTGCAGAGGTGCACTCACTATTCTGCTGGTGCAGTCACTGTGTACATACATTACATTACTTATCCTGTACTGATCCTGAGTTACATCCTGTATTATACCCCAGAGCTGCACTCACTATTCTGCTGGTGCAGTCACTGTGTACATACATTATATTACTGATCCTGTACTGATCCTGAGTTACATCCTGTATTATACTGCAGAGCTGCACTCACTATTCTGCTGGTGCAGTCACTGTGTACATACATTACATTACTTATCCTGTACTGATCCTGAGTTACATCCTGTATTATACCCCAGAGCTGCACTCACTATTCTGCTGGTGCAGTCACTGTGTACATACATTATATTACTGATCCTGTACTGATCCTGAGTTACATCCTGTATTATACTGCAGAGCTGCACTCACTATTCTGCTGGTGCAGTCACTGTGTACATACATTACATTACTTATCCTGTACTGATCCTGAGTTACATCCTGTATTATACCCCAGAGCTGCACTCACTATTCTGCTGGTGCAGTCACTGTGTACATACATTATATTACTGATCCTGTACTGATCCTGAGTTACATCCTGTATTATACTGCAGAGCTTCACTCACTATTCTGCTGGTGCAGTCACTGTGTACATACATTACTGATCCTGTACTGATCCTGAGTTACATCCTGTATTATACCCCAGAGCTGCACTCACTATTCTGCTGGTGCAGTCACTGTGTACATACATTATATTACTGATCCTGTACTGATCCTGAGTTACATCCTGTATTATACTGCAGAGCTGCACTCACTATTCTGCTGGTGCAGTCACTGTGTACATACATAACATTACTTATCCTGTACTGATCCTGAGTTACATCCTGTATTATACCCCAGAGCTGCACTCACTATTCTGCTGGTGCAGTCACTGTGTACATACATTATATTACTGATCCTGTACTGATCCTGAGTTACATCCTGTATTATACTGCAGAGCTGCACTCACTATTCTACTGGTGCAGTCACTGTGTACATACATTACATTACTGATCCTGTACTGATCCTGAGTTACATCCTGTATTATACCCCAGAGCTGCACTCACTATTCTGCTGGTGCAGTCACTGTGTACATACATTATATTACTGATCCTGTACTGATCCTGAGTTACATCCTGTATTATACTCCAGAGCTGCACTCCCTATTCTGCTGGTGCAGTCACTGTGTACATACATTACATTACTGATCCTGAGTTACATCCTGTATTATACCCCAGAGCTGCACTCACTATTCTGCTGGTGCAGTCACTGTGTACATACATTACTGATCCTGTACTGATCCTGAGTTACATCCTGTATTATACTCCAGAGCTGCACTCACTATTCTGCTGGTGCAGTCACTGTGTACATACATTACATTACTTATCCTGTAATGATCCTGAGTTACATCCTGTATTATACTCCAGAGCTGCACTCACTATTCTGCTGGTGCAGTCACTGTGTACATACATTACATTACTTATCCTGTACTGATCCTGAGTTACATCCTGTATTATACTCCAGAGCTGCACTCACTATTCTGCTGGTGCAGTCACTGTGTACATACATTACATTACTTATCCTGTACTGATCCTGAGTTACATCCTGTATTATACCCCAGAGCTGCACTCACTATTCTGCTGGTGCAGTCACTGTGTACATACATTATATTACTGATCCTGAGTTACATCCTGTATTATACCCCAGAGCTGCACTCACTATTCTGCTGGTGCAGTCACTGTGTACATACATTATATTACTGATCCTGAGTTACATCCTGTATTATACTGCAGAGCTGCACTCACTATTCTGCTGGTGCAGTCACTGTGTACATACATTACATTACTTATCCTTTACTGATCCTGAGTTACATCCTGTATTATACCCCAGAGCTGCACTCACTATTCTGCTGGTGCAGTCACTGTGTACATACATTATATTACTGATCCTGTACTGATCCTGAGTTACATCCTGTATTATACTGCAGAGCTGCACTCACTATTCTGCTGGTGCAGTCACTGTGTACATACATTACTGATCCTGTACTGATCCTGAGTTACATCCTGTATTATACCCCAGAGCTGCACTCACTATTCTGCTGGTGCAGTCACTGTGTACATACATTATATTACTGATCCTGTACTGATCCTGAGTTACATCCTGTATTATACTGCAGAGCTGCACTCACTATTCTGCTGGTGCAGTCACTGTGTACATACATAACATTACTTATCCTGTACTGATCCTGAGTTACATCCTGTATTATACCCCAGAGCTACACTCACTATTCTGCTGGTGCAGTCACTGTGTACATACATTATATTACTGATCCTGTACTGATCCTGAGTTACATCCTGTATTATACTGCAGAGCTGCACTCACTATTCTACTGGTGCAGTCACTGTGTACATACATTACATTACTGATCCTGTACTGATCCTGAGTTACATCCTGTATTATACCCCAGAGCTGCACTCACTATTCTGCTGGTGCAGTCACTGTGTACATACATTATATTACTGATCCTGTACTGATCCTGAGTTACATCCTGTATTATACTCCAGAGCTGCACTCCCTATTCTGCTGGTGCAGTCACTGTGTACGTACATTACATTACTGATCCTGAGTTACATCCTGTATTATACCCCAGAGCTGCACTCACTATTCTGCTGGTGCAGTCACTGTGTACATACATTACTGATCCTGTACTGATCCTGAGTTACATCCTGTATTATACTCCAGAGCTGCACTCACTATTCTGCTGGTGCAGTCACTGTGTACATACATTACATTACTTATCCTGTACTGATCCTGAGTTACATCCTGTATTATACCCCAGAGCTGCACTCACTATTCTGCTGGTGCAGTCACTGTGTACATACATTACATTACTGATCCTGATTTACATCCTGTATTATACTGCAGAGCTGCACTCACTATTCTGCTGGTGCAGTCACTGTGTACATACATTACTGATCCTGATTTACATCCTGTATTATACCCCAGAGCTGCACTCACTATTCTGCTGGTGCAGTCACTGTGTACATACATTACATTACTGATCCTGTATTGATCCTGAGTTACATTCTCTAATGCAGTGAGACAACCGCCGAATTGCTTTAGTATAGTTCTTTTGTCCTACAGTTTTAGTATTTTGTTTGCTTCTTGCTTTTACATTTTCCATATGTTCTTAGGTTTGTGTTTTTTGTGTTCTGCTTTAATCCATAATTTAAATTCTTAATTTAATTTGTTTTCCTTTTCTCGTCTTTTTTACATTCTCTAATTTTCCTTTTTTGTGTCAATTGGTAAATAAACCCAAATATTGTAAGAAGTCCATTACTGAAAAGTCTTTGCACATGATTTATTTAAATGAGCGGTATCTTCACTTTTTGTCTAATAGGCATTTTATAGAGCTGTTCGTGCTGATTGAAAGAACATGCCAGTTATTTCTATGGTTCGCTTATTTTCTAAGTTAATTAACTTTAAAAATTAACATTTGACCTAATTTCGATCCATAGAGGGTGGCGCTGTTGTATTTTCATCTTTGGAAAAATTAGATGCCAACTGCTGTGGGGTGAAAAGTCATATTTTTTTTTTCAATTCCATTTTGGAGACCACTTTCCCTGTATTCGATGGTTAGTTGGAGAGATGCGGGTTTTGTAGCATTAGAAAACAATGGTGCATATTTTTGTACACTGTAGTGTTAACCTAAGCCCAAATGCCAGCACCGTAGACCCTAACTGCTATCCTTGGCACATTCCAAAAAAAGTACTGTAACAACTAGTCATGCCTTAGTGCATAAAGGAGTATTGCTCATTTCATTAGCTTTTTTGGGTTCTTTTGCATCATTACTTCCAATAGCATCTCATTCCCATTCATAGATCATGCTTGCCCCATGGCTGCCCCAGTAGCCCATTCCATGAGTCACACGTGGTCCATTGTGAATATTGTCAACCTGTTGGGTTAGGGACTTGTGGGCTGAGGCCATGCCATGTCCCCTATCCATGCTCAGTTGGTGTTTTTCCATTGCCCCCTGTATCTAACTGTGTTTTTGTTGCATCAGTGGGCGATTGCGGAGCAGCGTCGGGCACTGAGCGATCTCCTACTGCAGCTCCTTAAGGACAAGAAACAGAGGGAAGAGGAGCTGTTGGCCGTGTTGGTGAGTTCTGCTCTTAAAGGGGTAGCTTATTTTGAACAATCCCTGGGGCAACCAAAGTTTTTTTTTTTTACCATAAATTCTTCAAACTACTGTAATCTGCTGCTCTATTTTCCTGCAGCGCCTCCACAGGTGACATGACATATTGCATTCCTATTAATATTACTAGCCCTCCTCTTAACTAACATGGGATTTCTTTTAAGTAGGCATAGGTGATGAGTGTCTGATCAGTGGGGGTCTGACTGCTAAGGCACTCACTGATCACAACAATGGGGATCCTGATCTCCCAGTTTGGATCAGCAGCCATGCACGTGACTTCCGTTCTGCTGGAGGTGTACTTGACTATCTATGTCCGTCACATAATAAATGGAGAAGCATCATGCATGCCACGCCATCCCATTGCGGAATTGGAGGTATCATTTTCTAATATATACCTCCACTTTTTTCAGATGCAAATGGACGCGAAGAGCGAGGCAAGGCAAGAGAACTATTGGTTAATCCAGTACCAGAGACTCCTGAACCATAAACCTCTTTCGCTCAGACTCCAGGTAGGTTCCAGATCTCTGTTTAACCCCCTTGATCATTGATCTTTTCTGAATCTCAAGCATCTTGTGTTGCTTTCTTAGGAGGAGGGGCTGGAACAAGAACTGGTGGATCTCCTCAAGGAGCTTTCTGCAGAGAAGTATTTGCCTATATTTGCTCACCATAGATTCTGCCTGGAGATGCTGGAGAAGATGACGTCGGATGATCTTAGGAAGGTAATTGTGCATGTTTAACGATGTGGGAGCCCTCATAAGTTTGCAAAGGATTTACTATGGGGACGTGTTGTGTTCTGTCACTCCAGATCGGCGTGGAGGAAGTTGGCTTGCAGATATCCATTATTGAGAAGGCAAGAGAAATTCAAGAACGCAGGAGAGGTAACTTGTAATGCATTAATGATTGATCATTATCTGCATTAGGGCAAATGCCACTGCCAGCTCTGCCTTCCCTGTAGTAATAATAATAAATATAATAATAATAATCTTTATATAGCACCAACATATTCCGCAGCATTTTACAGTTTAACAGTTTCAAAACGCAAGTCATAAGTAACAACGTTAACAATACAATAATTAAAGCAAAATAAGACGACCCTGCTCGTGAGAGCTTACTCTCTACAATGAGGTGGGGGAGATACAGAGTACAGGTGTGTATTTACAATGGTGTATTTACAATGATGGTCCAGCCATCTTGAGGGAGTGAGGGATAGATGGGAATAGTGAATGGGCTACACATGCACACTTTCACATAAAATGACTGATTAGTGAACGTGATAGACTGCTCTGAACAAATTTGTTTTGAAGGCGCGCCTAAAACTATACAAATTGTTGATAGTCCTAATTTCTTGGGGTAGAGCATTCCAGAGGATTGGTGCAGCTCGGGAGAAGTCTTGGAGTCTGGAGTGTGAGGTGCGGATTAGTGCAGAGGTTAGCCTAAAGTTGTTTGCGGAGCGCAGCGGTCGGTTAGGCCGATAGACAGAAATGAGGGAGGAGATGTAAGGGAGTGCCGCACTGTGGAGAGCTTTGTGGGTGACAACAAGTACTTTGAAGTGGATCCTTTAATGCAGGGTTCCCCAACTCCAGTCCTCAAGGCCCACCAACAGGTCATGTTTTCAGGATTTCCTTAGTATTGCCCAGGTGATAATTGCATCACCTGTACAATACAAGGGAAATCCTGAAAACATGACCTGTTGGTTGGCCTTAAGGACTGGAGTTGGGGAATCCTGCTTTAATGAATGGGCAGCCAATGTAACGATTGGTGAAGTGCGGACACGTCCGAGTACCGATTAGCCAGATGGATGACCCTGGCTGCTGCATTAAGTATGGACTGGAGAGGGGAAAGTCGAGTAACTGGGAGACCAATTAATAGAGCGTTGCAGTAGTGCAGGCGGGAGTGGATCAAGGCGACAGTAAGGGTTTTTGTTGTTTCCATGGTGAGAAAAGGATGGATTCTAGAGATGTTCTTTAGATGTAAGCGGCAAGAGCGGGCAAGAGATTGTATATGGGATGTGAAGGAGAGATTGGTGTCAAACATAACACCCAGACAGCGCGCCTGATGCCGGGGTGTTATTATGGTGCCACCCACGGAGAGGGAAATGTCAAGTTTAGGGAGGTTAGTAGATGGTGGGAGCAGAAGTTGTTTTTGAGAGGTTGAGTTTAAGATAGAGGGCAGACATGATGTTGGAGACTGTGGACAGATAGTCAATGGCATTCTGTAGTACAGTGGGGGTAAGGTTGGGGGATGACGTGTATAGTTGTGTGTCATCAGCATAAAGATGGTACTGAAAGCCAAATCTGCTTATAGTCTGTCCAATTGGGGCCGTGTAGAGAGAGAAGAGAAGGGGGCCAAGGACTGAGCCCTGAGGTACCCCAACAGTGAGAGGAAGAGGAGATGACGTGGAGCCAGAGAACAAAACACTGAAGGAGCGGTCAGAAAGATAGGAAGAGAACCAGGAGAGAGCAGTGTCCTTAATGCCTAGTGACTGGAGCCTAGAGAGTAGGAGACGGTGGTCAACAGTGTCGAAAGCTGCAGAAAGGTAAAAAAGAATGAGCTTAGAGTGTTCACCGTTACGTTTTGCTGTCAGAATTTCATTGGTCACTTTGATGAGTGCAGTTTCTTTTGAATGTAGGGGGCGGAAGTCGGACTGTGAAGGGTCTAGGAGGGAATGAGTGGAGAGGTAATGGGTAAGGCGGGAGTAAACTAGGCGCTGCAAGAGTTTAGAGATAAAGGGGAGATTGGAGACTGGTATGTAGTTGTTTGTGCAGGATGGGTCGAGAGCGGGTTTCTTTAATAGTATTTTATACATATGTAGTACAGTATATGTATGCAGGAGCAGAAATGGACCATATTAAAGGTATTGTCCACTACTTGGACAGCCTCCTCATTAAATACTGTATTCCCTTATTTAAAATAAAAATAACATACCCGCCTCCCCCACTGGTACCATTCCAGCTATGTCAGTGCCGGGTCACCCAGGCCTTTCATGACATTGTTATGCAACATTAGTGCACCAGCCAATTAGCCACCACTCACTTCTTGAAGTCTGAGGTCAGACCTCTGAGGGAAGTTTGAGAATTGTAGCCCATTAGTCAGGGCTGTGGAGTCGCTAAGTCAAACCTGCTACTCCGACTCAGACTCCTCAATTTCCCTTACACCGACTCCAACTCCGACTCCCACATATATTGCTTATATTTAAGTGAAAAATTTATTGTAGTACAATGTGAACATCAGACATTTAATCATTTCTATGATCCAATAATCAAGATATTTAGATAGAACATAATATCTAATTATTGGAATACAACTTTAGAACACAAAAAACTGTAATAAATTGTAAATATGTAATACACTGTATAATGTCGATTACATACATACGGTACAGACCAAAGTTTGGACACACCTTCTCATTCAAAGAGTTTTCTTTATTTTCATGACTGTGAAAATTGTAGATTCACTCTGAAGGCATCAAAACTATGAATTACCACATGTGGAATTATATAATTAACAAAAGAGTGTGAAACAAGTGAAAATATGTCTTATATTCTAGGTTCTTCAAAGTAGCCACCTTTTGCTTTGATTACTGCTTTGCACACTCTTGGCATTCTCTTGATGAGCTTCAAGAGGTAGTCACAGGAAATGGTCTTCCAACAGTCGTGAAGGAGTTCCCAGAGAGGCTTAGCACTTCTTGGCCCTTTTGCCTTCACTCTGCGGTCCAGCTCACCCCAAATCATCTCGATTGGATTCAGGTCTGGTGTCTGTGGAGGCCAGGTCATCTGGCGTAGCACCCCATCACTCTCCTTCTTGGTCAAATAGCCCTTACACAGCCTGGAGGTGTGTTTGAGGTCATTGTCCTGTTGAAAAATAAATGATGGTTCAACCAAACACAAACCGGATGGAATAGCATGCCGCTGCAAGATGCTGTGGTAGCCATGCTGGTTCAGTATGCCTTCAATTTTGAATAAATCCCCAACAGTGTCACCAGCAAAGCACCCCCACACCATCACATCTCCTCCTCCATGCTTCACGGTGTGAACCAGGCATGTAGAGTCCATCCGTTCACCTTTTCTGCGTCGCACAAAGACACGGTGGTTGGAACCAAAGATCTCAAATTTGGACTCATCAGACCAAAGCACAGATTTCCACTGGTCTAATGTCCATTCCTTGTGTTCTTTAGCCCAAACAAGTCTCTTCTGCTTGTTGCCTGTCCTTAGCAGTGGTTTTCTAGCAGCTATTTTACCATGAAGGCCTGCTGCACAAAGTCTCCTCTTAACAGTTGTTGTAGAGATGTGTCTGCTGCTAGAACTCTGTGTGGCATTGACCTGGTCTCTAATCTGAACTGCTGTTAACCTGCGATTTCTGAGGCTGGTGACTCGGATGAACTTATCCTCCGCAGCAGAGGTGACTCTTGGTCTTCCTTTCCTGGGGCGGTCCTCATGTGAGCCAGTTTCTTTGTAGTGCTTGATGTTTTTTGCCACTGCACTTGGGGACACTTTCAAAGTTTTCCCAATTTTTTGGATTGACTGACCTTCATTTCTTAAAGTAATGATGGCCACTCGTTTTTCTTTACTCAGCTGCTTTTTTCTTGCCATAATACAAATTCTAACAGTCTATTCAGTAGGACTATCACCTGTGTATCCACCAGACTTCTGCACAACACAACTGATGGTCCCAACCTCATTTATAAGGCAAGAAATCCCACTTATTAAACCTGATAGGGCACACCTGTGAAGTGAAAACCATTTTTGGTGACTACCTCTTGAAGCTCATCAAGAGGAATGCCAAGAGTGTGCAAAGCAGTAATCAAGCAAAAGGTGGCTACTTTGAAGAACCTAGACTATAAGACATATTTTCAGTTGTTTCACACTTTTTTGTTAATCATATAATTCCACATGTGTTAATTCATAGTTTTGATGACTTCAGAGTGAATCTACAATTTTCAGAGTCATGAAAATAAAGAAAACGCTCTGATTGAGGTGTGTCCAAACTTCTGGTCTGTACTGTGTATATATATATATATATATATATATATATATATATATATATATATATATTGTCGGGGTCGTAAACGACAATAAATCCTCATTCACCAGTCATTCCAAATCATTGTGCGAGCGCAAAACATCTGGTACCAATTAAGAATGACTCAGACACGCAGCTGATTCAGTCTTAGCTAATGTCCCGCATCCACACCTGTCAGGAGCAGTACAACAACTGGCTTTATTTACAAATACACAATACTATATTGAGTGTTAGGGGAAGGCGTGCATTAGGCGGGGTTTATGCAGTATA
The DNA here is from genome assembly GCF_039654945.1 of Dendrobates tinctorius. Lineage (NCBI taxonomy): Eukaryota > Metazoa > Chordata > Amphibia > Anura > Dendrobatidae > Dendrobates > Dendrobates tinctorius. The sequence goes on along the minus strand of NW_027361681.1, from coordinate 3,933,138 downwards.
CATCTAGTGTCCAGTCTCTCTCTGATTCGTCAAAACGTCTCCCGATGGTTACTTCTTTTCACATTCCTGAGTTATCTTTTTTAGGAGAAATGAAACTTAACTTAACTCTTTAGACACTGAATTTAAGTGAAAGTGAACACTGGCAGCCATCTTTAATACAGTTACATTTGCATTAGCAAGCAATTAGGAAAAACTTATTGTTTCACAGTATAAAAGTATAAAAGTTATATAAGAAAATATATTTTCACCTTGACAATCCCCCCTAAACACTAAGTTTTTCCCTTAATGAAAGATCCTTCGAGACTGTCCATGCGATGGGAAAAGGGGAGGTGGATTTCTTCATCCAGACACCTCAGAAGCTCTCCCCTAACGAGAGGCCTCCAGGCAGCTGAACCCTTCACTAACCTCACATGGAGTTCTCCCGCTGTCCCTAAACTAAGTCTCTTAACATCATCTGAGAATGGGAGGTTTTGTCTACTCTCTTGAGGGGAATATACTTAGGGATCTCCCCTAGATCAGTACCATCGTACTCTGGTGGGTCTACTTCTTGATTGAGGAAGGTGCCAGTCGGAGTTGCTTTGGCAATAACCTTTTTATACAAGGGAATAACACAACAAAGAGTTATCGATCCAATTACAAGGAGGGCAATCAGTACTATACAAGCTTGTTGAAGGAATCCCTTGAGTCCACCCAACCAGCCGGAAAAGAAAGATGTGTCTACTCCAGCATTAGTTTTCAATTCTGCTGCTAACCCAGTTATCTTTTTAAGGGCTATCATGGTTTTTCCATTCACTCCAGAGTTCTGAGGGATATAGGTACAACACTCCTCTCCCACCATCCCACAAACTCCTCCTTTCTCAGCTAATATCATATCAAGGGCTAGTCGATTTTGGAGTGTCATTCTAGTGTTAGGGCCCAATTCTTCAACTATACCTTGGAAGGCATCTTGGCTGAAATTGACAAACCTTTGTTCACTGTAATATATGTAATTGATCCATTCAACATTTTTATTAATCTGCACCTGTGGGATTATAGAAGCAAAGCCAGCATAGATCTGGTTCTGGGCTTTAAATTGGTCAGGCACCCCCCTTGGCACTCCAATAGCATCAATATATACTAGTGGATCTTCTTCATAACTCATATGGAGCTGATCGAGGCTTCTCCTTTTCCTGGTAGGTTCATCAGGTATCTTTGGATCCCAGGGTAGAATCTTGAACTGCATAGCTAGTTTAACAAGGGTGCATTGGCCTGTCCAGGCATTTGGCAACCTAGGACGGAGCTTACCATCTCCACATAACCAATAAATGTCATACATATATTGTGTATGTTTGATTAACAAGTCAGTATCTAGAGAACTATTCTCTTTGCAGAAACCTGTCTCGAAGATCCCTACTGGTGTACCTGTGGTGTCGTGGGAATTATAGCAGGTGTAATTGTCAGCTAATACAGTTACTTCTCCTGGGACCTTTAGTTTGGGTTCCTTATGAATTAGTGGGACGTAATCTGGGCAATCAGTGGGCTTCAAACCTTTCAACAAATTCATGACACAGGCAGTGGTGTTGTCATCAGGGAAAAGCAATGCATGTGTGTATAGGTGTGTATTCGCAGCAGCACAAGCAATACATCCTACAGAGATATTCTGGACTTTTACATTGTACCTCACCCATTCTAACCACAAATTTTTCCTTGGGGCTGTTTGTGTTTCTATGGAGAAAACCTCTTGCCAACTGAGACCTGGAATGGGGATCACTTCATTAACTACATTTTGCAAACGCTCACCTGGGCCTATTTTAGGTGTACTGGTAACGGGGGCCTTGGTTGGTCTGAAGCTAATATCCTGAAGCCGTATATGGCCTAAATACGCATAAGGTCCAGCACTAAATACATAATTATAATGCCTTCCTAGTACGAACGTCTGCAGATCAGCAGATTGAGGGCTTTCAAGATTTAGGAGAAGGGGGTGACAGCTTCTACCCCATTTACAGCCCCTAAATGGTTGCAGAAGGGCTGTTAGATGCATTCTCTCACGAAGACTCCTACCCGTCCCATCCTTGGGGAACATGGCTTCGCTAGGTTTATATCCCCAATCATTCCCCGTACTCCAGGCAGCATCTGTCCAATAATGACAATTATTGTTGTCTTGTCTGGTAACACACATATAGAACTGGATGATCCCCTCTACCACCCGTTCAGTCTCAAGGCACTTGACTACATCACAGAAATCAAATCGCCAGATATTCACCGGGGCTGTCAGGTTTACCCAGAGAATAAAGGGACCAGAATTCTTATTTACAATAGGGGCCGAAGAGGTAGGGGCGAGGATGGCCCCCAGTCCCAAGGTCAAAAACAACAGCAACATTTCCCTTCAGTCACTACTGTGACTAAACACTGGTTCGGTCTCTTTTACAGTGTGAAGCATGAATCCAGGTGCTCTTTCCTTCAAGTTTTACTGCAGTGGGGGTGACCAGGATCACCGTGTGGGGTCCTTCAAATCTCGGCTGGAGACAATCTCTGCGCACAAACTTTTTCACATACACCAGGTCTCCTGGCACAAAGTCATGGACCACGTCACCTGTGGATTCTGGAAGAGAAGCAGAAACTGTAGAGTGGGTGTTAGACAGTTCCTTAGACAATGCAATCACAAATTGTACAACTTTATCATTTGTCTCAGACAACTCTTGTGGCCTAATGTCTCCTATTTTAGGTGGAGCACCAAAAAGAATCTCAAAGGGAGTCAGGCCGTGTTTTCCCTGTGGGGTGTGTCTGATATGGTATAGGACCACGGGGAGCAAATCTGGCCATGGGAGTGGGTGGTCCTGGCTCATTTTAAGCAACTGGGTCTTAATTGTGGAGTTCATTCTCTCAACTTTGGCTGAACTGGAGGGGTGATAGGGGGTGTGCAGACCCAAATCTGTCCCTAACATGTGCCACAATTCCTCGTAGACATTGGCAGTGAAGGCTGGGCCTTGATCTGATTCAACAACTTCGGGAATTCCAAATCTGCACGAAATTTCAGTGATGAGCTTCTTAGCTGTAGTTTTGGCAGTCATGTTGGTCACTGAGTAGGCTTCGGGCCATCCTGAGAACATATCCACAGCCACTAGGACATACTCATACTTTCCTGACTTGGGCATCTGAATATGATCAACCTGGATTCTCTGCCAAGGGTAGTCTGGTTTGGCAAGATGCTGAAGTGGAACCTTGGCGGTGGCTGTTGGGTTACAGATGGCACAGACTTGGCAGGCTCTTGAGTAGGCTGTGACAGTGGTAGAGATTCCTGGGGCCCAGTAGAGCTTCTTGATACAGGCCAGAGCTTGGTTCTTTCCTCGATGAGTTGATCCATGAGCCCATGCTGCAACGGCTGGATACATTCTTTTGGGTAGACAGGGTTTCCCATCCACCTTATAGAGTCTAGGAAATTGGTATTGTCCGGCAGAACTACGATTCCCATGAATGGCTCCTGCAGCTTCCCACTGCTTCTTTTCTTCTTTAGAGGTCAACTTTTGTTCTTCCCACAATCTCTCTTCAGGTGGTCGGGCTGGCTTCCAGACAGATCCAGTGGCAGGGTATTCCATTTCCATGTCTTCTATCAACTCCCTCTTCTTTCTTCGGGCTTCGGACTTCTCAAAGTCTCGTTCTCCTTCGGCTTGGGTAGCTTCTTTGGTTGCCTGTTCTCTTGTTTGTGCTCTGGTAAGCACAGGCATCACAGGTGTATCAGTGCCTTCCCAACAGGGTTTTTCTGGTGCTGTTTCTTCTTCTTCCCACTTTGCTGAGACATTCTTTATGGCAGCAGCTTTGGCAGCTTGATCTGCTAAATGGTTTCCTCTAGTCTCCTTCGAATTGACTTTCCCGTGAGCTTTGACCTTGATCACCGCAATTTGTACAGGTAGCTCCAATGCCTTCATCAGGGCTTTAATCCTTAGTGCATGTTTAACAGGGGTTCCTGTAGCCGTAATGAACCCTCGGGACTTCCACAGGAATCCAAAATCGTGACAGATTCCATAGCCGTATCTTGAGTCAGTGTAGACATTGGCCGTCTTCCCTTCTGCTAGATAACATGCTTGTTGTAGGGCCACAAGTTCGGCTTCTTGAGCCGAAAGGTGAGGTGGCAAGGCTTCAGCCAGAAGGACTTCTGTTTCAGTGGTGACCGCATATCCAGTGTGGAACTTGCCATAAGAGTCTGCAAATCGAGATCCATCAGTCCATAGTTGCAAATCAGGGTTGAGAAGTTCTTGAGTTACCACATTTTGTGGTGCAGAGGCTTCTTGTTCCAGTGCTTTTACACAGTCATGCGGGTCATCAGGTGACCTCCCGTCTGGTAAGTCCTTATACCCGTCAGGGAACTCCCCCCTAGAATGTGGAAGCAAAGTGGCTGGGTTGATGGTAGTACATTTCTGGAAGGTGATGTTGGAGGGCAGAAGTAGAGAGCACTGAAGTCTGAGATGTCTTTGGCTCGTTAGATGCTTAGGAGATGTTTGTTGGAGGACAGCAGAGAGATCATGTCCAGCTTGAATGACCAAGTCATGACCAAGTGCTATGTCAGCAGACTTATCGAGAAGAACATGGGCTGCATGCACAGCCTTGAGGCAGGAAGGAGCAGTTCTGGCAACAGGGTCTAGCCTGGCTGAGTAGTAGGCCAGAGGACGGAAACGATCAGCATGTTTCTGTGCCAGCACACCAGAGGCATGTCCTTCAGATTCTGAAACAAAGAGATGAAACGGCTGAGTGTAGTCAGGGAGACCCAGAGCAGGGGCGCTGACAACAGCTTCCTTGAGAGCCAGGAAACAGTCCTTTTGCTGAGCATAGATATACGGATTTTCAGCATGATCCCAGTCCGGTCCTCCAGTCTTGAGGCAATCATACAAAGGTTGCATGAGTCTTGAAGCATCCGGAATCCACTGTCTGCAGTAGGTAATGAGTCCTAAGAAAGACTGCATAGCAGAGTATGTCTTTGGATAAGGGATATCCTCGATTGCATGTTTTCTGTCCTCGGTGAGGTGTCTCGAGCCTTGAGAGATGCAGTGTCCGAGGAAGACGACTTTCTCTTTGCACCACTGGACCTTGGCCTTTGAGACTTTGCAGTTGGCAGAATGAAGAAAAAGGAGCAAGGACTCAGAAGCAGCGAACAGATTCTCTTCAGTTCCACAGAGGAGTAGGTCATCAACATACTGGAGAAGCGTGACATGAAGATTCTGTAACACCCACGGATCCAGGGTCATCTTCATAGCATGAGTGAACTGGTTAGGGGAGTTCTGGGCACCCTGTGGTGTCCTGGTCCAGGTCAGCTGAGATCCTTGAAACGTGAAGGCAAATAAAAACTGTGAGTCTTCATGAAGCGGGACACTGAAGAAAGCATTAGCCAGGTCAATAACGGTGAAGAGTGTTGCTGAAGTAGGCACTTGAGAAATCAAGGTGTTTGGGTTGGGTACCACAGGAGTTTCCAAGATGGTGGCTGAATTGACTGCTCTGAGGTCCTGTACAAGTCTGTACTTCGGAGGGTCTCCAGGAGCTGTCTTCTTCTTCACTGGAAACAGGGGTGTGTTACAGGGTGAAACACATCTGATTAGCACTCCAGAATGTAAGAGGGAGGTAATCTGAACTCCAAGGCTCCGCTCTTGGGCAGCCTTAAGCGGATACTGAGGTAGTCTGGGGTATGGGTGCCCAGGTTTGAGGTGGACTTTTACTGGAGGCACTTTGAGCAGACCCACATCCTCAGGTCCAGTTGACCACAGAGTGGTAGGTAGATTGGGCAAATCCGGGGAAGGTGTCGTTTGCAGAGTCATCATCATCAGAGGGAAAGCTTTAAGGACACAACGATCTTCAGTGCCTTGTTGTGAGGCAGGATCTTGTAATTGCAATTCCATCCCTTGATCACCGAAGATGATGGTAGCGTGAAGCCTTTGAAGGAGGTCAGCTCCTAGAAGGTTGACGGGGCAGGTTTCAGACACCAGAAATTTGGCAAAGACACCAGAGAATGGGCCAGCTGGGACGGGAACAGTGAGTGGTGATGAGGTTTGTTGACCTTCAACTCCAATACATGTGAGGAAATCTGAAGACAGGGAGATTGTAGGAGGCAGCTGAGATGAAGAGATAACAGAGGTGGCCGCCCCAGTGTCCACTAAGAACTTGAGAGGTTGATTGTCCACTTCCAGGGTCACTGTACCACAAGACGAGGAAGTACAGGTGGCGGGAAAAGTGGGCACCGGTTGGCCTGAACTTCATGAGTGTGGAGGAGGAAGAGGTCTCTGAGGGTGCCCCCTGCGAGGACAACTTCTTCTCATATGACCAGGGCTGGCACACTCCCAACACAGAGGTCTCCCTTGGTCATCACGAACTGGTCTGTCCCTGTAGTTTTGGCCCTGGGACCCTCTCGGCCTCAAGCGTGGTGATTCTCTGCTTCCTTTTCTGCTTCTTTTTCTTCCCTTTGAAGCATTTTCTGATAACTCTTCACAACAGTGAGGGCCTGTTTTAGGGGACCATCAGGTAATTCGGGACGAAGCTTCATGACCTTATCCTTCAGTGGATCTTCCAGACCATCAATAAAAGCACGGACCACCAAGGCTGCCTGCGTCTTCACATGAGTTGAATAACCCAAGTCTTCAAACTGCATAGTTAGTCTGGCAGCGTATTTCTCCACAGCTTCACCAGATTCTTGTTGTATATCCTGTATTGATCCTGCTTCGTCACAGAGACGATCCTGGGCCCACTTTGTGAGTTGAGCGATAAACTCCTTTCCAGACTTGAACTTGTTGAGAGGTCCTGCTTTAGTGGGGTCCAATTCCTTCATGATGGTGGGGAGAAAATATTCGGAGGCTTTGATTGAGGTGATGCCTGATAGATCAGACCATGTAGCCCCGTAGATGCTCCTAGTCTGTTCCAGTTTCCTTACATACTGCATGGGAAATTTGTCCGGGTCAGGTAACTTGTTAACAATAGCATCAATTTGTACCGGAGTGAAGGGTTTGTATTTCAGCTTCAGCCCTTCTTCGTCATGTGTCACTGCCTCATCCTTCGGGGCAGTTGGGGGTGCTGTGGGTATTACCTCATCCAGGGGCTTTATACCTGTGTGCATCAGTGGTATCATGTATTCAGCTACCAAGGGCATGATGCCCTCTAATCCGGATTCATGGTAACAGACGATCCTAACTTCTTGTAAATCGAGATCTGGGGTTGATTGGAGACAATTCTTGATGACTTCAACGTGTTCCTTCATACAGGGGCCCAGTGGGTATCCAAAGAGTCCTGAAGATATCAATGGTATAGCCAAAGTTCTACGAGGAAGTGTATCTCTCCCTAGCCGTCCTGCAAAGATAAGCACTGTCTGTAAGGCGGTCTGCAATATTGTACGGCAATGCTCGGGTGTCCTGTAATCATATATAGGGCCTGCAGTGTGTAACACTATATCACAGGGCAAATTCCCTCCCTGGGTGGACATAGCGTCTCCTGGATGCAAGGGGCCATAATTGGTAAGGTAGGCCTGACACTCTTGGGTTATGGCTGGGCCTCCCTTTTTAGCTATCTGTTGGGCCAAACCACCTCTATGCGACAGGGTAGAGTTAGCTGGGTTCACTATGGCTCCTACCTGGTGGGTAACTATGTCCCCATACCCCACTGAGAAAAGAACCTGGGAGCCCTGAGGTGTGATGTAATAGCGTGAATGACAGGGGAACCAGATTTCAGGGTCATGGGGCAACCTAGAGGATTTGTTGAGAGGGGTAGGTAGTGGGCTCCTTCCGGGCCGGGGGGATTCGAACGGACCTAATAGCAGTGGCGGGGCAGGGGGAATTGTAGCAACCTGATTGTCAGAATCTTCTGATCCCTCATCATCTCCGATAGCTTGGCGCCTCATACGCATTACGGACCGGAAAGCCGTACTGCCGGTCAGGGCATCAAGAGTGAAGGGACCTTGACCAGGTGTATTTACAAATATCACAGTGGGTTGCACCGGGAGACTAGGCCCAGAGGCCGGAACAGAAACAGGAACATTAGAGGTGGGAACAGCATCGGTCGGTGCCGGAGGTTTCTCAGGACGTGGTGGTCCCTGATAGTACTCGCCGGAAAGTGTTACCAGCGGACATAGTGGCTGGGGAGGAATTCCGGGTGCACCAAGATGGCTGCCGGTGGAGGCGTGGCATGCCCCACTTCCGTCCATGGTCTGGGCGGAACCCCAAGGACGGCCCGCCCCACACACACGGCAGGTTTCCACCCAGGTTGGATTCTGCACGCCACAAACAGGACACACCCACGCTTCTGGAGAGCTCGTCTTGTCGCCATTATAGGGCGGTGGTTGGGACTGCATTTTCATCATCAGTGGCACGGCGGCCATTTTACAATCTATAAGATCACAGTTCAAAGGCATTTTATAACCAAACACAGGTTCCGCATTGTCTGATCCTCCTTCCCCATCAATCTCTTTCCATCCTTCATTCTTCAAGCCTCGCGCAACTCGCAGATGAGCTTGTGCTTGTTCTAACAATCCTTTATCTTTCAACATGCCTCGTTTGTTCTCTATGAGATTATGCCACATAGCCGGCTGTAATCTCCCTGACGAGGGCAATCCTACATGCTTATACAATCTCTCAACATTCTTGACTGCCTTCTTGCCTTCCCGTGACGCTACTATTGCCTTGACCTCCACAGCATCCTCATCTAACTTGTGGGGCACAGACTTCTTCTGCTTTAAGATACGCAGCATGACTCTTACAGAATACTATGGTTCTCTGCAGAAAAACCACTGGTAGCGATATCAACACTGATGTTCCACAGTACGGAGCCTCACGTTCGACGTACTAGGAAAAGAGCCTCGCGCTCAATATTTCCTTTCCCTAACCTTGAACAGCAGTGATTAACAGATTATCCTGCCACGATATTCCAACAGTCGGGAGGCGGTCTCCTAGTGAGAGCCCTCCACAGAAATACAGGTGGTCCCTTCTCGGGACGTCTTAATTACCTAGCTGGTACAATATCACAGAGGCTGCGTCTCCTATCCCTTCCTCTAAGTTGCCCCACAATCTGCAACTAGCTCAATTTATCACTCCACTTCACTACTAGACAATAGTCACGGGTACGGTGGTTGAATGGAGTACAATGACCGGTGGAGGAGGTGTGGTGTACACGAGGACGCGCAGAATGCGACGTCTCTCAGTTGCTGGTTCAGAGCGTGGCACAGGATCGCACTCAGTCTCACCACTCGACCGGTCACCCCTCAGACCCAAGGAGACCACAGACAAACCAATAACGGCTGAGACACTAGCAAGTGTGACACATACAGTGTATATGATCTCACTTACCGTGTTTTGGAGGGTGATCAGTCCTCGAGGTCAGCCACTACAGGTATCATCCACAGACATCCAGGCATGGGTCCAGAGGAGCCTCGGATCACTGTCCACGCCCCCCGTTGGGCTCCAAATTGTCGGGGTCGTAAACGACAATAAATCCTCATTCACCAGTCATTCCAAATCATTGTGCGAGCGCAAAACATCTGGTACCAATTAAGAATGACTCAGACACGCAGCTGATTCAGTCTTAGCTAATGTCCCGCATCCACACCTGTCAGGAGCAGTACAACAACTGGCTTTATTTACAAATACACAATACTATATTGAGTGTTAGGGGAAGGCGTGCATTAGGCGGGGTTTATGCAGTATACATCTAGTGTCCAGTCCCTCTCTGATTCGTCAAAACGTCTCCCGATGGTTACTTCTTCTTCACATTCCTGAGTTATCTTTTTTAGGAGAAATGAAACTTAACTTAACTCTTTAGACACTGAATTTAAGTGAAAGTGAACACTGGCAGCCATCTTTAATACAGTTACATTTGCATTAGCAAGCAATTAGGAAAAACTTATTGTTTCACAGTATAAAAGTATAAAAGTTATATAAGAAAATATATTTTCACCTTGACTATATATATATATATATAATATACACACACACACTATGACTTATCTCGGCTAAGATAAGGCCTAGATCCTCGGGCTACATTCACACTATAGGCGTAGCCAGGATGAAATCTGGGGGGGGGGGGGGGGCAGAACCTCATACTGTTATGCAGAATTTCATACTGCACACCCCTACACTTGAAAATAAAGCCTGCACCTTAAGAAGATGTGGAGATGAATGCAGTCTACTTATTCCAACAATCAATTGATGTTGATGTGTTACTGAAGATGAGCAATGCCTGTCCTGGGCGTCCTTTTGGGCAGCTATGAGGTGTACCTGACTTGTGCTAAAAAAAAAAAAAGGAGTGTTAGTCTGTGTGCTTTCCGGCTTTCATTCTTTTTGGTACAGATATTATATGGATAGACAGATATGGATAAATGGATATATAGATAGAGAAGATTTCTAATCTGCTTTTGCTATTGAAAACATAATCTATGAGCTCAAAAACCTTTCAGATGATGCGGTTTTTCAAAAGCTGATCTGCTTTTGCAACTGAAAAGCGTATACTCAAAAAACGCAGGAAAAACGCTGTGTGTGAATGTAGCCTTAGATCAGGAATAGAACAGTCATTTATAGGACATTTCATAACTTTCCCAAATTCCTATGAAAAAATATTCAGCACATTCTGCATTGAACTACTGTACCCAATTTATTATATATTTTAGGAGTCGGAATCGGTCCATTTTATACCAACTCCAACTCAGACTCCACGACTCAGACTCCACAGCCCTGCCATTAGTGATGGTGATTGGCAGTAGAATGCACAAGGCATAACAATGTCATGGTGCCAACATCGCTAGTATGGTGCTGGTGTGAAAAGCAAGTACCTGTTATTTTTAATTTAAATGAGGAAATACAGCTTTTAAGAATAGGTTGCCCAAGTATAACTTAGGAGACTTGGCCATTAAAGGGACTGTCCAATGTTTGTCAGGATTCATACGCTGCCAGCAGGTATTATGCACCTGTCCTTTATGTTAGAATGGAATGTGTGCACTATACCTGCCAACTGGGCATGCGTCCTGTCCGGCTCCCTTTTATACAACTTCATCTGTTTTTCGCCTCCGCAAGAGTCAATGAGAGACTCAGGAGGCGGAGCATGCCCGTAAGAGCGAACCCTATTGTCATGCTCCGCCCCCGCAGTGTCGGCAAAGTGCAAACCATTGCAAATTAGTTTTACCCAGAGTGTTCCTTTTATAGGTGTGTTGAGGTGCTGAATGGCAGTGACAGGGGAGTAAGAGTAGTAGTAAAAGGAATTGTCATAGCAAGATGATACGCTATTGCCTACTCTTCAACTATTTAGGACCCATATCTGTAAGAGTTACCAGAGTGCAGAGCCACTATGAAGACACACATTTCATGGTAGTAAGACACCCATCATCTTCATGATCAGACCCCATTAACTAAGGGTATTCTCCAACCCAGACAAACCCTGCATGTGTTCAGCCTCTATCATTCATCTTTGCAACATATATTATGGTATTTAACTCTTCCCAGCAACTTCACAGAATCCTGCATGTGTTCAACCTCTATCATTCATCTTTGCAGCATATATAATGGTATATAGTTATTTCAACTCACCCTGCTTGTCCCCTTATGCTATTGTGGTCAAGTAACTTTTCAAAGTGGTTTATGATCCATGTAGGCCTGGACACTTGTTTATCTGCTAAATACATTTATTGTGTCCTGCTGTCCTAACTTAGTTTGTTTGATTGCTAACGAGTAAGGAGAGAAAAAAAAAAAGGAAGCTCTTAGAAGTGGCCTTCTATAAATTCAGAGCTAGCCTGTGGAAGGCATTTATGCAGGGTGGCATTTATGTACATATAATCAAAGTACATGTATCTAAGTACGCTGACAGTTATAACATGGCAGTTATAACATAGCAGTTAGACAGGGCAGGAGACAGGTAAGACAAATAAATAAATCTATTCCCTGTACATTTGGAGTACCGCAAATATTTACCATATGCATTTGTATAACTTATATCCTGGCCGCTGCATTTACACACATCCACCGCCCTGGTATTAACTCTCTACACTCCATCCATATTGGCCCCTCACTCCTTTCCTCTCCTATGTATAGCACTCACGCTCTTTTCACATTGCTAAATTGCACAGATCCATTCAGTCCCACCATTCAACATCAGAGACGCTCTCACAAATCACTTAACCATCTGCTCACTCTTTCTATCCTCCTTCTCCTAGTCGCAGGAGATATTGCTCCCAACCCTGGTCCCCCATGTTATAGAAAGTCAAACCCCCCAACTGCTACGCTCAGAAACCCCTCTAATCTTATTAATATTCCCTGCATGCCATCTGTCTCTCTTCATTGTGCACTTTGGAATTCTCGCTCAGTGTGTAACAAACTCTCCTTCACTCATGACTTTTTCCTTTCTAATTCTCTTAACCTTCTGGCTCTTACTGAAACCTGGATCCAGCAGTCAGACACTACCGCTGCTGCTGCTGCTCTTTCATACGGGGGACTACACTTCTCTCATACCCCAAGATCAGACAATAGAGCAGGTGGAGGCGTTGGTCTGCTCCTATCATCCAAATGTACCTTTCAGATTATCCCTCAAGTACCCTCACTTGTCTTTCCTTCTTTTGAGGTCCATGCAGTCAGACTCTACACCCCCTTCTCCATGCGAGTGGCGGTGGTATATCGTCCTCCCGGCCCCTCCCATCAGTTCCTGGATCATTTTGCCACTTGGCTTCCACATTTTCTCTCCTGTGACATCCCTACCCTCATCATGGGCGATTTCGACATCCCCATTGCTCTTCCCCTCTGCCCATCTGCTACTCACCTTTTATCTCTAACCTTCTCGTTTGGCCTTTTGCAGCTTACTAATTCTCCAATGCATGAAGACGGGAACTCCCTCGACTTGGTCTTCTCTCGGCTTTGTGCAGTGAATGATTTTGCATACTCCCCTCTCCCGCTCTCTGACCACAACCTTCTTTCATTCTCTATCAAGAACTGCCAGGCTGCTCAGGTCTCTCCCACTGTCCATATTTATAGAAACATACAGGCCATTAACACCCAGAAACTTATGAAGAACTCACAGTCTTCATTGGCCCCTATCTCCTCCCTCTCATGTCCTGATTCTGCATTGAAACATTTCAATGAAACACTTCAAAGTGCCCTCGATGAATTTGCTCCTCCTATACATAGAACACCACAACACAGACGGCGACAACCCTGGCACACCCTGCAAACACGTTTCCTGCAGCGGTGCTCCAGGTGCGCCGAACGTCTGTGGAGAAAATCCAACCTACCCGAAGATTTCATCCATTATAAGTTTATGCTTCGAACATACAACACTGCCCTTCACCTCTCAAAACAAACCTATTTCAACACCCTCATCACTTCACTGTCCAATAACCCTAAATGTCTCTTTGACACTTTTCATTCTCTACTCAACCCAAGAGTGCAGGCCCCAACCACGGAGCTTCGAGCTGACGATCTGGCCAATTACTTCAAAGAAAAAATTGACCAGATCCGACAGGAAATTATCTCCCAATCACCTCATGCACTGTCCTCCCTCCCCCACTGCATCTAACTCACTCTCTGACTTTGAACCAGTCACAGAAGAAGAAGTAAGCAGGCTCCTTGCATCTTCCCGCCCAACCACTTGCACCAGTGACCCATTTCCGTCACATCTACTCCAGACCCTTTCCCCTGCTGTCACCCCTCACCTAACTAAAATATTTAACATCTCTCTCACTTCTGGTATCTTTCCCTCCTCATTTAAGCATGCCGTCATACATCTACTACCCAAACTGTGCCGCTCACTATAGACCTGTTTCTAATCTTCCCTTCATCTCTAAACTCCTGGAACGCCTGGTCCACTCCCGTCTTATCCGCTATCTCTCAGAAAACTCTCTTCTTGACCCTCTCCAATCCGGGTTCCACTCTTTACATTCTACTGAAACTGCCCTCACTAAATTCTCTAATGATCTACTAACAGCTAAATCAAATGGTCATTACTCCATGCTAATTCTCTTGGATCATCAGCTCCTCCTCACTATGCTCCGTTCCATTGGCCTCAAGGACACCGTTCTCTCCTGGTTCTCCTATCTTTCTGACCACTCTGACCGCTCCTTTACTGTATCTTTTGCTGACTCCTCCTCCTCTCATCTTCCCCTTACTGTTGGGGTTCCTCAAGGATCAGACCTAGGCCCCCTCCTCTTCTCTTTGTATATTGCCCCTATTGGTCAAACAATCAGTAAATTTGGTTTCCAGTACCATCTCTATGCTGACGACACCCAATTATACGCTTCTTCTCCTGACATCACGCCAGCCTTTCTAGAAAACACCGGCAATTGTCTAAACGCTGTATCTAACATCATGTGCTCACTATATCTGAAACTGAACTCCTTGTGTTTCCTCCCTCTACTAATGTACCTATACCCGACATTGCCATTTCCGTGTGTGATTCTACTATTACTCCCCAGCAACATGCCTGCTGTCTTGGGGTCATACTTGACTCCGAGCTTTCCTTTGTCCCCCACATCCGATCACTGGCTCGCTCTTGTTATCTGCACCTCAAAAACATTTCTAGAATTCGACCTTTTCTTACTTTTGACTCTGCAAAAACTCTGACTGTTTCTCTTATTCATTCTCGTCTCGACTATTGTAACTCCCTTCTAATCGGTCTCCCTCTTACCAAACTCTCCCCCCTCCAATCTGTCTTGAATGCAGCTGCCAGGATCATATTCCTCGCCAATCGTTACACCAATGCCTCTACCTTGTACCAGTCATTACACTGGCTACCCATCCACTCCAGAATCCAGTACAAACTTATTACCCTCACCCACAAAGCTCTTCATTGCTCAGCACCACCCTACATCTCCTCCCTTGTTTCAGTATACCATCCTACCCGTGCCCTCCGTTCTGCTGATGACCTGAGGTTAGCATCCTCAATAATCAGAACCTCCCACTCCCGTCTTCAAGACTATACACGTGCTGCGCCAATTCTTTGGAATGCACTTCCCAGGTCAATACGATTAGTCCCCAATCCCCACAATTTTAAGCGTGCCCTGAAAACTCATTTGTTCAGACTGGCCTACCGCCTCAACACATTTACCTAATCTATCCCTATGTGGCACAGCCAAAAGTTTTTTACCATAACCAGGTTCCCCGCATCATGTTCCCACATGCTTTATGCATCCAATAGCCCTCTGCATCTGTACTGTTCCACACTTAACATTATGGCTGGTCCATACAATCAGGGAAACTGTTACCACCCACCTTTCGTGTCTCCCCTTTTCCTCATAGACTGTAAGCTTGTGAGCAGGGCCCTCATTCCTCTTGGCATCTGTTTTGATCTATGTGATTATTGTTATGCTGTAATGTATATTGTCTGTACAAGTCCCCTTTGAAGTGTAAAGTGCTGCGGAATATGTCGGCGCCATAGAAATAAAATTTATTATTATTATTATTATTATTAACCCTAGTAAGACTTCTGGTGTATTCTTGCAAACATCAGAATCGCCTGCTGGTGCCATTGCGGAGTATGATCTCTTGGTCTCGCACCTTCTGTATCCACGTCTGATGACCTCGTATGAATGTATTCACCATTTGTCCTCCTTTAAGTTGTCCTAATGTAAATTTCTCTCACAGAATCACCCAAATCTTTGGACAAACTAAGACCCTCGGAAATTGAACCTAGTGCCCCTGCAGCTGCCAGCCAGCCCAGCCCGAGCTCTCCCACGCTTTCATTACCAGATGTGGCCAACAGGCTCTCCGAGTGTGTGGTGTGCATGGAGCTAGAGGTGAGATGTAGCCTGTATACAACAGCCACGGATGAATCTGCAAGTAGGGGCAAACCCTCACGTGGATCTGCCCAACCTGACACATATCCACTCATGTCTATATTTCCATCCCTTGACTGCTCAGTTTTTCCCTTTTGTTTTTTTCCTCCTCTTTTTCCAAGAGCCATAACTTTATTATTTTTCCATTAACATGGCCATAGCAAGATTCTCTGGGTCAGTACAATTACAGGGATACCAGACTTATATAGATTTTGTTTTCTATTTAAGCGGAGAAAAAAAAATCTGAACGTTATCAAAAATAATTTTGATGCCCTTTTATGTTTTAATTTTTTGTCGTTTAATATTTGGGAGGGCTTACTTTTTACATGTAGAGCTGATATTTGTATTTATATCATTTTGAGATTCCTGTGGTTTTTTTTTTTTTTTTTATGGAGATGCGGTCACCGAAAAATTGTAATTCAGGTGGTTCGATTTTTTTTTTCCTCATTATGACCTTTACCATACTGGTTAATTAATTTTCTGTTTTGATAGATTAGATTTTTAGAGACATACCAATATCTTTGTTTTATTTTATTTATTTTTATCATTGTTCAAAAGTTTTTGGTGTTATTTTTTTCATTTTTATTCTATATTTTTGTCCACCTATGGAACTTGAAACTGCGATCTTTTGATCAGTTATTCAATGTACTGCAAAACTTTAGCATTATAGTGCACAGTTAGATCCAGAAATATTTAGACAGTGACACCGGTTTTGGCATTTTAGCGGTTTACCAAAACTTAATCAAGGAAGAGTTATATAATCAGTAGGGCCTTACAGTGCAGACTGTGGTTTAATGTGAAAGTATTCACAATTCTAACTGGAGTAAGGGTTTAGGAATTACAACTCTTTACTATGTAGCTGCCCATTTTTAAAGGGACCAAAAGTAATTGGACAATTATCTCAAAAGTTCTTTAATGAACTACATGGGCTATTCCCTCATTAATTCATCATCCCTTAAGCAGGTGAAAGGTCTGGAGCGGATTCCAGGTGTAGCATTTGCATTTGGAAGCTGTTGTTGTGAACTCACAATATGAGGTCAGTGGAACTCTCAATGGAAGAGAAACAGACCAAGATGAAAAAAAAGAGGAAATCTATCAGAGGGATAGCAGAAATGTTAGGAGTGGCCAAATTTGGTGCACTCTGCAAATGAAAAGTGCACTGGTGAGCTTAGGAGCTCAAAGCGGAAGACACCAGTGGTGGATGATCGCAGAACGAATTCAGTGATGAAGAAAAACCCCTTCACAGCGTCCACCCAAGTAAAGAGCTCTCTCCAGGATTCGGTGTTTCAGTATCTAACGGTCCTGTTACACATAGCGACGCTCCAGCGATCCCGACCACGATACGACCTGGTAAGGATCGCTGGTGCGTCGCTACATGTTCGCTAGTAAGCTGTCAAACAGGCAGGTCTACTCAACGACGCAGCAACGATACGGCGATCCATATAGCGACCTCGGCGGTCTTTGGGACCTTGTCACACAGCAGCTATTCTGACGACTCCGACCTCGATAGGCGTGCTTCAGCGTTGCCTTTTCCACGCCCCTCTGCTCTCACTACGCGGTTTGCTTCAGCGTCCCTGTCTGAGTCGCTATTGCCCTATTTATTCGTGGATCCACAGTCACTGACACAGGGACACGCGATTATTATAACTGTACATATTAAACGTTATGATTGCATGTAATTGATAGCTGACCTATAAAAGGAAACGCTACAAAGATCCTAATTTGAGACCACCAATCGGAGCTGAGGGGGCGTTGAAAAGACAAAGCAAAATCACGCCTGCGTCCCTGAGTTCTGAGTCGCCAACGAGGTCGCTCGTCGTTGTTCTGGCATCAAACACAGCGATGCATGCTGGCCAGCGGGACACCAACGATTAAAAAATGGCCTAGGACATTCGAGCATGATCAGCGATATCGCAGCGGGGGGTGGGGGCGGTCGCCGCTATGTGTCACACGTAGCGAGATCACTGGCGAGGTCGCTGTTGCATCACAAAACCTGTGACGTTTCAGCGATCTCGCTATGTGTAAAGTACCCTTAAGTCTAAATAAAGAGAAGCGTTCACAAGAGCAAATACAGAGGAATCACCACAAGGTGCAAACCATTAATTAGCCTTAAAAATAGAAAGGCCAGATTATACTTTGCCAAAGAAACATCTAAAGAAGCCGTCCAGTTCTGGTAAAGCATTCTGTGGACAGATGAAACTAAGATCACCCTGTACCACAATGATGGGAAGAAGAAAGAAAAGTCTTGGAACAGATCATGATTCAAAGTACAGCACATCTGCTGTAACACATGGTGGCGGCAGTGTGATGGCGCGGACATGCATGGCTTCCAATGGCGCTGGGTCACTAGAGTTTATTGATGTGACTGAAGACAGAAGAAGCCGGATGAATCCTGTGTGTACAGGGCGATAATCTGCTCAGATTCAACTGAACGCAAAAAGGTTGATTGGACGGCTCTTCACCGGACAGATGGACAATGCCCCAAAGCATACTGCAAAGGCAACACAGGAGAAGGCAAGAAGAGGAATATTCTGCAATGGTCGAGTCATCACCATATCTCAACCCCATCGAGCAGCATTTCACATGCTGAAGACAAAACTTAAAGAGTAAGCATTGTTTTCATTTTTATTTCATAAAGCAATAGTACACATGAAAATAAAAAACTTTAGAGTATATCTTATTATAGAAATCTGTTTCTTCTGGACTAATCATTCATTCTCAAAATTTTCAATTCATGTGGAAAATCTGTATCTGTGAAGACAGATTTTCACTTTACAGAGATAGATAACAGTTATCAATGTATGGATTCTTTGTAAATGCAAGGAGGAGGCAGAGCTGCTCTCTACTTCTCCCCTTTACATACAATTGTATGAGAATCCAACTGTCATCTCCTATCTCAGTACTGCAATAATCTGTCTT
This sequence comes from Dendrobates tinctorius, assembly GCF_039654945.1. NCBI lineage: Eukaryota > Metazoa > Chordata > Amphibia > Anura > Dendrobatidae > Dendrobates > Dendrobates tinctorius. Next base: position 3,914,471 of record NW_027361681.1, on the reverse strand, counting down.
CACTGAAGACAGATTTTACCCATGAATTGATAATTTTGAGAATGAATGATTACTGCAGGACAGGAAAGAAACAGATTTCTCTGACACAGTAAATTACAAAGTTTCTTATCTTCATGTGTACTATTAATTTATGAAATGACAAGTAAAACAGTCAGCAGGATTGTGCACATTAACCTACAGACAGTGTGAGGTTGGCGCTGTTATACCGATTACAATAATACCTTGGTTGATGAAATCCGTCTTGTGGTTGTTATTTCATCTTTATTTTCAGTTTTGAGTTAATGATATGCCCGTGCTCCGGGACAGCCTGTGGGGGGGTCTCCATGTGGTGCTCTGCTTAAGTAGGTTAGGTAGCGCCAACCTAACACTGTCTGTAGGTTATTGTGCACAATTCCCCTTAAGGCAGAAAGACTCACAAACAAGCAACAACTGAAGTCAGCTGCAGTAAAGGCGGCAAAGCATCACAAAGGAGAAAACTCAGTGTTTAGTGACATCCATGGCTTCCAGACTTCAGGCCATCTGGAAGCAACGTATTAAAGGATTCTCTGCAACGTATTAAAAATGAACATTTTATTTATGGTAAAGTTCATTTGTCTAATTACTTTTGAGCCCCTGAAATGAGGAGGCTTTGTAGAAAAATAATTGCAATTCTGAAACGTTTAACAGGATATTTTCGTTGAACCCCTTTAAACCTGAAAGTCTCCACTTCAGTTGCATCTAGGTTATTTCATTCTGAATTTTAAAAAAAAGTGTCGTGCAGAGCTGAAATCACGAAGATTATCATACCTAACTGTATTTAGTGAAAATGACTCTTATCAAGCCCATCCACATGCTGGTCTTCAAGGAGGACCAAGATGGTAGCAACCAGGAACTTCAGTAGGTCCTCAGCTATCTTAACAATCTATTGAAGAGACATGCGATCACTTTTTGGGACAGTCAGTGGCACATCAGGCTAGCAAAGATTAACAGTGCCATTTTAATGGTTAAAGGGAATCTGTCACCCTTTTTTTTTTTTTTACTATCAGCTGCCGCCACTGACATCAGGGGCTTATCTACAGCATTCTGTAATGCTGTAGATAAGCCCCCCCCCGATGTAACCTGAAAGATAAGAAAAACACGTTAGATTATACTCACCGCAGGTGGCGGTCCGGTCTGATGGGTGTTGCGGTCCGGTCCGGCGCCTCCCATCTTCATACGATGCCGTCCTCTTCTTCCCTTCTTGTTGAGGGCAGAGCAGAGTCCTGCAGTGCGCAGGCGTCGGGAGAAAAAGGGTGACCGATTCCCTTTAACCCCTTAGCAACCGCCGATATGCATTGAAACGGCGATCAGGAATAAGCCTGTATCACCCCTCAGACTCGGAAAATATCCAGGGTCTTTGCTACCAGGGGTAGCTGAGACCCCAGAGAACATAATCATGGCCGGATTTTCCAATGTCTGATCACGTGATTGCCGTTATTCAGTGAATAATGGCAATCACAAAAAATAAGTGTGCTTCTTGTTAAAATGATTTCTCTCTCTTTTGACATGATGTACATGTCAGAGGAGAGAGAACTGATGCCTCCCAAGACCACCCAGTATCTCCGCCATCCCCCGGAGATCTGCCGGTCGGTACCCGGCATCAATAGGAAATTTTTTCTATTCGTTCCTTTTGATCATCACTGTCATAGACCCCCATTACAGAGATCAAAAGATTAGTTGTATATATATTTTATTATTTTTATTTATTTATTTTTTTCATTTTTTGCAGGTGCGGTTAGGGTCTTGTTAGGGTTGTGGTTAGAATAGGTTTTTTTTGTTTTTTTTCAAAAGTAAAAAAAAAATTGAAAAAAAAACGATATGACGGCTAGTGTTGAGTGCAAGTGCTCACTACTCAAGTTTGCAGCAGGTGCTCGGGTGTGCAGGGAGTATTGCGGATCCCTGCATGATGTTTTGGGTGTCTAAGAGCCACGAAACATGTGGAGCAGGGACTTGAGTATGTTACTCAAGCACCCGCGATATTCGGTGCATACCTGAGCACCCAATGTAAACTGTATCATACCTGGAGATTCAAAATGCTCACTATACCCCTGGATAAAATGCTTAAGGGGTGTGGTTTCCAAAATGGCATCACTTGTGGGGGGTTACCACTGTTTAAGCACATCAGAAAATCTCCAAATGCGACATGGTGTCAGCTCTCAATTCCAGACAATTTTGCGTTCAAAAAGTAAAACGGAGCTCATACCTTTCCGAGCCCTGCTGTGTGCCCAAACAGTAGACTTCCCCCCTCAAGTAAGGTATCTGTGTATTCAGGAGAAATTGCAGAACCAATTTAGGGGTCCTTTTTGTCCTGTTACCCTTGTGAAAATAAAAAGTTTGGGTCTAAATTAAATTTTTCCTTCCACATTGCTTCAGTTCCTGTGAAGCACCTGAAGGGTTAACCCCTTCGCGCTGCAGCCCTTTTTCATTTTTGCGTTTGTTTTTCACTCCACTTCTTCCCAGAGTCATAGCTTTTTATTTTTCCATCAATATGGCCATGTGAGGGCTTGTGGGTTTTTTTTTTTTTGTTTTTTTTTACAGAGGATGACCTGGATTCCATTCTCCTGAAAATGGAAAGTGAATGGATCTTCGGGCTTAGTACTGTAAATCCAAATGGCCTAAATGAGAATTTTAATTTTGGTTGCTTCCTCTAGAGACATCTTAGAGCTAACAGGCATACTTTATTGCAACGTCCTTTTTCCCCTATCCCCGGCACATGATGTTTTGGAGATTTATGTGTTAATACTAATAATGATATTTTTGTAAAAAAAATATTTCTGGACTTGCTGTATAATACCTTGGGCATCTGTCTGATTCAGGCTAATTACATACAATCAATATCCCTGTATGCTCCATTGGCTAGGTATAGGAGATTTATATATGTAGTAATTTTATTTTTAATAATATAAATTATGGTAGAGAAAGGATTACGGTTAATACTCTTAGTATGTGATTATTGTTCCACTGCATAAACGGAGTTCCTGAGTTTTGAAAATCTTCCTTATAAAAACTAACCGTATGGATATAATTTGTTGTGGAATATGTTCTGCCAGATGGACGTTTGCAATATATATTGTAATGGCCCCCAATGATAGTCAATGTGTGTATGGCAAGCACCATATCTAAATTGGTCCCATTATGTGGCAACATGAATAATATAGGATTAATTTATAAAACTGTGTATTTAAATCTCTGCTCTATATACATATAAAGGCAACCCCCATGGGACAGTCCTAACTCTTGTATTTAAAACCTTTCCACTTGTCAAGTGACGTAAATGTGAACAAGGACAGAGGGACTGAACTGTTTTTGGTTTTCTCTGTGTAAAGGTCATGTGTTCATATGCAATTACCTTTTGCATGCACATTAATTTACTTTTTCTGCTCAGACCTAGTTTCTCATTTAGTTCAATGTGCATTCTGTGCATATAAGGGTGTGACCGCCCTGTTTCTGAGTTGGAAAATCCATCCTGTCTGGCCTATGCTTTACTGGTGGTTCAGTCCCTCTGTCCTTGTTCACATTTACGTCACTTGACAAGTGGAAAGGTTTTAAATACAAGAGTTAGGACTGTCCCACGGGGGTTGCCTTGACGTTGCGGGATGGCTTCTACATTATTTTGATCAAATCTATATACATATAATAGAATGAAAATGACAAAATTAATTTGGACACATATCTTTATTTGTATCTCTTCAATATCATGTCCTGTTTGTTTGATAAGAATGATACATCTGTTTAAAAATCTATGGCCAACTCAAAGATTTGTTTTCATTCTTATAATAAGTACTGGACACTTATGATTCAATTCCTGTATGATTCCTTGTTCGTAAATAACATGAGGTGGTTGGCCGGTGCACCTGTCAATCATGACAAGGTGTATAAATATCCAGTCTGTACGGCCTACCCTGCCCTTAGAAAAAGCCGGTATACCGGCGAAACGCACGTCGGGACACATGTCCTATAGCTAGCAATGATGATAGGCGGTCAGGATCAATAAAATGTATATATAAGGCAGTTGGACGCAATCTAATGACAGCACAGCCCACCTGACAGTGATTGTACCACGCCACAGCGGCAATCGGAGTGTGTTCAACCCTGCTGACATCACCCTTTGTGGGCTGTCATGTATGGATGGTTACTGTGCCTCAAACTCTGAGCGGTATAAATTTACTATTGCTGCCGCAGACAAATATACTTAATGCATCTCAGGGGCACCGACCATTCTTTATGACAACGCTCCATGTGTGGTGTTACGCACGGGGAGAGATCGCACCTGAAATTTTGAACAGCACAGGCTTGCCACCGCAGGATACGAATACTCACTGCGGCTTCCTGGCAGCGTTCAAATCAATGGTGGGGGAAAGACTATAGCAGTTTCTCTTCAGTAATCCCTGACTGGATTAACAGAGCTATTACTAACTCTTACACACTAGTCCAGGGTGGAATTTAACCAGCAATCGCTCTAATGCAGGCTCTAATTCTGAGCACTGCATCGTTCTAATGCATTTAATATTGGCAAACTATGTGATAGATGCCCTGGTGCTTGTATATATTATTTATCAGCACTCGAAAGTATGCTCCTGCCGCCAATGATCCTAAACAATTATTATTGGATGCAGAGGTGTAGCTAGGGGTTAAGCTTAGGGGGGGGCGAAAAATCTGTGTGGCCCCTAACCGGTAACCCTGATTACAACTCAGGTTGGCACACTCTAGTCATGAGTATAGGGGAAGCTCAGCAGATGACCGCGCTGTAACTGAAACAGATCTCTATACAAAAAAAAATACTGATATTACCGCCATATGGTGACCTCATAGTGGTAGATACCAGTCCTGCAGAATATACAAGAGTTTAGTATACAGTTACAGATGAAAACTTACAAGTGACGTTCTTTCTGATAATCGTTCACTTTTACATCTTACTCAGACCGACATGACGAGTACTCCAGCCAAGACTCAACAAAGACACATCTGACTTCTCACATTTCCAGCCCAGTGCCCATCTATCTCCAACCTACACAAACTACTCAACCCAATGCTGAGCCGCTGCTGCCATATGTGTCCCTACTATTGTACCTGATATCCCAATACTGAGCCGCTGCTGCCGTATGTCTCCCTACTATTGTACCTGATACCCCAATACTGAGCCGCTGCTGCCCTATGTGTCCCTGCTATTGTACCTGCTGTGTGGTGCAAAAGCAATGCTCCTCTAACTACCTCACATAATAATGCCACCATTGTGCCCTTTACATAGCAGAATGTCTCTTTTGTGTCCTCACAATAACTCCCACACTGTATATAGGCCTCCATACTGTATAATGGCCCCACATTAGCTCCTATACTGTATAATGACCCCTACATTTGCTCCCATGCTGTATAATGACCCCCGCATTAGCTCAGCTGCTGTGTAATGGCACCTGAATTAGCTCTAACACTGTATAATGGCCCCCACAATAGCTATCACGCTGTATACTGGCCCCTCATTACCTCCCATACTGTATACTGGCCTATCATTAGCTCTTGCGCTGTATACTGGCCCCTCATTAGCTCCCATACTGTATACTGGCCCTTCATTAGCTCTTGCGCTGTATACTGGCCCCTGCATTAGCTCCCATACTGTATACTGGCCCCTCATTAGCTCTCACACTGTATACTGACCCCGCATTAGCTCTCACGCTGTATACTGGCCCCCCATTAGCTCTCACGCTGTATACTGGCCCCTCATTAGCTCTCACGCTGTATACTGGCCCCACATTAGCTCCCATACTGTATAATGACCCCTGCATTAGCTCTCACGCTGTATACTGGCCCCTCATTAGCTCTTACGCTGTATACTGGCCCTGCATTAGCTCCCATACTGTATAATGACCCCTACATTAGCTCTCACGCTGTATACTGGCCCAGCATTAGCTCTCACGCTGTATACTGGCCCCTGCATTAGCTCCCATACTGTATACTGGCCCCCCATGAGCTCTCACGCTGTATACTGGCCCCTCATTAGCTCTCATGCTGTATTCTAGCCCCGCATTAGCTCCCATACTGTATAATGACCCCTGGATTAGCTCTCACGCTGTATACTGGCCCCTCATTAGCTATCACGCTGTATACTGGCCCCGCATTAGCTCCCATACCGTATAATGACCCCTGCATTAGCTCTCACGCTGTATACTGGCCCCTCATTAGCTCCCATACTGTAAACTGGCCCCTCATTAGCTCTCAAGCTGTATACTGGCCCCCCATTAGCTCCCATGCTGTATAATGGAGTCGCATTATCTCTCACGCTGTATACTGGCCCCGCATTAGCTCCCATACTGTATACTGGCCCCGCATTAGCTTCCATACTGTATAATGACCCCTGAATTAGCTCCCATACTGTATACTGGCCGCTCATTAGCTCTCACGCTGTATAGTGGCCCCGCATTAGCTCCCATATTGTATAATGACCCCTGCATTAGCTCTCACGCTGTATACTGGCCCCTCATTAGCTCTCACGCTGTATACTGGGCCCCCCACATTAGCTCCCATGCTGTATACTGGCCCCGCATTAGCTCCCATACGGTATAATGGACCCGCATTAACTCCCATACTGTATACTGACCCTGCATTAGCTCTAGCACTGTATAATGGCCCCCGTTGTAGCTCCCACGCCTTTGATTCCGGTCTCTGTCGGTCCCTGTCTGTGGCTACAACTTGCACAGCTCTGATATATAAGACAAAGAACTAAATAGAAGAAAATAGAAACAGCTAGTAGGTGTGTATAGAGGCCGACGTATGGGTAGAGCTCCCTGAATGTATCCAGGTGACCCTAAAAGAAATACTCTTGTCTGGACAAGACCCCAAAGAGGGGAACTGGAAAGAAAGAGGGAATTAGAAGAGAGGGAAGTAAAATATTACTCATGTAAAGAAGAAACTACGCCCGCTGGTACGTCTTCTCTGTTATTCCCTTTTCTGCCTTTGGGGGGGTCTTGTCCAGACTCAGTATACGTTCAGGGGTCTATATGTGATCAGCTATACGCACCTTCTGGCTGTTTATATTTTCTTCTATTTGGCTCTTTATCATATATATATTCATCCTCCCCGTAATCCGAACCTCGCACCTCCGTCTCCAAGACTTCTCTCGTGCTGCTCCAGCTCTCTGGAATGCACTTCCCCAGACGATCAGACTGATACCTAGCCCTGACCTATTCAAGCGCGCTTTGAAAACCCATCTCTTCAAACAAGCCTACCACATCAACTACTCAGCAAGCTAACTTTGCCCTGTTCCCTCCTTCCAAATATTATTCTGAATCTGCACCCTACTATTCATCTGTCTCCACACCCTTCATGCACATGATAACTGCATTTGATACTTGTCTATTGCACTTAAACACACGGGCTAATGACCGGATCATGCAGCTTTATATGAAAATCCCTATTATAATTGCCAGACCTGAATTAACAAGCATTTCTCACCTACTGTGTCCCCCCATTTCCTTGTAGATTGTAAGCTTGCGAGCAGGGACCTCACTCCTAATGTCACTGTTTGAATTGTCTTAACTTGTATTGAATTTATTGTCTGTACATGTCCCCGCTTAATTGTAAAGTGCTGCGGAATATGTTGGCGCTATATAAATAAAAATTATTATTATTATTATTATCCTCAACTTTGTGGGGATTATTTTTTTTTAATAAAAAGTTATATACCGTAATTGGGTTTTCATGCTTGCCACCCTGGATTTACAATATGAGGTGATAGGACCCTCACCCCGGCTACAGGACCAAGGCACAGGATGTGTGTGTGTATATACAGTATGTGTGTGTGTATATATATATATATATATATATATATATACACTGTATATGTAGCAGCAAAAAAATGAAGGCAGCTCACCATTTAGACAAAGTGAAAAAAAATATGAGTTTTGGTTCTCCTGGAAAAAGGTTCTCAATGGAACCGAAACGTTGCTATTAAAACACTTTTTTAATTTTGTCAATGGTGCTCTGCCTTTATTTTTATTTTTTTATTTTGCTACTTGTACATTTATATACCGTTTCTAGAGTGTGTATATATATATATATGATGAGGGAAAGACACATATTCTTCTCTGTGCTGTCCTGCAGCCGGGGTGTCTTCTATCAGGGCAGTGCATAATACTGACTACTCATGTCAGTAGCTCTATCTGTGGCTCAGTGAGATTTATGGCAGCTGATTTGCACTGACATAGACGCCTTCTGAGCGTATAAAAGTTCAAGTAGCCTCCACAAATCTACTGTGCTTCAGATACAAGATGATAAACCATACAGGGCTTGTAAGGAGGTGAGCACATCCTGCCCCCTCCTCACCGCAGACACCTCAGGGCCCCCAAATCCTAACTCACACCACCATCTTGTCTTGCTCTGAAGAAGAAGCTGGTCTCTCCTGCAGACACACAGGGTGAAATGTGGGCGGGTCTGCTGCTGTTTGCTGGAGGCAGCTGAAAGGTACAGTCTCCCTGCAACTACAGAGAAGCTTAACTACATCAGTGAGCTGCGCACGTTGACATGGTTAACATTGGCAGAAGCTCTGGGTGTGGGTTGGCCCCCTCAGAGCAAGGGGCCAGGCGACCGCTCCTTCTGCCCCCCTGGTAGCTATGCTATTGAGTGGATGTATTTGACTGATAATTTATGGGGACAGCAGTCATAATCCCATGTATTTTTTTTACTTTTTCTACATCAGTATATCTATAGGAATTAGTGGGTCACTTTAAAAACTTTTTTCTGTGACCCAGTATACATCCTTATGGGTCTATGTACAGTGATTTTATACACTATATTTTAACACTATTGGAATATAAGTTACATTTTAGTTACACATTTCTTTTTTTTCTTCTATATTGTACTCAGTTTCTGTTGGTGTTGCACACCTATGTGTAACGCTGTTTATTGAGGATGGACTAATTGTAAAAAAAATTTTGCAGGACAAGTTGTACGTTTGAACGACACCATTGGTTTTTACCATATCGAAAACGGGAAAAAAATTCCAAGTGTAGTGAAATTGTTTTGGTTTTATTTTTTTTACCATGTTCACCAAATGCTAAAACTGACCTGCCAATATGATTCTGCAGTTAATTATGAGTTCATAGACACCAAACATGTATACCGTATTTTTCGCACTATAAGACGCATCGGACCATAAGACGCACCCCAATTTTCAGAAGGAAAATAGGGAAAAAAATAATAATGTGTCAAATGGAGGTCCGTCTTACAGTCCGAATTCAGCTTACCTGGGAAGGGATCCGGCGCAGGTGGAGGAGTGTTCACAGGGGTCATTCAGTGGTCCAGGTTCATGCGGTGGCGGCTCTGTGCTGGGGCAAGTTGCTTGTGCTGGAGCTGGGCTGTACTGGGGCAGCTGGGCTGTGCTGGGGCTGGAGCAGGTGGGCTCTGTGGGGTGAGGGTGGCGGCTCTGTGCTCCGATGCAGGGGCGGCGGCTCCACCGGCATTTCCTCCAAGCCCGGAGGCCCCTGCACATTCCTTGCTGGCCGCCGCCATGTTGCGGTGGCCTCCGGGAAGATGGCCGCGGGTCCGGGGACGAGATCTCGTTGCCAAGATTTGAATCTCGGGTCGAGACCTGAACCTGAGCATGCGCCGTCCCCGGACCGGCGGCCATCTTCCCGGCGTCCATGTTCCCGGAGGCCACCGCAACATGGCGGCGGCCAGCAAGGAATATGCGGGGGCCTCCGGGCTTGGAGGAAATGCCGGTGGAGCCGCCGCCCCTGCATCGGCCGGAGCACAGAGAGCCACTACCCCTGCATTGGATCGCAGCCCGCTGCCACCACCGCACTACAGAGCCCCACGGCACCCGCACCAGCCTCCGGAGGTTATTATATATTTTGACCATAAGACACGCCCCCACACACTTTCCCCCAAAATTTTTGGGGAAAAAAGTGCGTCTTATGGTCCGAAAAATACGGTAGGTTGTTTTTTATTTAAATGGTGAAAAAAAATCTAAATTTTGTTTAACCGCTTCCCGACCGCCCACTGTAGATAAATGTTGGCGCTTGCTGGGCTTTGTGCAGCGCCGACGTTTATCTTCTGTCGGCGGTTTTGTGCCCACCGGGACCCCCACATACCTTACAACGCAGGGATCCCGTGCACAATGCATGCTGGGACCCCCGACGTCATCGAGACCTGATTGGTTCAGGTCCTGATGACGTCAGCGTCACAGCAGCCAATGGGAGCGATCGCTGGGAAAGCTGCTTGTTTCCCGGCGATCTCCCTCATTGTAACGCGGCTTCTCCCTCTGATCTCACTGACAGATGATCAGAGGTGAAGCAGCGTTACTGTGTGACCAGATCGCTGCCTGGCACAGCTGATCGCTGCCTGGCACAGCTGTGCCAGGCAGCGATCTTGTCACACAGTAACGCTGCTTCACCTCTGATGATCTGTCAGTGTGAGATCAGAGGAGAAGTCACGTTACAGTGTGCCAGGCAGCGATCTAGTCACATAGTAACGCTGCTTCTCCTCTGATCATCTGTCAGTGTGAGATCAGAGGAGAAGTGGCGTTACTATGAGTCAGATCGCAGCGCAGCGATCTTGTCACAAAAATAAAAAAAAGTAAAGAAAAAAAAAAAAGAAAAAAGCAGGTACACAGGTTAGGGCTAGGGTTAGGGTTAGGGCTAGGGCTGGGATTAAGGTTATGGGTGTGTTGGTGTTAGGTTTGTGGTTAGGGTTATGGTTAGGGCTGAGATTAGGGTTAGGGGTGTGTTGGGGTTAGGGTTGGAATTAGAATTGTGGGTTTCCACTGTTTAGGTACATCAGGGGCTCTGTAAATGCAATATGACGCCCGCAGACCATTCCATCAAAGTCTGCATTTCAGAACGTCACTACTTCCCTTCCGAGCCCCACCGTGAGCCCAAACAGTAGTTTTCTCCCACATATGGGGTACCAGCGTACTCAGGACAAATTGGACAACAACTCTTAGGGTCCAATTTCTCCTGTTACCCTTGTGAAAATAAAAATTGGGGGCTAAAAGATCATTTTTGTGGAAAAAAAATGATTTTTTTATTTTCACGCCTCTACATTATAAACTTTACTGAAACACTTGGGGGTTCAAAGAGCTCACCACACATCTAGATAAGTTCCTTGGGGGGTCTAGTTTCCAAAATGGGGTCACTTGTGGGGGATTTCCACTGTTTAGGTACATCAGGGGCTCTGCAAACGCACATGACACCCGCAGACCATTCCATCAAAGTCTGCATTTCAGTACGTCACTACTTCCCTTCCGAGCCCCACCGTGTGCCCAAACAGTAGATTTCTTCCACATATGGGGTATCAGCGTACTCAGGACAAATTGGACAACAACTATTGGGGTCAAATTTCTCCTGTTACCCTTGTGAAAATAAAAATTGGGGGCTAAAAGGTCATTTTGTGGAAAAAAAAATGATTTTTTATTTTCATGGCTCTACGTTATAAACTTCTGTGAAGCACTTGGGGGTTCAAAGTGTTCACAACACATCTAGATAAGTTCTTTAAGGGGTCTAGTTTCCAAAATGGGGTCACTTGTGGGGGGTTTCCACTGTTTAGGTACATCAGGGGCTCTCCAAATGTGACATGGCATCCGATCTCAATTCCTGCCAATTCTGCATTGAAAAAGTCAAACGGCGCTCCTTCCGTTCTGAGCTCTGCCGTGTGCTCAAACAGTGGTTTAGCCCCACATACGGGGTATCTGCATATTCGGGAGAAATTGCACAAAAAATTTTGTGGTTCATTTTCTCTTTTTACACTTGTGAAAATAAAAAAAAATGGTTTTGAATTAAAATGTTTGAAAAAAAGTTAAATGTTTATTTTTTCCTTCCATATTCCATTCATTCATGTGAAGCACCTGAAGGGTTAATAAACTTCTTGAATGTGGTTTTGAGTACATTGAGAGGTGCAGTTTTTAGAATGGTGTCACTTTTGGGTATTTTTTGTTATATTGACCCCCCAAACTCACTTCAAATGTGAGGTGGTCCCTAAAAAAAATGGTGTTGCAAATTTTGTTGTAAAAATGAGAAATCGCTGGTCAACTTTTAACCCTTATAACTTCCTTAAAAAAAAAAAATTATGTTTCCAAAATTGTGCATATGTAAAGTAGACATGTGGGAAATGTTATTTATTAACTATTTTGTGCGATATCACTCTCTGATTTAAGGGCATAAAAATTAAAAGTTTGAAAATTGCAAAATTTTCTAAATTTTCGCCAAATTTTGATTTTTTTAACAAATAAGCGCAGCTCATATCTAAAAAATTTTACCACCATCATGAAGTACAATATGTCATGAGAAAACAATGTCAGAATCAGTAGGATCCATTGAAGCGTTCTAGAGTTATGACCTCATAAAGTGACACTGGTCAGAATTGAAAAAATTGGCCCGGTCACGAAGGCAAAAACAGGCTCGGGTGTGAAGGGGTTAAAAAAAGCATTTTGTGAGACCTGAAGCATCTCCATTTTTTGTGATGTCAGGTTGGGTGAAAGTTTATTTTTTGCGTGCCGTGCTGACATCTTTAGTGATACCATTTTGGTGCAGATACGATCTTTTAATCGCCCGTTATTGCATTTTAATGCAATGTTGCGGCGCACAAAAAATGTAATTCTGGCGTCTTGACTTTTTTTTCCGCTACATCGATTGGATTAATTCTTTTTTATAGCTTGATAGATTGGGCGATTCTGAACGCGGCAATACCAAATATGTGTTTTTTTGGTTTTTTTTAATTGTTTTATTTTGAATGGGGCAAATGGGGGGTAATTTAAACTTATTTTTTTAATATTTTAATTTTTTTATTATCTTTTCTCTCGCTTCAATAGTCTCAGTAGGAAACTAGAAGCTGTGATAATTCAATCACCTCTGCTGCACACAGGTGAAGATCAGATTGCCTGTGTGTAGCAGAAATGCTCACTTGCTAGGAGTGCCGACCGCTGGTCTCCTGCAGACCCCGGGTTGTCATGCCAACCCATTGGCAACCCGTGGTCATTTCACATGGGCGGGATTAATGACACGTTTCTGGTGCAATGACATTAAATGCAGTTGTCAGAGATTGACAGCGGCATTTAACGGGTTAACAGCCGCGGGTGGATCGCGATTCCACCCATGGCTGTTAGGGGCACATGTCAGCTGTTCAAAACAGCTGACGTGCTGAGAAAGTGGGCTCAGCATCGGAGCACCACTTCAAAGGGAGAGACACGACATGCGCAGTACATGTACGACACATGTCGTGAAGACGTTAATAAACTTCTTGAATGTGGTTTTGAGCACCTTGAGGGGTGCAGTTTTTAGAATGGTGTCACTTTTGGGTATTTTCTATCATATAGACCCCTCAGTGACTTCAAATGTGATGTGGTCTCTAAAAAAAAAAATTGTTTTGTAAATTTTGTTGTAAAAATGAGAAATCGCTGGTCAACTTTTAACTCTTCAAACTTCCTAAGTACAAAAAATGATGTTTCAAAATTTGTGCTGATGTAAAGTAGACATGTGGGAAATGTTATTAACTATTTTGTGTGACACCACTCTGATTTAAGGGCATAAGAATTAAAAGTTTGAAAATTAAAATTTTCAAAATTTTCTCCAAATTTCCTTTTTTTTTTCACAAATAAACGCAAGTCATATCCAAGAAATATTACCACTATCATGAAGTACAATATGTCATGAAATAAACAGTCCCAGAATCAGTGGGATCCGTTGAAGCGTTTCAGAGTTATTACCTCATAAAGTGAGAGGTCAGAATTGTAAAAATTGGCCTGGTCATTAAGTACAAAATTGGCTCCGTCACTAAGGGGTTAAGCGAGACAATCCTGTTACACAGCGATGCTGCCTGTATGACCTAGTGCTGCTCCTGTTCCTGCTTCATACCCCCAATATAGGATGTGGCAGTCGTATAACCAGTATGCACATGGCACAATGCTTTGGGCTGTGTCACGGGACAATTTACTTACTCTGTCCGTTTTTTTTTTCCTCCAGGCCCAGGCGATATTCCTCCCCTGTGGGCATGTCTGCTGCTGCGCCAACTGTGGAGATGCCCTCCAGACATGCCCTTTGTGTCGCGGAGACATCAGCCAGCGTATACGGATCTACCAGAGCACTTAAGATCAACCTCAGAGAGGAGGCCGCTTCTGTCCTCCTGTGTAACACTAAGTGAAGGAACAAATTTCGTTTTGAAGGACACACGTATTACTCTGCGATGCTCACTGCTGGGTGCGCCACATTATAGATTACGGCCGTGTATGCCTCTAGTGATGCTTGTGTCATCGGCACTCCTGGTCTGCCCCCTGTGGCTAGTCACAGTACTGCAGGGTATGGTCGCCATTACGTGGTGACGTTTGCCCTTTATATATTCCTTCATTTCCTGAGTGGCTCATTTATTAGGTCATTTTTGCTCCATAGTCATCCTACTGAATGTGCCCAGAGGAGGGTTACATGGTGAAACACGGACCTTAAAGCCATTTCTATAAATGTCATTTTGTATGTAAATGTATGTGTACCATAGGTTAATTTATTACATTATATGGCAATGTGGACTATGTCCAGCACTTATATCCATTTACCGCCCCATTTCATGAGCTTCCTTTGTCTTTGTACTGCTGTGTAGAACAACACCCTGATGAATGGAAGACCCTAAATTGTAGGATCAGTAAAAATGCACCACAAATAACAGGTTCCCAATCAGGGCACTAATGTGTAAGAACATGCGCTCTGGGAAGTCATATGACCTTACCGGTGCTGCCTTTGTGTGAAAGGTCACATGACTTTTCTCAGCCACTCACTTAAGGGCAGTGTACGCTTGTACCGGCCACCAGAAACGCATATGTTTGGGAATATTTACATAAGGGAACCCCCAAAGAGTGTGATTTTTATGTGTTTTGGGCTTTTTTTTTGGAGGAGGGGTGCTGCAAGCCATAATAGCTGAGGCTATTGAAGACCGTAAGACTCAGCATTAGCGCAATAAGTTGTAATAGAAGAGGTAAATAATGATACTGTGGGTCAGGAGGGAGAATAACCTTTTACTAATAGAGGCCATATCCAGACATTCCTTATTATATCCTTAAGGGGCTAAAATGACTCTGCAACGTTGTGGCCTAAAGTCCCAGAGGCCCATAACGCAGAGCAACCACCCAGAAAGTGGGTCTTTGCAGTGTGGGAGATTGAGCGCTGTGTGTCACCAGCCTCCACAGCAAATTAGGCCACAGCCCCATCAGGCCTAACTCCCCATCTTGCTTTACAGCCTTTTAACCCTTTAGGAGCTTGGGGTATTTGATGCCCATGATGATCATGCCTGTTTTAAATAATTTTGCTATGATTTTTTTTTTCGTATCGAAATTTTTTTTTTTTTTTTTAGTGTTTTTATGGCAATGTAGTCAAAAATGTTAACCAAATTTAGTCACGTTCTTCCCTATAATTTATTTCTGGTGTGGTTTATAATGGTGCCTTACAATATGTTTTCCCTGTGAATTACATGTTGCCCATTGCAATCAATCAGGTTCCAGCTTTCATTTCTTAGAGGTTCTTTTGAACTTTAAAAGCAGCCACCGGATTGGTTTTATAAAAACCAGTGCTCTCATCATCTGTCCCAGTGGGGCTGGGATTCGAGGCTGCATTGCACATGTTTATTATGGCCTTAGGGTCAGAATTTGTGCATTTCATTAAGGGGTATTAGATGGTAAAAATCCAGCCAAGGCCCCTACAGTGAGACACAGATGTGGCCCCCATATTTAATGGGGCCTTTATGTCCCGCATGACTAGATAATGAAAATGTCAGGAGCTAGGACCGGACTCGGGGCCCCCCCTTCCCGGACTGCAGGAAAATCATTGCTCATCCAGTTAAACTGTGCAGCATTGGGTGGGGGAAGGTGGTACCAGTCACATCCAGAGGGGGCATTTGGGGGGATTTTTAACCTGTGATGTACTATGGGATATAATGGGATCACGTACCTGAAATTGGTGTATATGTATGGAATACTACCCCTATCAGATCATCTCTGCCACACCAATACATAACCCTGGTGCTGTAGTCCCCCTCCTCCCCCACTTGTTTCATATCTGTGCGCACATTGCAAGATGGTATCCTCAAATTTTACACCTGTCCTAATAATAAAAAGTGGCTTTGCATGGAGACTGGAGCTTGTGTTTTGCCTAAATAAAAAAATCTTTAGGCTATAAGCCCATGTTGCGTTTAAATCCGGACACTGAAAACCGGACTCCTTCCCAGAAATCGCGCTGATTTTACCGCGATTATGTTCGCGATTTTCGCGTGCGATATTCAAGCACTTTCCAAGCGATTTGAAGCATCGCTTGGAAAGTGATTGACAGGTTGGTCACACTCGTCAAACATAGTGTTTGACAAGTGTGACCAGGTTTTTACTATTAAGGCCGCCTATGCAGCATCAATAGTAAAAGAAAGAATGTAAGAAATAATGAAAATATAAAAAATCAGGGTATATTTACCTTCCGTAGTCCCGCGCAGTCTCAGCGACGCTCCCGTTCCCAGCGATGCCTTGCGAGACCTGTGATGACATAGTCTCGCGTTGCTATAGCGATCTCGCGAGACCACGTCATCACAGGACCTTGCCACAAGGCATTACTAGGAACGCTGAGGCCCGGGAATGCAGCGCGGGACGTCGGAAGGTAAATATACCCCGATTTTTTATTTTTTATTCTTTTTTTACAGGGGTATGGTACCCAGGGCCTGGAGGACAGTCTCCTCTCCTCCACACCGTGGGTACCAACCGCACATGAGACGCTTAACTTCCCGCATGGTGGGAATAGCCACATGCGGGAAGTAAGCGATTCTCATGCATTCCTATGGGTGCAGAATCACGGCAATTCTTTGCGATTCCGCACAAAAGAATGAGCATGCTGCGATTTTTTCCGCGATGTGATTCCGCCGCGGAAAAAAGCGCAGCATTAGCACATCATATGCGGAATGCCATAGGAATGCATGGGGTGCGTTCTGTACAAGATTTTTAAACGTTTTCGCAGTGTTTACGCGCCGAAAATCGCCGCAAAAACGCTTAAAAATCACATCGTGGGCACACAGCCTTAAAGAGGTTTCTCAGGATAAAGAAAAACAGCACTGGTGCCATCCGCAGGTTGTAAGTGGAATTGTAGTTCCCTCATATTCACATTAAGAGGAACATTATAGAATCAATTCTAATCAGATGATAGGAGTAGTACTATAATACCCATCAAATGCAGCTGCTGGCCTGAGCACTGCAGCCCCCAAGAATCTGCCCGGGAGGCACAAAAAAAGGTCATTGAGGATCAGAGGTTCCCCACCCATGCCAGATAGGTTGCTGTTACTGTCAAGGAAAAGTTCTACAAATTTCTTGAAGATTTTTTTCCTCTAATCCCTGCCTATTTTCATTATCTCGGTTTGCTGTCTGTAAATGTGCATATTTTTTTTCTACCCAAAATGCTGACAAGTAGGGAGCTGGTCCAGCCCTGCAGACCTCATACAAGATGCCAGTATACCCAGCGTCTTTTCTAATTTGTAGAACACATGCGGTGACGCACATTATGGCTCTGCGCGGCCTACTAATCAGATTGGTCACCTAGGATGCACACAGGAAATAGCAAGACCTTTCAGGCAGCCCTCAAACTCGTGAATTGTTTAGTACACGTTTGACAATTGTCCCTATCACCAGGACTGTGGACTCATAGAATCGTAGAGTTGGAAGGGACCTCTTGAACTATCTGGTCCAACCCCCTGCTCAAAGCAAGATTCCCTAAATAATCCCAGACAGATGTCTGTCCAGCCTCTGTTTGAAGACTTCTATTGAAGGACAACTCACCACTTCTCGTGGCAGCCTGTTCCACTCATTGATTACTCTGTCAAAAAGTTTTTTCTAATATCTAATCTGTGTCTCCTCCCATTCAGTTTCATCCCATTGCTTCTAGTCTTTCCTTTTGCAAATGAGAATAAAGATGATCCTTCTACAATGTGACAGCCCTTGAGATATTTGTAGACAGCTATTAAGTCTCCTCTCAGTCTTCTCTTCTGCAATCTAAACATTCCCAAATCCTGCAACCTTTCCTCATAAGACAGGGTTTGCAGACCGGTCACCATTCTGGTCGCTCTTTTCTGAACTTGCTCCAGTTTGTTGATGTCTTTTTTTAAAATGTGGTGCCCAAAACTGGACACAATATTCCAGGTGAGGTCTGACCAATGAGGAGTAGAGGGAAATAATGACTCCACGTGATCTAGACTGTATGCTTCTGTTAATACATCCTAGAATTGCATTTGCCTTTTTTGCTGCTGCATCACACTGTTGACTCATTCAGTCTGTGATCTATTAGTATACCCAAGTCTTTTTCACATGTGCTGTTGCATAGCCCTATTCCTTGCATTCTGTGTATGCTTTTTTCATTTTTTTGCCCAGATGTAGTTCTTTGCATTATTCCCTGTTAAAAAAACATTCTGTTAGTTGCTGCCCTCTGCTCCAGTTTATTTATATCTTTTTGAATCCGCTCTCTCTCTCCTCTAGTATTTGCTATCCCTCCTAGCTTTGTGTCATCAGCAAATTTAATCAGTTTACCCTCAATTCCTTCATCTAAATCGTTGATAAAGATGTTGAACAATACAGGGCCCAGGACAGAGCCCGTACCCCATTGGAGACATTCTTCCAACTGGATGTGCAGCCATTTACGACCACTCTTTGGTCCGATCACTAAGCCAGTTATGAATCCACTTAACAGTTGCCTTGTCCATTCCATACTTTTTTTTTCAATAAGGATGGTGTGAGATACTTTGTCAAATGCTTTGCTGAAGTAAAGATATATTATATCAACAGCATTTCCGTCATAGAAGGAAATTAAGTTAGTTTGACATGATTTTGTTACAAACCCATGCTGACTCTGTTTAATCACTTCATTCTTATTCAGGTACTTACATACATGTTGTTTAATGATTTGTTCAAAGATCTTTCCTGGTATAGAAGTCAGACTCACCGGCCTATAGTTGCCCGAGTCCACCTTCTTCCCCTTTTTGAAGATAGGAACAGCATTTGCTCTTCTCCAGTCTTCTGGGACTTCTCCTGTTATCCACGAATTTTCAAAGATTATGGAGAGGGGTTCAAAAATTTCTTCTGCTATCTCCTTCAGTACTCTGGGGTGTAATTCATCTGGACCTGGAGACTTGAATTCATTTAGGTTAGCTAAGTGTTTCCTTACTATCTTTCTGTTTATAGATATCCTGGATTCTTCTATTTCCTTAATAGGACAGTGAAGAACAGTTGATGTTACATTTCCTATCCTATTGCAAAATAGGAATTTAAAAGTTCGGCCTTCTCAACATCCTGTCGTACCATTTCATCATTTTCATCCTGTAAAAATACTATAGCATCTTTGACTTTTCTTTTACTTTTGACATATCCCCAAAATCCTTTATTATTGCTTTTGACATTTCTTGCAAGCCTCAATTTGTCAGCTTTATATAATCTGATTCGTGCCCTGCAGGTTGTGCAGACAGCATTATAATCTTCTTTAGATATGCCTCCCTCTTTCCATTTTATCATCATTTCTTTCCTCCTTTTTAGCATGTGCTTAAGTTCTGTGTTCATCCATCCTGGTTTTCTTAAATGCTAACTATTCTTCCCCCTTTTCGGAATTGTTAACAATTGTGCTTTGAGAATTTAATTTTTCAAGATTTCCCATCTTTCCTGAACATTTTGGCCTTAAGGATATCCAGCCATTGGATCCCTCCAATTCTCTTTCTGAATCCCTTAAAATCTGCCTTTCTGAAATCTAACCTTGACGTCTGAGTCTTCACAGGTCTTCCTCCTCTAGTTATCCAAAATTCTAAAATAACATGGTCGCTACCTCCTAGGGTCCCAGCCACTTTTACCTCCTCAACCATTTCCTCCCTGTTTATAAGGATTAGATCCAAGGTAGCAGATCTCCTTGTTTTCTCCCCTACCTTTTGGAAGATAAAGTTGTCAGCAAGAGAGGATAAGAATTTCCTTGACCTGTTAGTTTTGCCTGAGATTCCCAACAAAGGTCTGGATAATAATAATAATCTTAATTTATATAGCGCCAACATATTGCGCAGCGCTTTACAGTTTAACAGTTTCAAAACACAAGTCATAAGTAACAACGTTAACAATACAATAATTAAAGCAAAATAAGATGACCCTGCTCGTGAGAGCTTACAATCTGCAATGAGGTGGGGGAGATACAAAGTACACGTGTGTATTTACAAAGACGTATTTACAATGATGGTCCAGCCATCTTGAGGGAGGGAGGGAGTGAGGGATGGATGGGGATAGTGAATGGGCTACACATGAACACTTACACATAAAATGACTTTGAATAGTGAACGTGATAGGCCGCTCTGAACAAATGTGTGTTGAGGGAGCACCTGAAACTGTGCAAATTGTGGTTAGTCTTAATTTCTTGGGGTAGAGCATTCCAGATGATTGGCGCAGCACGGGGGAAGTCTTGGAGTCGGGAGTGTGAAATGCGGATTACTGCAGAGGTTAGTCGAAAGATGTTTGCAGAGCGCAGCGGACGGTTAGACCGATAGACAGAAATGAGGGAGGAGATGTAGGGGGGTGCCGCACTGTGGAGAGCTTTGTGGGTGAGAATAAGTACTTTGAATTGGATCCTATGATGAATGGGCAGCCAATTAACGATTGGCGAAGAGCGGACGTGTCTGGATAGTTGAAATCTCCCATGACAACTATGTCATATTTTTTGGAGAACTTGGCCATTTGATGCATAAAGAGTTCATCCATATCTTCAGCTTGCACAGGCGGCCTGTAGTAAATGCCTACAATGGTGTCCTTTCCATTTTTCTGTCCTTGTATTCTTAACCAAACAGTTACCACAGAACTCCCAGTCTCTGAAGCTTTAATCTCTGTGCAGATATACACGTTTCTAACATACAAAGCGACACCTTCTCCTCGTTTATCAAGTCTGTTTCTTGCAAATAAGTTGTATCCTTCTAGTCTTGTATTCCAATCATGTGTATTGTCCCATGAAGTTTCAGTGATTACAATTACATATTTCTTTTCCTGTGTTAGTAGTTCTAATTCTCCTTGTTTGTTGCCCATGCTTTGTGCATTAGTATAGAAACATTTTAGTTTGTGATTGGCTTCTCTTTCTGCAATATTTTTATTTAGATTTTTTTGTCTTTGTTCTTTCGTCCCACTTCTAATAGCAGAGTTCTCAATAGCATTTATAAGGTGTATGGTTTTTTCTTGCCTTTTGCTTCCCTTCCCACATTGTTCTAGTTTAAAACTCTCCTGATGACTCAGAAAGCAAAACATCCGACTTAGACTCCAAATCCGACCCCACAACCCTGATCACTACTGAGCGTGTACATAAAGTGCAGCACAGATTCATCTCATCTACATCTCCACAGCACTGGTCACTACTGAGCATGTACATAAAGGGCAACACAGATTCATCTCATCTACAACCCCACAGCACTGGTCACTACTGAGCATGTACATAAAGGGCAGCACAGATTCATCTCATCTACGACTCCACAGCACTGGTCACTACTGAGCATGTACATAAAGGGCAGCACAGATTCATCTCATCTACGACTCCACAGCACTGGTCACTACTGAGCATGTACATAAAGGGCAGCACAGATTCATCTCATCTACGACTCCACAGCACTGGTCACTACTGAGCATGTACATAAAGGGCAGCACAGATTCATCTCATCTACGACCCCACAGCACTGGTCACTACTGACATGTACATAAAGGGCAGCACAGATTCATCTCATCTACGACTCCACAGCACTGGTCACTACTGACATGTACATAAAGGGCAGCACAGATTCATCTCATCTACGACCCCACAGCACTGGTCACTACTGAGCATGTACATAAAGTGCAGCACAGATTCATCTCATCTACAACTCCACAGCACTGGTCACTACTGACATGTACATAAAGGGCAGCACAGATTCATCTCATCTACGACCCCACAGCACTGGTCACTACTGACATGTACATAAAGGGCAGCACAGATTCATCTCATCTACGACCCCACAGCACTGGTCACTACTGACATGTACATAAAGGGCAGCACCGATTCATCTCATCTACAACTCCACAGCACTGGAGTGGTCACTACTGACATGTACATAAAGGGCAGCACAGATTCATCTCATCTATGACTCCACAGCACTGGTCACTACTGACATGTACATAAAGGGCAGCACAGATTCATCTCATCTACTACCCCACAGCACTGGTCACTACTGACATGTACATAAAGGGCAGCACAGATTCATCTCATCTACGACCCCACAGCACTGGTCACTACTGAGCATGTACATAAAGGGCAGCACAGATTCATCTCATCTATGACTCCACAGCACTGGTCACTACTGACATGTACATAAAGGGCAGCACAGATTCATCTCATCTACAACTCCACAGCACTGGAGTGGTCACTACTGACATGTACATAAAGGGCAGCACAGATTCATCTCATCTACGACCCCACAGCACTGGTCACTACTGACATGTACATAAAGGGCAGCACAGATTCATCTCATCTACGACCCCACAGCACTGGTCACTACTGAGCATGTACATAAAGGGCAGCACAGATTCATCACATCTACGACTCCACAGCACTGGAGTGGTCACTACTGACATGTACATAAAGGGCAGCACAGATTCATCTCATCTACAACTCCACAGCACTGGAGTGGTCACTACTGACATGTACATAAAGGGCAGCACAGATTCATCTCATCTACGACCCCACAGCACTGGTCACTACTGACATGTACATAAAGGGCAGCACAGATTCATCTCATCTACGACCCCACAGCACTGGTCACTACTGAGCATGTACATAAAGTGCAGCACAGATTCATCTCATCTACGACTCCACAGCACTGGTCACTACTGACATGTACATAAAGGGCAGCACAGATTCATCTCATCTACGACCCCACAGCACTGGTCACTACTGAGCATGTACATAAAGGGCAGCACAGATTCATCACATCTACGACTCCACAGCACTGGT
Source organism: Dendrobates tinctorius (assembly GCF_039654945.1). Classification (NCBI taxonomy): domain Eukaryota; kingdom Metazoa; phylum Chordata; class Amphibia; order Anura; family Dendrobatidae; genus Dendrobates; species Dendrobates tinctorius. The sequence goes on along the minus strand of NW_027361681.1, from coordinate 3,891,474 downwards.
CACTACTGACATGTACATAAAGTGCAGCACAGATTCATCTCATCTACGACTCCACAGCACTGGTCACTACTGAGCATGTACATAAAGGGCAGCACAGATTCATCTCATCTACGACCCCACAGCACTGGTCACTACTGACATGTACATAAAGGGCAGCACAGATTCATCTCATCTACGACTCCACAGCACTGGTCACTACTGACATGTACATAAAGGGCAGCACAGATTCATCTCATCTACGACCCCACAGCACTGGTCACTACTGAGCATGTACATAAAGTGCAGCACAGATTCATCTCATCTACAACTCCACAGCACTGGTCACTACTGACATGTACATAAAGGGCAGCACAGATTCATCTCATCTACGACCGCACAGCACTGGTCACTACTGACATGTACATAAAGGGCAGCACAGATTCATCTCATCTACGACCCCACAGCACTGGTCACTACTGACATGTACATAAAGGGCAGCACCGATTCATCTCATCTACAACTCCACAGCACTGGAGTGGTCACTACTGACATGTACATAAAGGGCAGCACAGATTCATCTCATCTATGACTCCACAGCACTGGTCACTACTGACATGTACATAAAGGGCAGCACAGATTCATCTCATCTACTACCCCACAGCACTGGTCACTACTGACATGTACATAAAGGGCAGCACAGATTCATCTCATCTACGACCCCACAGCACTGGTCACTACTGAGCATGTACATAAAGGGCAGCACAGATTCATCTCATCTATGACTCCACAGCACTGGTCACTACTGACATGTACATAAAGGGCAGCACAGATTCATCTCATCTACAACTCCACAGCACTGGAGTGGTCACTACTGACATGTACATAAAGGGCAGCACAGATTCATCTCATCTACGACCCCACAGCACTGGTCACTACTGACATGTACATAAAGGGCAGCACAGATTCATCTCATCTACGACCCCACAGCACTGGTCACTACTGACATGTACATAAAGGGCAGCACCGATTCATCTCATCTACAACTCCACAGCACTGGAGTGGTCACTACTGACATGTACATAAAGGGCAGCACAGATTCATCTCATCTATGACTCCACAGCACTGGTCACTACTGACATGTACATAAAGGGCAGCACAGATTCATCTCATCTACGACCCCACAGCACTGGTCACTACTGAGCATGTACATAAAGGGCAGCACAGATTCATCTCATCTATGACTCCACAGCACTGGTCACTACTGACATGTACATAAAGGGCAGCACAGATTCATCTCATCTATAACCCCACAGCACTGGTCACTACTGAGCATGTACATAAAGGGCAGCACAGATTCATCTCATCTACGACCCCACAGCACTGGTCACTACTGAGCATGTACATAAAGGGCAGCACAGATTCATCTCATCTACGACCCCACAGCACTGGTCACTACTGAGCATGTACATAAAAGGCAGCACAGATTCATCTCATCTACGACCCCACAGCACTGGTCACTACTGACATGTACATAAAGGGCAGCACAGATTCATCTCATCTACGACCCCACAGCACTGGTCACTACTGACATGTACATAAAGGGCAGCACAGATTCATCTCATCTACGACCCCACAGCAGTGGTCACTACAGACATGTACATAAAGGGCAGCACCGATTCATCTCATCTACAACTCCACAGCACTGGAGTGGTCACTACTGACATGTACATAAAGGGCAGCACAGATTCATCTCATCTATGACTCCACAGCACTGGTCACTACTGACATGTACATAAAGAGCAGCACAGATTCATCTCATCTACGACCCCACAGCACTGGTCACTACTGACATGTACATAAAGGGCAGCACAGATTCATCTCATCTACTACCCCACAGCACTGGTCACTACTGAGCATGTACATAAAGGGCAGCACAGATTCATCTCATCTATGACTCCACAGCACTGGTCACTACTGACATGTACATAAAGGGCAGCACAGATTCATCTCATCTATAACCCCACAGCACTGGTCACTACTGAGCATGTACATAAAGGGCAGCACAGATTCATCTCATCTACGACCCCACAGCACTGGTCACTACTGAGCATGTACATAAAGGGCAGCACAGATTCATCTCATCTACGACCCCACAGCACTGGTCACTACTGAGCATGTACATAAAAGGCAGCACAGATTCATCTCATCTACGACCCCACAGCACTGGTCACTACTGACATGTACATAAAGGGCAGCACAGATTCATCTCATCTACGACCCCACAGCACTGGTCACTACTGAGCATGTACATAAAAGGCAGCACAGATTCATCTCATCTACGACCCCACAGCACTGGTCACTACTGAGCATGTACATAAAGTGCAGCACAGATTCATCTCATCTACGACTCCACAGCACTGGTCACTACTGAGCATGTACATAAAGTGCAGCACAGATACATCTCATCTACGACTCCACAGCATTGGTCACTACTGACATGTACATAAAGGGCAGCACAGATTCATCTCATCTACAACTCCACAGCACTGGTCACTAATGACATGTACATAAAGGGCAGCACAGATTCATCTCATCTACAACCCCACAGCAGTGGTCACTACAGACATGTACATAAAGGGCAGCACAGATTCATCTCATCTACGACCCCAAAGCACTGGTCACTACTGAGCATGTACATAAAGGGCAGCACAGATTCATCTCATCTACAACCCCACAGCACTGGTCACTACAGACATGTACATAAAGGGCAGCACAGATTCATCTCATCTACGACTCCACAGCACTGGTCACTAATGACATGTACCTAAAGGGCAGCACAGATACATCTCATCTACGACCCCACAGCACTGGTCACTACTGACATGTACATAAAGGGCAGCACAGATTCATCTCATCTACGACTCCACAGCACTGGTCACTACTGACATGTACCTAAAGGGCAGCACAGATACATCTCATCTACGACCCCACAGCACTGGTCACTAATGACATGTACATAAAGGGCAGCACAGATTCATCTCATCTACGACCCCACAGCAGTGGTCACTACAGACATGTACATAAAGGGCAGCACAGATTCATCTCATCTACGACCCCAAAGCACTGGTCACTACTGAGCATGTACATAAAGGGCAGCACAGATTCATCTCATCTACAACCCCACAGCACTGGTCACTACAGACATGTACATAAAGGGCAGCACAGATTCATCTCATCTACGACTCCACAGCACTGGTCACTAATGACATGTACCTAAAGGGCAGCACAGATACATCTCATCTACGACCCCACAGCACTGGTCACTACTGACATGTACATAAAGGGCAGCACAGATTCATCTCATCTACGACCCCACAGCAGTGGTCACTACAGACATGTACATAAAGGGCAGCACAGATTCATCTCATCTACGACCCCAAAGCACTGGTCACTACTGAGCATGTACATAAAGGGCAACACAGATTAATCTCATCTACAACCCCACAGCACTGGTCACTAATGACATGTACATAAAGGGCAGCACAGATTCATCTCATCTACGACCCCACAGCACTGGTCACTACTGACATGTACATAAAGGGCAGCACAGATTCATCTCATCTACATCTCCACAGCACTGGTCACTACTGAGCATGTACATAAAGGGCAGCACAGATTCATCTCATCTACGACTCCACAGCACTGGTCACTACTGACATGTACCTAAAGGGCAGCACAGATACATCTCATCTACCACCCCACAGCACTGGTCACTACTGACATGTACATAAAGGGCAGCACAGATTCATCTCATCTACGACTCCACAGCACTGGTCACTACTGACATGTACATAAAGGGCAGCACAGATTCATCTCATCTATGACCCCACAGCACTGGTCACTACTGACATGTACATAAAGGGCAGCACAGATTCATCTCATCTACGACCCCACAGCACTGGTCACTACTGAGCATGTACATAAAGGGCAGCACAGATTCATCTCATCTACGACCCCACAGCACTGGTCACTACTGAGCATGTACATAAAGGGCAGCACAGATTCATCTCATCTACGACCCCACAGCACTGGTCACTACTGAGCATGTACATAAAGGGCAGCACAGATTCATCTCATCTATGACCCCACAGCACTGGTCACTACTGACATGTACATAAAGGGCAGCACAGATTCATCTCATCTACGACCCCACAGCACTGTTCACTACTGAGCATGTACATAAAGGGCAGCACAGATTCATCTCATCTACGACCCCACAGCACTGGTCACTACTGAGCATGTACATAAAGGGCAGCACAGATTCATCTCATCTACGACCCCACAGCACTGGTCACTACTGAGCATGTACATAAAGGGCAGCACAGATTCATCTCATCTATGACCCCACAGCACTGGTCACTACTGAGCATGTACATAAAGGGCAGCACAGATTCATCTCATCTACAACCCCACAGCACTGGTCACTACTGACATGTACATAAAGGGCAGCACAGATTCATCTCATCTATGACCCCACAGCACTGGTCACTACTGAGCATGTACATAAAGTACAACACAGATTCATCTCATCTATGACCCCACAGCACTGGTCACTACTGAGCATGTACATAAAGGGCAGCACAGATTCATCTCATCTACATACCCCACAGCACTGGTCACTACTGACATGTACATAAAGGGGAGCACAGATTCATCTCATCTACGACTCCACAGCACTTGTCACTACTGAGCATGTACATAAAGGGCAGCACAGATTCATCTCATCTATAACCCCACAGCACTGGTCACTACTGACATGTACATAAAGTGCAGCACAGATTCATCTCATCTACATCTCCACAGCACTGGTCACTACTGACATGTACATAAAGGGCAGCACAGATTCATCTCATCTACGACTCCACAGCACTGGTCACTACTGAGCATGTACATAAAGGGCAGCACAGATTCATCTCATCTACGACTCCACAGCACTGGTCACTACTGACATGTACATAAAGGGCAGCACAGATTCATCTCATCTACGACTCCACAGCACTGGTCACTACTGACATGTACATAAAGTGCAGCACAGATTCATCTCATCTACGACCCCACAGCACTGGTCACTACTGAGCATGTACATAAATGGCAGCACAGATTCATCTCATCTACATACCCCACAGCACTGGTCACTACTGACATGTACATAAAGTGCAGCACAGATTCATCTCATCTACGACCCCACAGCACTGGTCACTACTGAGCATGTACATAAATGGCAGCACAGATTCATCTCATCTACGACCCCACAGCACTGGTCACTACTGACATGTACATAAAGGGCAGCACAGATTCATCTCATCTACGACCCCACAGCACTGGTCACTACTGACATGTACATAAAGGGCAGCACAGATTCATCTCATCTACGACTCCACAGCACTAGTCACTACTGACATGTACATAAAGTGCAGCACAGATTCATCTCATCTACGACCCCACAGCACTGGTCACTACTGAGCATGTACATAAAGGGCAGCACAGATTCATCTCATCTACGACCCCACAGCACTGGTCACTACTGACATGTACATAAAGGGCAGCACAGATTCATCTCATCTACTACCCCACAGCACTGGTCACTACTGACATGTACATAAAGGGCAGCACAGATTCATCTCATCTACGACTCCACAGCACTGGTCACTACTGACATGTACATAAAGGGCAGCACAGATTCATCTCATCTACGACCCCACAGCACTGGTCACTACTGACATGTACATAAAGGGCAGCACAGATTCATCTCATCTACTACCCCACAGCACTGGTCACTACTGACATGTACATAAAGGGCAGCACAGATTCATCTCATCTACGACTCCACAGCACTAGTCACTACTGACATGTACATAAAGGGCAGCACAGATTCATCTCATCTACGACCCCACAGCACTGGTCACTAATGAGCATGTACATAAAGGGCAGCACAGATTCATCTCATCTACGACCCCACAGCACTGGTCACTACTGAGCATGTACATAAAGGGCAGCACAGATTCATCTCATCTACAACCCCACAGCACTGGTCACTACTGACATGTACATAAAGTGCAGCACAGATTCATCTCATCTACGACCCCACAGCACTGGTCACTACTGAGCATGTACATAAAGTGCAGCACAGATTCATCTCATCTACGACCCCACAGCACTGGTCACTACTGAGCATGTACATAAATGGCAGCACAGATTCATCTCATCTACATACCCCACAGCACTGGTCACTACTGACATGTACATAAAGGGCAGCACAGATTCATCTCATCTACGACCCCACAGCACTGGTCACTACTGACATGTACATAAAGGGCAGCACAGATTCATCTCATCTACGACTCCACAGCACTAGTCACTACTGACATGTACATAAAGTGCAGCACAGATTCATCTCATCTACGACCCCACAGCACTGGTCACTACTGACATGTACATAAAGGGCAGCACAGATTCATCTCATCTACTACCCCACAGCACTGGTCACTACTGACATGTACATAAAGGGCAGCACAGATTCATCTCATCTACGACTCCACAGCACTGGTCACTACTGACATGTACATAAAGTGCAGCACAGATTCATCTCATCTACGACCCCACAGCACTGGTCACTACTGAGCATGTACATAAAGGGCAGCACAGATTCATCTCATCTACTACCCCACAGCACTGGTCACTACTGACATGTATATAAAGGGCAGCACAGAATCATCTCATCTACAACCCCACAGCACTGGTCACTACTGACATGTACATAAAGGACAGCACAGATTCATCTCATCTACGACCCCACAGCACTGGTCACTACTGACATGTACATAAAGGACAGCACAGATTCATCTCATCTACGACCCAACAGCACTGGTCACTACTGACATGTACATAAAGGACAGCACAGATTCATCTCATCTACGACCCCACAGCACTGGTCACTACTGAGCATGTACATAAAGGGCAGCACAGATACATCTCATCTACAACCCCACAGCACTGGTCACTACTTACATGTACATAAAGCGCAGCACAGATTCATCACATCTACGACTCCACAGCACTGGTCACTACTGACATGTACATAAAGGGCAGCACAGATTCATCTCATCTACGACTCCACAGCACTGGTCACTACTGAGCATATACATAAAGGGCAGCACAGATTCATCTCATCTACGACTCCACAGCACTGGTCACTACTGACATGTACATAAAGGGCAGCACAGATTCATCTCATCTACAACTCCACAGCACTGGTCACTACTGACATGTACATAAAGCGCAGCACAGATTCATCACATCTACGACCCCACAGCACTGGTCACTACTTACATGTACATAAAGCGCAGCACAGATTCATCACATCTACGACCCCACAGCACTGGTCACTACTGACATGTACATAAAGGGCAGCACAGATTCATCTACGACCCCACAGCACTGGTCACTACTGACATGTACATAAAGGGCAGCACAGATTCATCTCATCTACAACCCCACACCACTGGTCACTACTGAGCATGTACATAAAGGGCAGCACAGATTCATCTCATCTACGACCCCACAGCACTGGTCACTACTGACATGTACATAAAGTGCAGCACAGATTCATCTCATCTACGACCCCACAGCACTGGTCACTACTGAGCATGTACATAAAGGGCAGCACAGATTCATCTCATCTACGACTCCACAGCACTGGTCACTACTGAGCATGTACATAAAGGGCAGCACAGATTCATCTCATCTACGACTCCACAGCACTGGTCACTACTGAGCATGTACATAAAGGGCAGCACAGATTCATCTCATCTACCACCCCACAGCACTGGTCACTACTGACATGTACATAAAGGGCAGCACAGATTCATCTCATCTACAACCCCACAGCACTGGTCACTACTGACATGTACATAAAGGGCAGCACAGATTCATCTCATCTATGACCTCACAGCACTGGTCACTACTGAGCATGTACATAAAGGGCAGCACAGATTCATCTCATCTACGACCCCACAGCACTGGTCACTACTGAGCATGTACATAAAGGGCAGCACAGATTCATCTCATCTACGACCCCACAGCACTGGTCACTACTGAGCATGTACATAAAGTGCAGCACAGATTCATCTCATCTACGACCCCACAGCACTGGTCACTACTGACATGTACATAAAGGGCAGCACAGATACATCTCATCTACGACCCCACAGCACTGGTCACTACTGACATGTACATAAAGGGCAGCACAGATTCATCTCATCTACGACCCCACAGCACTGGTCACTACTGACATGTACATAAAGGGCAGCACAGATTCATCTCATCTACAACCCCACAGCACTGGTCACTACTGAGCATGTACATAAAGTGCAGCACAGATTCATCTCATCTACGACCCCACAGCACTGGTCACTACTGAGCATGTACATAAAGGGCAGCACAGATTCATCTCATCTACGACTCCACAGCACTGGTCACTACTGAGCATGTACATAAAGGGCAGCACAGATTCATCTCATCTACCACCCCACAGCACTGGTCACTACTGAGCATGTACATAAAGGGCAGCACAGATTCATCTCATCTACAACCCCACAGCACTGGTCACTACTGAGCATGTACATAAAGGGCAGCACAGATTCATCTCATCTACGACCCCACAGCACTGGTCACTACTGAGCATGTACATAAAGGGCAGCACAGATTCATCTCATCTACGACCCCACAGCACTGGTCACTACTGACATGTACATAAAGGGCAGCACAGATTCATCTCATCTACAACCCCACAGCACTGGTCACTACTGAGCATGTACATAAAGTGCAGCACAGATTCATCTCATCTACGACCCCACAGCACTGGTCACTACTGAGCATGTACATAAAGGGCAGCACAGATTCATCTCATCTACGACTCCACAGCACTGGTCACTACTGAGCATGTACATAAAGGGCAGCACAGATTCATCTCATCTACCACCCCACAGCACTGGTCACTACTGACATGTACATAAAGGGCAGCACAGATTCATCTCATCTACAACCCCACAGCACTGGTCACTACTGACATGTACATAAAGGGCAGCACAGATTCATCTCATCTATGACCTCACAGCACTGGTCACTACTGAGCATGTACATAAAGGGCAGCACAGATTCATCTCATCTACCACCCCACAGCACTGGTCACTACTGACATGTACATAAAGGGCAGCACAGATTCATCTCATCTACAACCCCACAGCACTGGTCACTACTGACATGTACATAAAGGGCAGCACAGATTCATCTCATCTATGACCTCACAGCACTGGTCACTACTGACATGTACATAAAGGGCAGCACAGATTCATCTCATCTACGACTCCACAGCACTGGTCACTACTGACATGTACATAAAGGGCAGCACAGATTCATCTCATCTACAACTCCACAGCACTGGTCACTACTGACATGTACATAAAGCGCAGCACAGATTCATCACATCTACGACCCCACAGCACTGGTCACTACTTACATGTACATAAAGCGCAGCACAGATTCATCACATCTACGACCCCACAGCACTGGTCACTACTGACATGTACATAAAGGGCAGCACAGATTCATCTCATCTACGACCCCACAGCACTGGTCACTACTGACATGTACATAAAGGGCAGCACAGATTCATCTCATCTACAACCCCACACCACTGGTCACTACTGAGCATGTACATAAAGGGCAGCACAGATTCATCTCATCTACGACCCCACAGCACTGGTCACTACTGACATGTACATAAAGTGCAGCACAGATTCATCTCATCTACGACCCCACAGCACTGGTCACTACTGAGCATGTACATAAAGGGCAGCACAGATTCATCTCATCTACGACTCCACAGCACTGGTCACTACTGAGCATGTACATAAAGGGCAGCACAGATTCATCTCATCTACGACTCCACAGCACTGGTCACTACTGAGCATGTACATAAAGGGCAGCACAGATTCATCTCATCTACCACCCCACAGCACTGGTCACTACTGACATGTACATAAAGGGCAGCACAGATTCATCTCATCTACAACCCCACAGCACTGGTCACTACTGACATGTACATAAAGGGCAGCACAGATTCATCTCATCTATGACCTCACAGCACTGGTCACTACTGAGCATGTACATAAAGGGCAGCACAGATTCATCTCATCTACGACCCCACAGCACTGGTCACTACTGAGCATGTACATAAAGGGCAGCACAGATTCATCTCATCTACGACCCCACAGCACTGGTCACTACTGAGCATGTACATAAAGTGCAGCACAGATTCATCTCATCTACGACCCCACAGCACTGGTCACTACTGACATGTACATAAAGGGCAGCACAGATTCATCTCATCTATGACCTCACAGCACTGGTCACTACTGAGCATGTACATAAAGGGCAGCACAGATTCATCTCATCTACGACCCCACAGCACTGGTCACTACTGAGCATGTACATAAAGGGCAGCACAGATTCATCTCATCTACGACCCCACAGCACTGGTCACTACTGAGCATGTACATAAAGTGCAGCACAGATTCATCTCATCTACGACCCCACAGCACTGGTCACTACTGACATGTACATAAAGGGCAGCACAGATACATCTCATCTACGACCCCACAGCACTGGTCACTACTGACATGTACATAAAGGGCAGCACAGATTCATCTCACCTACGACCCCACAGCACTGGTCACTACTGACATGTACATAAAGGGCAGCACAGATTCATCTCATCTACAACCCCACAGCACTGGTCACTACTGAGCATGTACATAAAGTGCAGCACAGATTCATCTCATCTACGACCCCACAGCACTGGTCACTACTGACATGTACATAAAGGGCAGCACAGATACATCTCATCTACGACCCCACAGCACTGGTCACTACTGACATGTACATAAAGGGCAGCACAGATTCATCTCATCTACGACCCCACAGCACTGGTCACTACTGACATGTACATAAAGGGCAACACAGATTCATCTCATCTACGACCCCACAGCACTGGTCACTACTGACATGTACATAAAGGGCAGCACAGATTCATCACATCTACGACTCCACAGCACTGGTCACTACTGAGCATGTACATAAAGTGCAGCACAGATTCGTCTCAACTAAAAGCCCAGATCTTTAGATCAGGAATAGAACAGACATTTATAGGACATTTCATAACTTTCCCAAATTATTAGGAAAACATTTACAGCACATCCTGCATTGTACTACTGCACCCAATGTATTATTTATTGTAGGAGTCGGTCCATTTTATTTCAACTTCACTAAAGTGGACACAGACTTTGACTCCACAGCCCTGCCTATCACATACCACGACTGAGGGTTTGTTACTATTATATGCTTATAAAAAAGGGAAGAAAGTTCCAGCGCTAGGAATGGAAAATTAAAAATCCATTTTATTGTGCCAATGCATATTAAAATTCCAGCAGGTACAGCATATCAGTCCTGATATGCTGTACCTCCTGGAATTTTAATATGCATTGGCACAATAAAATCGATTTTTAATTTTCCATTCCTAGCGCTGGAACTTTCTTCCCTTTTTTCTACTATTGATTGACTGCCTAGTCAAATCCGTGCGCAGGATTTGGACCCTACCAGCAAGGCAGTGCGGTGAGCTGGATTAATCTGTTCTTTTACTCTATTATATGCTTATATCCTGTATAGACAATCCTAAGTGCGTTAAATAGCAATATTATTTTCAATGTATTTGCTTGCTGACAGTGAATAGGAATACTCGGATATGAAAATCCATCCTGTACTATTTGCCCAGGAGCAAATCTGAGGCAACCAGATATCATACATATGGGCTGCACAAATATTCTGTTCACTGTCAGCAAGCAGAGATCTTAAAAATGGTAAGGAAGTGAGATGCAAAACATATTAGAAAGTCCCACAATGTCATTATACAATCATATACAGTTGCTTTATGATGTGAGTGCTAGTAAGGACACTAGAAATATATACCAAAAGCGGAACAACAGTAACTAATATAACTTGCCCTTTATGTACGAGATTAACCCTGTTCCTCCTGAGCAGTCATGTCAACAAAGGGCACTGCAACCAAAGTCCAGCACACCCCACAACTACTTCATCCTAATCCAATGCAGAAACACATACTTCTGTTAGCGATAAACCCACCGGCTGTGCCCAGTACATGGATTCGAAGTCCACACAGCACACGACAAAACCAGCACAAGAAGGTTGGAGCAGTCATTCCCTGGACACCTCTGAAGGCTGGAGTCTGGAGAATCTGCCTCTAGAGCACCAGGTCCTTCCAAATTTGGAACGTACTGAGAGGTAGATCCATATTCTACATGAAGAATGGAAGCATTGCAGAGTTGAAGACAATTTTCGGAGACGACAGTAGATAAATTTGTTATCTGGCTGCAGTAGGGCCAGGTCACACATTAGCACTGCTGAGCAGTGGGACTTTGTGATTCCTTAACTTCTCCAGCTCCTCCAGGAAGATATCTACCTTCAGATTCCAAGAATTCCAAACTTTCTGTTTCAGCTCTCCTGAGTGGTGGAGATCATAACGTCTTGCTTTTCGGTGATGCTGTTTTATGGGACTATAAAGATTTGTTTTGATAAACTTGAGGTTCCCGACATCCAGTCGACACTCAAACTAAGGTTCTCCACCTAGAAGTTGGCCATCAAAAAAACAAAGACATCTCGTTTCAAGGCATGGTGACATGTACATGGGGAGCAGGCGACGCAAGTAATGAATGGGATGTTCATTAATTAAAGAATTCCATACATTTAAGGCAAGAAGATTCTAAGTGAGGAGGGCGTCATGGAATTGCCAGCTTTGGAGGCCCAGATTGTGGACAGTCCTGGAGAGTGCACTATATGCTATGAGGTTTACAAGACCTCGTCCAAATCAAGGGCACCAAAAACATTACAATGTGGGCACAACCTCTGCTTGCACTGTCTGCGGAAGATGGTATGCCATAGCTTACTTCTGACCTTTGTGGTTTGCCCTTTCTGCCGCAAGGTAACCATAATACCAGATGAAGGGGTGCAAGCCTTGAAGACTGATGAAGAGACCTTACGCCGAGCTTCCATGGCTACGGTGGCCAGCGACGACTGTCAGTCAGAGGCCTCTGATTTCTCCAGTGGCAGAAATTCACCATCTTTCACCGATGACCGCATGCAGTCTCCCCGACCATCCATCTTCACGGTCAGCGGAGTTATGGTCCCTGATGGAGGGCAGCTATGGGGAGGAAGGTATATGCAAGAAATTCGAAGCACCTATCTCTTAGGTATCACGCGGAGGGTGGCACTCTCTGAAGCCCACCCTTCGCCAAATCCGACATCTATTTCAGCAGACAGTCTGAGACTTTGCTTCGCATTGGGACTTATCATATTACTGGCCTGTGTTTTCTTTATACTTATCTTCTTCAAGTAAATGGAAGGTAAGGAGAACAAGAGAAATAAAGGGTCTACTACCATCAGACGTCAACGATGACATGAGCAGATCATTGATCGCATCAAGGTCTACTCCAGCGGACGATGTATGGTGTGTACAGAACAAGCAGAACTTGTGTAGTCGATAACCTCTATGTTTATACCATTGATCACTGATCCCACCTATAGACTATTTAACCCGTTACTGACCCAGCATCTCTAGAGGGAGGTGGGGTCTGAGATTCATCCATTCACAGACTAGGAAGTGAGATTCTCCCACGTTTGCCAGAATGAAGTAATGAGCCGGGTGTTGGGGCTTCCATGTACTTATGATCACGTGATTCACATTTTAACATGTTCTGTATGATTTGTTCGAGATTATATGTAGGGGGAGGGGGGGGAAGATGATTATGTATTAAAAGTGAAACGAAAACAAAATCTCTAGTTTATCCCGTATTTTCTCAGATACGTTCTCATGATCACACTGGGTCCCAGGGATGGGTAAATTATCTCCTAGCAATAGGATTGCAGATCATTACTACTTTGCGAAAACACCTTTGTAAGGGATTGTCCTAGATAGGAACATCTGCAGGGAGCGGACATCAATTAGCCGAAACGAGCAGCACTGGACAACCCTTGTAATATAATTGTATTGTACAAGAATCTGGTACAAAAAAAACTCCACTCCCCAAAAAACACTAAAAACAAAAAAAAAACAAAAAAAAAAAAAAAGGAGAAAATGATTACAAGTGGAGACTCCTTGGAAATCTGACATAGCCAAACTTTATTTTTTTTTCTTTGCAACTATGAAGCATTAAAAAAATCCAGAAGAATTAGTTGTGCTTCCAAATCTGGATCCAGTTAGTAGCATATGACTTGCAACAACTGATTCTCTCCTGCAAAGCATCCTGGGTCATTAACACCTTCTTGCAATGCCTCCTGGGTCATGAGCACCTCCCTGCACTGCATTTTGGGTGCTGTACCTGAAGGTGTAGATTATTGTGCAGTCTGTAGTTCACCAGTACATTATTCTTTAAGTCAGACTGCAGCAGACATGGATTCCTTGGCGCTGACCTTCGCGGCAGACGTGTCTTTGTGACTTTAGAAATTCATGGTTCCTCCAGTTTTCGGGCGGTCACACTCATGAGCTTGAGATGTTATTAATGGTTCACCTTTAAGACCTGGAGATTATAATTACCCCATCCAGTCCAAGTCTTCATCGTCTTCGTCATCTCCGAAAAGAGGCGCAGGAGGAGGACGTCCCTTCATGCTCTAAGGATGGAAGATACAGTCGACTTACTGGTCTGAGGTTAGCGATACTACCAGCCACCTTTCTATAGTAATCGGTACTTATAAGGTCATGTTCACATGACAATAGTGACATTACTTCTGTTTAAAGGGAGGGAGTACTAAACCACTGGCACTACTTTGCAGGTCACATTAAAGGCAAGGGGGAGGTTCGCAGAGTTTATATCCAGAGGCCAAGGATTACTGACTTGGCAAATAAATCTGGGTCTTACACAGGTATTTATGTAAACCACCTAGGGTGGAGAGAAGTTCAGCATGTCACAATATTTTACCTTTAATGGGGTAGGATGTATAGTGTACAGAGCCATATCCAGGCAGCAGCCATGGAGTAGGATGTATAGTGTACAGAGCCATATCCAGGCAGCAGCCATGGGGTAGGATGTATAGTGAAGAGAGATATCCAGGTAGCAACCATGGGGTAGGATGTATAGTGTACAGAGCCATATCCAGGTAGCAACCATGGGGTAGGATGTATAGTGTACAGAGCCATATTCAGGTAGCAGCCATGGGGGTAGGATGTATAGTGTACAGAGCCATATCCAGGTAGCAACCATGGGGTAGGATGTATAGCGTACAGAGCCATATCCAGGCAGCAGCCATGGGGGTAGGATGTATAGCGTACAGAGCCATATCCAGGCAACAGCCATGGGGGTAGGATACATAGCGTACAGAGCCATATCCAGGCAGCAGCCATGGGGGCAGGATGTATAGTGTACAGAGCCATATCCAGGCAGCAGCCATGGGGGTAGGATGTATAGTGTACAGAGCCATATACTGGCAGCAGCCATGGGGGCAGGATGTATAGCGTACAGAGCCATATCCAGGCAGCAGCCATGGGGGCAGGATGTATAGTGTACATTGTCATATCCTGGCAGCAGCCATGGGGTAGGATGTATAGTGTACAGAGCCATATACTGGCAGCAACCATGGGGGCAGGATGTATAGCGTACAGAGCCATATCCAGGCAGCAGCCATGGGGGTAGGATACATAGCGTACAGAGCCATATCCAGGCAGCAGCCAAGGGGGCAGGATGTATAGCGTACAGAGCCATATCCTGGCAGCAGCCATGGGGTAGGATGTATAGTGTACAGAGCCATATACTGACAACAGCCATGGTCGTCCTCAGTACTGTGGCTCTGAACACATTCACTTCAATGAAACCGAGCTGCAGAACGACCACTCCGCCTGATAAGGATGACCCATCCCAAGCTTAGGTCAGCCATTTCTTTGTCCTGGACAAACCCCTTTATGTGAATGAGATAAGAAATCTTACCACTTCCTCCTCTTCTTCATCTTCGTGTTTTGCTCTTGCTTTGGTCCCAGGGGATGAATGTTTAAACAAATCCTCTTCATCATCAGATTCCACCAAGCTGAAAGAAAATAGATAATTGGTGAGAGCAGAGACACATCCAGCCATCCATCCAGGTCAAGCGATAACATATAACAGCTATTATCCCATGACTTGGAATCAGGATCATGAGCATGTCCTATTGGCCACCACACCTACCCTCTACGGACGGATTAGATGCACACGTTGGCACCTGTCATGTAACACAACATCCCCTTGCATTCCCAGGTAGATCTACCAGAACTAACCTGACATTAGCAGTTTCCTCTTGCTTGGGACTGACGTCCACCTTTACTTTTGCGTCAGGACTTCCCGTAGAGCTGAGAGTAGGGATCTCTCCCTTTGCAGGCACAGGGCTGCTGCTTTCTTCATCACTTCCGAGTGGAGGGGGATGAGATTTCTCGTCTTTAGAGTTGTTAGTCTTGGATAAGGCAGCAGGAGGCACTTCTGACACAAGAACATCACCTTTCAGGTCTTCTCCAATCTCAGGAGAAGGTTCACAGACCAGTGCATTATCACTGACGGTAGTCCCAGACTGTGGCAATTCTCCAGTGATTTCTTCCACATGGGTAACCATACTAGACTCTGGCAGATCACTGGAGATCATGTGCACAAGAGCAGATGGGGCCTCTAGATCCTCCTCGATCACCTTCACCACTTCCTCCTCTTTTACTGTGGATTGTTCTCGGTTTGAATGCACACCGACAACTTCTTCAATTTCGGGGGTCTTATCGATCTCTACATGGTCGGCAGAGGGGGGTACACCTAGATTTGGAGGAGTCGAAACATAAGCATGTGGTCCAGGATGTGCGGCTCTTTCTGCCGCCTCATCCCCATCCTCCTCCTCTGCCTCCTCCTCACTGTCGCTTCCTGCTGGCGGCTCGTCCTGAGATTTATTTAGTAACTGTAGTGTGGTTGCCTGAAAAGATACAAGAAGTAGTCCATTCATCTGCATATAAAAGCACCTCCCACCATTTCAAGATCTCTGCTTGCTTTGATTTTCGCATACAGGATACTTTTGCCAACACATCTGATGCATAAGCGTAGGCAATCCTATGTGGGCTTAGCACAGCAGCACAACCCTGGATCAAAACTGATACATTGTAACAAACCCACCAGTACGTCAATGTCCCTGAAACATTATGGCGTCTCTTTACCTTTATGGTGCTCATGATGGCACCTAGCACTGCCCGTCCAGTGTATGACTCCTCCAAGTCAAATTCCTTCCGGAGGGACTGGAATACTCTGTTCATGATCTTCTTCACCTAAGGAAGAGGTGACAACCAGGATAATAACCTGCACCCATCTCACAAATATTAATTAGCTGTCATGAATATTAATTAGCCTACATATATTAATTAGATGACAAATCAACGTAGAGGCATAAATCCGGTGACCATAAAAGCAAAGAGAATGGCATCATATGACATCACTATGTACAATAAAAGTCTGCAACCTGTGGCTCACATCCTGACAAGAAACTGCAAGTCCCAGCATGCCCCAACAGACCGTATTGGGGAGTTGCAGTTTCCAAACAGTTGGGAGACCCATGGGTTGTTTTGATAATATAGGGACCCTATAGGTTATTGCTCAATGCATCAGTCATGCAACTGCGCAGCCTTAGTCGCCATGTAACCCCAGACTCACTGACGCCTAAGATATTGCGTGACGTCTTACCTCCTCGGCCGGATCACTCAGCGGATATTTTTCTTCTTTAGTCACACGTGCGTCTCCAAGCTGACTTGTTAAAGATGCAACCTGAGTCTGGAGCTGGGCACACTGGGAGGAGACAGAAATGACTATTATTAGTGTGTGTGGGGGGGGGTGGGGTGTGTTCAGGACGGCTCCGGACTCACCTGCAGTCGCAGAGGCTCTAGCTGTGCTGACCCCCCCTGTAGCTGCGATAATTTCTGCTTGTGGCAGCAGGAGAAAGGAGGGATCAGTAGACGATGTCATGGGGCACAAATGGGAACAAAACAAAATATATTAATTATAGGTAAAGAACCAAAAAAAAACACATTTTATCAGTTGTATTAACTGTGCAATAAAAAGTTCTGCAACTTTCAAATATACTTTTTCTTAAATTCCGCACCATTTTCAATATATCTGCTTGCGGTCAGTATATAGAAACATTATGCTGTGAATAGAAAAGGGAATGTTTGCATTCAATGACAGCCAGCAGAGATATTGGGGAGGGGAAGTAAAGGTGAGAAACAGGAAATTATTTAAAATTACAAATTAATTATATAAAACCGAAGGAAAAGAAAAAAAAAAAAACCTTAAATCTTAATTCCCAATACCAGTACACCCTCACCTGCTCCAGTCGGTCTTTCGCAGAGAGCAGGTCACTCTCTCGGTCGCGCGTTTCTCCGAGTTGGTCTCTTAGGGAGGTTATCTGGCTTTGTAACTGGCCGCACTGCAAGGCAGACATGGAGCGGCCGTGTGAGCCAGATAATGCACAATCCAATCCCGATGACACATTAGAGGTCTATAGATGTAGACCCCCCAATCACCTTCACTTTCAGAGGCTGTAACTGGGCGGCCTGATCCTGGAGCTCCATCAGCTTCTGCTCATCGCGATCCCGGGAAGAAGAGGAAAACAGCTGCACAGACAGGAGAGCAAGAGCGTAAGAATGAGATCGCCAGGACAGCAGGGGCACTGCCCTATACCACCAGGAATCCTTACATTAACCCATTCTTTGTTCTAGACCACCCAGGATACTTACATATTCCCCTTTACTGCCCTACACCACCACTTACCCATTTACTGACCTAGACTATCTGAAAACCTTACATTAACCCCCTATACTGCCCTAGACCACCAGGGATCCTTACATTAACCCCTTCACTGTCTCAGACCATCAGAAATATTAACCTTTTTGCTGCCTTAATCCCACAGCAAGAATACCAACATTAACCCTTTGACTGCTTTAGATAACTAAGGATGCTGACACTGTCACAGCTTTACTGCCCCAGACCACCAAGGATGCAGACACCAACCTTCACTCCACTCAGTCAGGATCATGTGTGACGCCATTTGCAATCATGCTACATGGCCCTGTGTATCCAGCTGCTTTATAACTGATTATTTGGGTGCTGTGCGGTAATATATCTGTATGGTCTGGTGCAGGGGGCGGCACACAGGATGAGAACTTTCCCACTCACCAGCTGCAAAGGCTTAGAGAGGACATTGCTCAGGACTGGTGTTCAGTATCAGGCTGGGGTCAGACGTGCGAGAAACTCGGATGAGTCTCGCGTGTTAATACTCGGCACTGCCGCCGACACTCGGAGAGGAGTGTGTGGCCGCATAGCAATACATGCAGCCGCACGCTCTGCTCCTGAGTGCCGGGTATTAACATGCGAGACTCGGCCATACTCCTTGCATGTGCGATCCTGGCCTCAGACTAACATTCGTCTCCACATCCTCAGTCCACACACCCGCCACTCTGCCTCCTACTGACCTGTTCGGCGGTCACCTGCTCGCGGCTTTTCTTCAGCTGCTGCCTGAGGGTCTCGTTCTCCTTCTGGAAGGATCTTCGCAGCTCCTCCTGCTCCTCCTCTGCCCGCTGCCGCTCCTGCTGCGACTTCTTCTTTCTCTCAGTCAGGCTCTACATCATGAACAGGAAATATACCCTACTTATATGAAGATGCCAACTTACCTGCACCTTCCCTACTGGAAGCTATATTAGTCTAAAATCCACCATGCTTTACACTGCAGTATACACACAGACTGATTTCTATTACAGTAAAGTAGAAGTGTGTTACCTTCTCCAGATTCTCCTTCTCAATTTTCAAGTCGGAGATTTCTTCTTCTAGGGTGGTCAGTCTGAGCTCCAGGGTGCGGCGGCTGTCCTTTTCCGTTTTGGCGCGGTTTTTGGTCTGTTCTGATGTCTCTTTCAGCTCTGGGTATAGATGCAGTCATCACACCGCTGCTTGTTGGTGACCCAAGGGTCCACCGTGGAGTGTGCACTAACCTATGAGCTGAGCCTGCAGCGAGCCAAGCTCCACCCGACACTTCTCGGCTTCTTGTAAGGAGGCAGCGAGTTGTGTCCGGAGATCCATCTCCTTCTTCTGATAGGCCGTGACCTCCAGCTGAAGGTGGGACAACTGGCCGGTGGCGGCAGAGAGCTCCTCTGCTACTTTGGCCTGTAAGACAGAGCGGATGGTTAGTGACGCCATCATGATGACGTCACTGTACAGCAGCTCTCCAACTGCTGGCAAACTGCAATTCCTAAAGATGTTAAGGCTTGCTGGGAGTTGTAGTTTCCTAGCAAATGCAGAGCGACAAGTTAGCAGATAATCTAGATAATCCTATCTCTCAGCTGTGCAATTTATCATATTAGTATCATGTTATGCATGTCAGTAATGAAAGGAAAGAAAAAAGACAGAAGGAAGGAAGTCCCCACAGACCTCACCTGATACCTGCCCAGATCCATGTGCAAAGCATGCTGGGAAAGAGAAAGCGGCGACAGTGAGAACAAGCCAGCGATTCACAGAGCAATGAGGGAACACAACAGGAGCGACAGAGGCAAAAGTATTCTATACAGTCACCAGACTCCTGTACACCGGGAGCAGTATTATAGTACTGATATTATACATAGGAGCAGTATTATAGTAGTTATATTCTTATACATACGAGCAGTATTATATTCTTGTACATAAGGCAGAATTATAATAGGTATATTCTTGTACATAGGGAGCAGTATTATACACTGCTCAAAAAAATAAAGGGAACACTTAAACAGAATAAAACTCCAAGTAAATCAAACTTCTGTGAAATCAAACTGTCCACTTAGGAAGCAACACTGATTGACAATCAATTTCACATGCTGTTGTGCAAATGGAATAGACAGATGGAAATTATTGGCAATTATCAAGACACCCTCAATAAAGGAGTGGTTCTGCAGGTGGGAACAACAGACCACATCTCAGTACCAATTGCTTTCTGGCTGATGTTTTGGTCACTTTTGAATGTTGGTTGTGCTTTCACACTCGTGGTAGCATGAGACGGACTCTACAACCAACACAAGTGGCTCAGGTAGTGCAGCTCATCCAGGATGGCACATCAATGCGAGCTGTAGCAAGGTTTGCTGTGTCTGTAAGCGTAGTGTCCAGAGGCTGGAGGCGCTACCAGGAGACAGGCCAGTACACCAGGAGACGTGGAGGAGGGGGACGTAGGAGGGCAATAACCCAGCAGCAGACCGCTACCCCAGCCTCATGTGGCTGGAGTGTGTCAGCAGTTCCTGCAAGATGAAGGCATTGAAGCTATGGACTGGCCTGCCTGTTCCCCAGACCTGAATCCGATTGAACACATCTGGGACATCATGTCTCGCTCCATCCACCAACGTCACACCACAGACTGTCCAGGAGTTGGCGGATGCTTTACTTCAGGTCTGGGAGGAGATCCCTTATGAGACCATCCGCCGCCTCATCAGGAGCATGCCCATGTGTTGTAGGGAGGTCATACAGGCACGTGGAGGCCACACACAATACTCATTTTGACTTGTTTTAAGGACATTACATTCCACTTTGTGTGTGACTCCAAATCCAGGCCTCCATTGGTTAATAAATTTGATTTCCATTGATGATTTCTGTGTGATTTTGTTGACAGCACATTTAACTTTGTACAGAACAAAGTATTCAATGAGAATATTTAATTCATTCAGCTCTAGGATGTGTTATTTGAGTGTTCCCTTTATTTTTTTGAGCAGTGTAGTAAATATATTCTTGTACATAGGAGCAGTATTATATTAATTATATTCTTGTACATAGGAGCAGTATTATAGTAGTTATATTATATTATATTATTATAGTAGTTCTAATCCCTATAAATAAGGCAGTGATAGGGGAAATAAGCACAGACACCTAGTGGTTTACAAATACCTTTTCCTGCATGGCATGGAGCATCTTTGCTTGTGTGTTCTCAGTTGAATTCTTCAGAGAGTCGTTCCTCTGCTCCATTAACATGTTACTCTGCTCTACATATCTGCCCGGAGAGGATGAAGATGTCAAAAGGCAGCAACGTCAAAATCAAACAGAAAAGTAATTTGTATAACTGGTGAAGCTCCTGCTGATCGGCCCTACACCCAGCCATCATTCCTAATCTTTGCCCCTTTGCATGCGTTATACCTCTGGTTACGATTTATCAGTTCGCCGATCTTCACGTTCTGCTCTTCTATCCGGCTGCTCTTATCCAGAACTTCCTGCTTCAGACGTTCATTTTCCTGGTAGGTAAAATAAAATGCAACCCTTCAATCCCTACCAGGACCCCTGCGCTCAGGATCTGCAACGGGTCGTCCTCAGAGACGAGTTGCCCCCTGCACTGCTCTCACCTGAATGATACGTTGGATATTATTCATGATCATGGCGCTTTCCATGGTGATGGATGATATTCCGGGGAGTAAATGGGAGGCTCCGGATGAATTTTCCTTCTGCAGATTGTCCACCTGCTCCGAGAGACACAAAAATGAGATGACAAGATGCAGAGGACACCACAGAGCGGAGGACACGGGGGTCTCCTTACCTTAGAGGCCAGGGTGTCTATTTTATCAATGACTTTGCCGATGCTCATCCGGATCTCGGTGCTCTGCTGTCGTGCCTCCGTCATCAGGAAAGAAGTAACATCACCCGAGGCTGAAAGTTCACAACGTATAGGCCTAATATATTAACCCCTTCTTTTAAGAGCCATAACTTTATTTTTCATCCCCGGCTTCCAAAATAAGCCATCAGCACCCCAGTCTCGGAGGGCTGGTGGGAAGCAGTGCAATCATGTTATATATTTTCCACCATCAGTGATTGACAGCAGCATTGGAATGGAGACTATTTTTTAAGTTCTTGACTTACAGCCAGAATCACACTGACGAATCAAACCAAGTTGCTTTGTAAAAGCGCAGTAAGTTAAAGAATACCTCCTTTACCTTGGTAAGTAGCCGGCTGCTGTATGGGAGCAGAGTAGACATGGCCGACTGGCTGCAGCTGGGTTGTAGGGTTCTGCGGATATGTATACTGGATTCCAGTGTACGGCTGAAAGATAATATTTATTACAGCTGCCCACAGGTTTTCAGAAAGCAACGGCATATAGTTAGAGGAATGCACAATTAATAAGACTGTGAGAAATTGATAAAGATTGATCTTTACAAGGATGCAAAACATTTTATTATTAGAAGATCGATGCCAACAACTTCCAAACAAACCAGTTTGGCATTGCAATATGCAAACCCCACCACCAGATGGCTCTACAGTCATATCTACTATATACTAAGTTGTACTGACCTGGAAGCCAGGAGCTGCAGGAACGGCCTGGGAGGGAAGGTGCCCGACGGGTAACAGGGCGGCAGATGAGGCGGCGAGCCCCGACACTGGCTGCTGTTGAGGGACTGTAAAAGTAACCATAGAGGAAAAAAAAAAAAAAAAGTCCTCAAAACGGTCTTCGGGTCTGGGGTCAAGCAAGTAAGGCTGTGTACCCACGTAAGCGTTTTTTTTCGCGTTTAAGCGTTTTTACCAGCAAAACACTTAAAAACGCTTACAAGAAGCATCCCATTCATTGTAATGAATTCCGCACTTTTTGTGCACATTGATGCGCTTTTTACCGCGAAAAAAACGCAGCATGCTCATTAATTTTGCGGAAAAATACGCATTTCTAACTATATTCTATGAGCAGGAGGATGCTCCTGTAAAAAACGCATAAAAAACACGCAAACACCGCGCAAAAAAACGCGCGTTTTTCCTGTTTTTTTCTGCATACGTGGGTACATAGCCTAAAGGGGTGAAGTGCCCTGGAGCAGGTGTGTCCACACATTACCTGGAGCTGCTATATGAGGAGGGTGGCTGATCTGTGGGGTGGGCTGAACAGGGAGCGGAGCTGTGGGATACGGCGAGATTCTCTGTTGTGCGTTAGGATCCTATTACAAAACAAAACAAAAAATTAACCCTTTATACTGAGGCAAGTAAATTCAGATTTCATGTGACACGCCACTATTGTTTTATATATATTTATTAATCTTTGTTTCTATTCTCGTATGGCAAGCAAAGATCTTGTAATGGGCAAAGAATTGAAACTTACCATTTTTTTTTTATGAAAAGCTAAAACTGTGTAAAGATGTGTAAATGCCGGCAATCCCAACATGTATTGGGCCTGGATGCAACTGCAGCAAATTCTACGTTGTGAAAAGTATTGGGATAAGGGGTGAAAAGAATGCTACTATTCAGTGAAAGGAAGCCGAGATCTTGGAAATGTAAGGGAATGGAATCCAAGAGTATTAGAAAGTTGCAGTATATATGGATTACTCAAATGTGTCGCCCTTTAGTGTCACAGGCGTCTATCGATATGAGGGAAGCATTTTACCTCCATCTCAGAGTCACTGGAGTCCGGTTGTGAAGTGGAACTCCCTGCCAAGAAGGGTAACATGGGCTGACCCATTTTTGCCATACGGGAGATCAGCTTCGCTTTCGCCATATCAGGATTCTGTTAATCAGTGAAAATGTCAATAATGATCGCTTTGCTGTAATGTGCCCGTCCCGTGAGCACCAGGTCACCTTGTGCCCGTTCCGTGAGCACCAGGTCACCTGCTGCCCGTCCCGTGAGCACCAGGTCACCTGCTGCCAGACCGGTCAACCTCAGGTCACTTACTGCCAACTGTTCGCTGATTGAGTTGGACTTCGCACGAACATCCGGATCCCTGGAAAAAAGGATAAATGAGTAAATGGCACAGGCATGTGGAAACTTGGATGACATGCTGTAATGGATCTTCAACAGTGCCATGTTGGTTGAACCACTGGCATCAGCATGTACCCAGGTTTTGGTGGCACTGACGTTGGCGGTTGCGGTGGACTCTCGGCAGGAATGCTGTCTGTGATTGACACTGGGGAGTCCCGGGAACCGATGCTCTGCCGGTCAGATCCCTGCTCCTTCTGTTTCATCTGATAAAAGAAGAACATTGGATACTAACCCTGTCAACGCTACGGTCAATTTTTTTTTTGTTTTACGCACTTTCATTTTTTTTAAATTTTTGTCACCGTGTTCAATGTGCGGTAAAAGTGAGCTGGTGACATGACTCTTCAGGTCAGGAAGATTACAGCAATACCGACATCTGTTTAATATTTTAGTGGTTTAACTAAAACAAAAAAGATTCTCAAATTTTGTGAAAAAAAAGTGTTTTGCATTGTCATTTACTGACACCTGTAATTTTTTTTTTTTGTATTTTTATAGAGCACTTTGGGGGCTTAGTTTTTTGCATGCCGAGCTGCGACATATATCACTACTATTTGGGGGAAAATAAGGAGCTTCAAAAGCTTTTTATTGAGGGATGTGTGAAATAATATTAGATTTGATAGACTGGACTCTTTGTATACTGCAAACCCAAAATACTCTGTTTTATGCTTTTATTTTTGAGCTATAAAAAAGTTGAGGCTTCAATTTATTAAGGGGGGTAATATTCTAAAAAACTTTTTTGCATTACGTTTCACAGCAATTTTTAGCCCTCCCACCCCCAAAGGACGTAATCCTGTGACAATTTGATTACTTGCACTATAGCCTTTAAGATCCTGTGAAATTAATGATTCTAGCATAGGAGTATACAGATGGCGAGGACAAGGTGGGGTGGGATTGGCAATAGGAGCCTGAATCCAAGATCAACTGAGACGGAGACACTTAAATACAGCTGTCAGACATTGACAATGGCAGAAAAGCGGTTAACCATCAGCGATTGGGGCTGTTATAGGCAGGTGTCAGCATTACAACACAGCCGTCACCTGCTACCTATGTAGAAAACTCCGCTCTTGAGCTCCGCTTCTGCACTCTTGCCTCAACATGCACTATACATGGCGGATGTTGGGAAAGGGTTAATTAACAGGACCCGATATATTATATAATCTTCCAAAAGTAGAACGTCACTCACCCGCTTCACTTCCACCTCGAAAATAAGGGTAGCGTTAGAGGGGATTCTGCCAGTCAGTCCCTGAGAACCGTATCCAAGTGCTGGAGGGATGACCAGAAACCTTTTCCCTCCTTTCTTCATCCCCAGCATTCCTTCCTCCCAGCCCTGGACAACAAAGAAAAATAAAAGGAAAAATAGGGATTTTTGTGTACTCACCGTAAAATCCTTTTCTCCTAGCCAATCGTTGGGGGACACAGACAGTGGGAGTTATGCTGCTTGCCACTAGGAGGACACTAAGCAAACACAGAAAAAAGTTAACTCCTCCCCTGCAGTATACACCCTCTCGCTGGCTGGGAATTCCCCAGTTCAGTGAAAAAAAGCAGTAGGAGCATTAAACGAATGACAATAATCATAACGGTCAAAACCTAAAAATGCTACAGTGAGTCAATAGGCCAAACAGGGTGGGTGCTGTGTCCCCCAATGATTGGCTCGGAGAAAAGGATTTTACGGTGAGTACACAAAAATCCCTATTTCTCCTACGCCTCATTGGGGTAACAGACAGTGGGACGTCCTAAAGCAGTCCCTGGGTGGGGAGCATACGACTGCTAATACCCTATGTACCACTGGCTTAACACTGTGGTACTGTCGATTGCAGGATGCGTCTGCCAAGAGCTGCATCCGCAGAGGTCTGAGCATGAATTTGGTAATGTTTTGTAAAGGTATGCAGGCTGAACCAAGTCGCAACCTTGCAGACAGGCCTGAGAATTAATTTGGTGATGTTTTGTAAAGGTATGCAGGCTGGACTAAGTCGCAGCGTTGAAGATCTGTTCTACCGACGCCTGGTGCCGAATGGCCCAAGAGGCGCCCACTGAGCGGATAGAATCCGCCTGAATCCCTGCTGGGACAGGTGTGTCCCGGACACAGTAGGATTCCTGAATAGCCAAGCAAATCCATCTGGCTAGCGTGGTTTTTGAAGCGGCTAGACTGTTGTGAATTCGATTTCTGGCCTACCTCTGATTACTAGTGATGGTAGTGGTGCTGGGTATATTGACAGAGGGGTCGCGAGTTCTCTTTCCGGGCTCCCTCTGGTGGTTACTGGAGGTAATGCAGCTGATCTAATTAACAGAGGCCTGCCACCTGATAATGAGGAGGATGACTGGAGATCTGGAGTTTCTGACTGGATTTAAGACAGCCTCTATCCCTGCTGGTGATTTTTTCCTGCCTCCTGAGGTCTTAGTTTCCAGCTCAGTCCCTGCATGCTCAAGCTAAGCGTTCTTTTGCTATTGTTCACATTTGATCTGGTTTTGTGTGGTCAGCCAGCTCCGGCTGGGGCTGTGCTGAATTTCCATCCTTATGTTACTGCTTGTGCCAGTTTGTTTTTGTCCCTTATTAGATTGGCCTGTTTTTGCTCTGCTTTCAGAATATGCCAGAGTGCTGATATAGTGGGCAAAGTCGAGTGACTTCAGTAATTTTCTATCAGACGTGTTGGACATTTTTTTTGCAGGGTTTTTTGCGTGATTGCAGTCAGTGTCTTTCCTTTTCTGTCCTGTTTAGTTAGTGTGGGCCCCATCGTTTGCTCAGTCTATTTTCCTACCTGCGTTTGTGTTTTCATCTTGTCTCACCGACAATATATGTTTGGGGGCTGTCTATTCCTTTGGGGTCTGCTCTGGGGCAGTTTAGATTTCCCCTTTCTTGCTTTAGGCTTATTTAGTTCTCCGGCTGTGTCGTGGCGTCTAGGATCATCGTAGGTACGCTCCACGGCTACTGCTAGTTGTGTGGATAGGATCAGGGGTTTGCAATCCGCTTAGTTACCAACCTCTCTGGTTTTCTGTGGCTTAGCTTGGTCTTGCTCTCCTCCTCGGTGACCCAATCATAACACTAGACCCTTCCTATGCCCCTGTGGAAGTACGAACAGGGCATCTGACTTGTGGAAGGGAGCAGTCAGAGATGTACCGTCTCAGAGCCCTGACCACATCGAGGGTGTGGAAGGCCCTCTCAATGCAATTGACTGGAGCCGGACAGAAGGAAGGCCAAATAATTTCTTCATCGAGATGAAAAGAAGACCCAACTTTGGGAAAGTAAGACGGGGACGTCTTGAGAGCTGCCTCGTCCTGATGAAAATTCAGGAATGGACGACGGCAGGACAGGGCTGCCAATTCAGAATCTTGTGTAATTGATGTTAATTGCTGCTAGAAAGACCACAAAGAGAGAATAGCTAGTGGTACGTCCTGCGGTGGTTCCAAAAGAGCCTCCTGTAAGGCTCCAAGAACCAAGTTACAGTCCCATGATTCCAATGGCCCTTAAAATATAAAGGCGCCACCTGGGAGACTCTCTGAATGAATGTCTTCATCTGAAGTCCGGTGGCAATTTTGCATTGGAATAGCACTGACAAGGCTGAAATCTGGTCCTTGAGCTAAGCGTGAGACCTGACGTTAATCCGGATTGTAGGAATTCCAATATGGAAAGAATAGAAAACACCAGTGGGGATCGACCATGGTCCTTGCACCACGAGAAGAAGGTTCTCAAGGTGCGGTGATAAGTGTGAATGGACACTGGCTTCCTAACATTAATCACGGTGGAGATCACATCGGAAGAAAAAAAAAACAAAAAAGAAAAAAAACCAGCCTGTGCTAAAAACCAGGATTCAACGGCCACGCCGTCAAAGACAGGGCCCCGAAGTTCTGGTGGTAACTCAGGCCCTGTGAGAGTAGATCCATGCGATCTGGAAGTCGCCAGGGAACGCCGGCGACTAGTTGTACTAGTTCTACATACCATGGCCGGCGCGACCAATCTGGAGCGACTAGGATCACTGGTATTCCCTCTGCTCTAATTTTCTTGATGACCCTCGGGAACAAGGGAAGAATGCACGGAAAGCCGGAACCGGTGCCACGGCAGAATTAGGGTGTCCGCTTGGATGGCGCATGGATCGCGTGATCGGGTAATGAATCGAGGAACCCTGTTGTTTAGTCTTTAGGCCATATGATCCACATCCGGAGTCCCTCAGCGATGGCAGATCTGCTGAAAAAAAAAAAAAAAAAAAAAATTCCGGATGAAGAGACCACTCTCCTGAGGCAAGGCCTTGGCGACTGAGAGGAAAACCACCGCCCAATTGTCCACACCCGGTGTGTGGATTGCTGAGATGGGCGAATGGTTGGTCTCGGCCAAATGGAGGATGTGACACACTTCGTGCATGTCCATCCTGCTCTGAGTACCTCCCTGACGGTTGATATATGCCACAGCCATGGCATTGTCGGATTGGATCCTGATGAGGTGACCTGCGAGGAGATGGTGGGAACTCAGTAGGGCTAATTTGATCGCTCGAATGTCCAAGACGTGACTCTCGAATTAACCAAAAGACGAAAGGGGAACAGCATCCACTCCAGGTGAAGAGGTAAATATCTTTTATTCCGCCAAAAATAGATACAACGTTTCGACCATAAGTTCTTTATCAAGTATCTATTTTTGGCGGAATAAAAGATATTTACCTCTTCACCTGGAGTGGATGCTGTTCCCCTTTCGTCTTTTGGCTATATGTTGGTCCCTTTGGGTCCTGGGATCTTTGGAACGTGCATCCCATTCAATTCGTGTGCTGTTGGCTGCTTCTTCTCGAATTAACCAGTGACTCTGTGCCATGTGGTGATGAAGAAAAAAAACGCACACCAGCCTAGGAGACTGGCGTCGATGGTCACCACCAACCATCGTACTGGGAGAAACAACTTCCCTTAGCTCAGGGAGAATTTCAGTTTCCACCGCTTGGGGGCTCGTCTGATCTGAAGGGACAGAAGGAACCGGCGGTCCAGGGAGAACGGGTTCTTGTTCCAAGTTAACAGCAACGCATGTTGTAAAGGGGTGGAAATGAACTGTGCGAATGGGACCGCTCCCATCATGTTTCCGAGAACTATCATGCTGAAAACGTATGGAGTGAGAAACCGGTTGGGAAAGAGTCTGCGCTGCCTGTTGTAAGGCTCGGGCCTTTTCTGGAGTGAGAATGACCAACCCGCGGGAAGAGTCCAAGATCAATTCCAAAAAGGAAATCTGCTGGATCGGTGTTGGGGAAGACTTTTCAAAGTTTATCTTCCGACCAGGGCGAGAAAGTGTATTTACTGTGATATCCACGGATTTCTCGTAGGCTGGAAGGGATGGACCCTTGATCAGCAGGTCGTCCAGATACGGCAGTACCACCACTCCCCGAGCCTGGAGAATGGCCATGACAGCCGCCATGGCCTTGATATAGACCCTGGGGGCGGTGGCGAGACCAAAGGGCAAGGCAATGAACTAGAAGTGTTCTTCTCGAATTGAAAAACACAGGAAATGCTGGATGATAGGGACTCTCCCTTTTGCATAGAGGCAACACCGATCGGAGGAATTCCATTCGGAATCGCCGTACTTTGACAAACTGATTTAACAGCTTGAGGTCCAGTATGGACCGCATCGTTCCTTCCTTCTTTGGAACCACAAAGAAAGGTTTGAATAAAAAACGGCTGAACCATTCGTCTTGAGGGACCGGAAGGATAACTCCGTCCCTTTGCGGCGCTTGAACGGCCCGAAGGAAGGCTGTAACTGAATGACGGCAGACGGCCGCCTACTTTGTCGGTGTCTGCCAGATACACAACAAGTCATTCAGTAGAGGATCTATGGGATCTGCTTCCTTAGATCCAGATGCTGTCGGCCTGGGTTTCCAAGAGCGGTTAGGTCTGGGAGAGACCTGGGAACCTCTGACTCCACGCGGGGACCGACCTGATCCGGAAGAGAAGGTTGTGGAGGACCAGCTGGAGCTGTTGAGAAAAAGTTCGAAAAACAAGTCGGCTGTTGATTCTGAAAAGGGCTGGGCAGCCCCTTGTTGGGGAAGAAACCTACTCTTCCCCCCTGAAGTGTCAGAAATGAGCTTGTCTAGTTTCTTGTCCAAGCAGGCGACCAGTTTGATACGGCAGGGAAGTCTCTGGAGGTGGAATCTGCCCGTCAGTCGCGGAGCCATAGGGCTCTTCTGATGTAGACTGCATTAGCGGTTGCCTTAGCAGCATAATTCGTCTATTGCAAAATCCCCTGAGTGAATTATCTGCTTGGCGACACTGGTTGTCGGTTCCTACGTTTATAGACAATGTCCTTCAACTCCGGATGGCTGGCAAATACCCTGCGTACACATTTAGTCTTCTTAAATGAGATAACGTGTTCTGGAGCGGGAACATTCTCCTCGTCCAACGTCAGAAACTTGTTGATTGACTGTCAGACAATCACGCGATTCATTGACATTTGGGGAATTCTGAGGGACTGACATGTCAGACTTGAATTCAGAGACATGTTCTCTGCGAACATTAGGAGAGGGAGAGCGTGAGACAGAACTCGCCGATGCTGAATCGCGAGCGTGACTAGGGGACGCGTCATGGGTCCACTTTCTAGAGACCTGAGGATCCCTTGAACGAGCACGGCCCCTGCTGGCGGACGGTTCCCGGACCCTCGCCAAAGCCCTCCTCGGCCGGGAAAGATGCGTTCTGACTTATAGAGGAGTCCCGGAGGAGTCTATAGCCTTGGTCAGTGACTCCACAGACCGTGACAAGGACGCAGCCCACTCAGGGGGACTAAACGCAGGGAGCACTTTGCAGCGGATGGCGTTTTAGCACCAGCCGGGTCGCAATCCGTGCATAGCGGATTAGTCTGGGTACTGGGCAAGGCAGTCTTGCAATAGGTACCAGCAGTAAAGAACGCAGTGCGCTTTTTAACCCTTTTTTTTTTTTTTTTTTTTTTGCTTCCTTAGACTGAGACATAGTGCTTGTGAAAGGGTTACAAGCAGAGCCTGGGCTGCAGCTGGCATGGAATTTGCAGCGAAGGAGTTAAGCTTTTCTCTGAGAGCAGATGCAGCTTACCCGCGGTCCTGATGCTGTGTCCCTGGGAAGAATATCGGTGACCCTGTAGCGTCACCAGGTGTTGTCCATCCGTGCGCGCACCCCCGCAGCAGTCAGTCACAGAGCCCGAGGAGCAGAGAAGGGGTTAAGGACGTGGCCCCCGAGACTAGCAGGGCTCCTCTAGTACAGAGCAAGAGGCGCCAAAGACGTGGGCGGCGGCGCCAACAGTGGGCGGCGCTATGTAAATTGCAGCCTAGTAGGCCAGAAAGCAGGGGACTAAATTTTTGGGCCTACCCGCGGCGAGCGCCGGGTGAAGGGGGGAGCGGGGGGGCCCCGGTATGCCGCCGCTGAGACTCAGTCAGTGCTTCTCCCAGGGACCAGGACCCGACCCCATACCTCCAATCCGGTGCTCGCTCCGTCTGCGCTGTCTAGGAGCCTGCAGGTTTCATCCCATCTCAGATCCTGAGGTAAAAAAGCTCCCAGGCGATGTAGCAGAGCCGGAGAGGTTGTTACAGGGGTATTGCTCAATCGATCCACCCTATGGGCAGGGGGACGGAGAGCTATGGGGCTGATTCAGGGCATCGGAAAGCGCTGGTCAAATCTTCTCCGTGCATTCTGTGCGCTCGCCGTGAGGGGTATTTGGACCGTAAAGAAACCATCACCAGAAGAATCAGCCCTAGTCGTCACAGGAAAGTGTACGGGGAGGTATACTCCGCGTGCTTGCCTGTTGTTGGTTCGGGCGAAAGAGCGGGCTGTAGAAAGGAACTGTCGACCCCTTCATTCCGTTAATTAAAAAATAAAAATTTACAGAAAATTCAAAAATAAAATAAAAACGGTGGGGCCTGAAGCCAGACCCAAGTGCCTCCTACAGACACTAAGCAAGAACTGGAGAAATCTCAGCCAGCGAAAGGGTGTATACTGCAGGGGAGGAGTTAACTTTTTTCTGTGCTTACTTAGTGTCCTCTTAGTGGCAAGCAGCATAACACCCACTTTCTGTGTCCCCCAATGAGGCATAGGAGAAAAAAAGTGAACCATCCTGTGCGCCACAACTACTACTACTGCCTTAAATATTATAATATTGCCTTAACGGGGCACTTCTACCTTAGAAACTTACAGAATATCTAGAAGACATACCATAAGGCCGGATGGATCCTTGCACCTATCTTCAGAGCGGGTGGTCAGGCAGAGAATGAATGATCTCTCCACTCACTTCAATGGTAGTCACAAAACATGAACAGCTGTTTCTGTAACTCCTATAGAAGTGAATGGAGAGAGTCGTCCACCTCTGCATTAATATTCCAATATATATTGGATGTGACAACTCATTTCTTTGCTTTAAATTGACCCTATCCTGTCCCAGAGCCTCAGTGTTAACCGTGTCGATCACTGATCCGACGTGTCGCTGGCATCACAGGTTATACATAGCTTTGCTCTATATCAAGAAATCACCTTAATCACTTTCCCGGAGCCCAGCTTCAGGCGCAGTAATTTATCCTTCTGGATGCTGGAGTCGAACATCTGAAAATAAAAATAAAAGTGATGGAATGAGTGTAAACCCTGGGGGATACAGAGAGAGCAAGCCACCCGCATGCAGGATGGTCAGACTTGAGCAAAGCTGCACCAATGTTCCTAATGTTAGAGCTGCAGTTCCTTCTGCACTCAATAGAGGGCGTTTCTTTACAAAATTATGTAATTGCTTGCTCTATCATGATTGAGAGGAAGACATGATCAGTCACTGACAACTAGATACACTCCATGGTACCTGTCCGATCCCGTGGTTCTGGAGTAACCAGCCAGTGTACGCCACTTCCAACAAGTCTCCAACATCTGCCTCTTGTCCATCACCAGGGTTGAGATCCTGGGTGACCACAGCATCAATGGATGGGGCACTGTTACACTTAGCAAGGCAGAGCTGTGATGGGCACAGCATGTTAGACACAGCAGCTACATAACATGCACGCAAACATACTGCACATATATATGGTTCACCTGTTTACTGAATTCCACTGCAGCTGCTTCGGACTCGAACATAACAGACCAGCTCTGCCGCTGCTCATCATAGAAAGCTGCATAATGATTAAGCTGGACCTGCGGAGATAAGAAGACGCAGCATTAAAGGGGGGGTGTCCAGGACTTGTCATTGTCTTTTAGATAGGTGCTGAGTGGCAGAACCCCATCAAACATTCATACGCAGTGAGCTGAAACATTCTGCAGCGCTTTACAGTTTTGCACACATTATCATCACTGTCCTCGATGGGGCTCACAATCTAAATTCCCTATCAGTATGTCCACTAGAATAGATGAGCTGCAGTACTGAGAACGGCCACTGTTGTGAGCTCATTTTCGGGTTTGCCTCTGGCTTCTGGTGAGGGTTATGGAGCTGGCTGTGCTGACAGAGGAGTAGTGAGTTCTCTATCTGGACTCCCTCTGTTGGTGAAGGGAGGTAATGAAGCTGATCTAAATGGCAGAGACCGGTCACCTGAGGAAGAGGACTGCGATTGGACATCAGGAGTTTCTGATTGGATTTAAGGCAGCCGACTCCCTAGTTTCTTGCTGGTGATTTTTCCTGACTGTGGCTCCTGGTTTCCAGTTTGGTTCCTGCCTTCCTAAAGCTAAGTTTTCTTTGCTATTGTTCATATGAGTTTTTGTCTGGTTTACTTAGTTTTTGTGTTCAGCCAGCCCTGGCTGGGACTGGGCTGAATCCCCATTTTGTCTCTGATCAGTTGATCTCTTTTGCTCTGTCTTCAGAATATACCTGAGTGCTGATATAGTGATTTGAAGTCTAGCGATTTCAGGGCCTTTTTCTATCAGACGTGTTGGACATTATTTTTGGCAGGGTTTTTTGCGTGATTGCAGACAGCGGCTTTTCTTTCCTGTCCCTTCTAGTTAGTGAGGGGCCCATCGTTTGCTCAGCCTATCTTTCTCTCTGTGTCTGTGTTTTCATCTTGTTTCACCGACAATACATGTTGGGGGCTGTCTATTGCTTTGGGGTCTGCTCTGGGGCAGTTTAGATTTTCCCTTTCTTTCTTTAGGCTTATTTAGTTCTCCGGCCGTGACGAGGCGTCTAGGACCACCGTAGGCACGCTCCACGGCTACTGCTAGTTGTTGTGGATAGGATCAGGGGTCTGCAATCCACTAGTTACCAATCTCTCCGGTTTTCTGGGCTTAGCTTGCTTTTTGTTTTTTCCTCCTCGGTGACTCATTCATAACAGGCCACTATGTGGTGCATGGTACTATATTTTTCTAGCGTAAATGTGAGTTAAACCCAATGCCGGGCACCAGGAAATGCAGCACGGCACATTGTGGACCATGTATAAGGCACAACAATACATTAAAAGAATAATATTGGGACCCCTGTAAACGTCCCTTCAGGTCACAAACCTCTAGATCTGAGGACATGGAGGATTAGAAAGTGAACAGCTGACGACTATTCATGTCGAGCGACGGATGGTGAGATGAAGGAGTTAACTGCTCCTACCCCCCCAGGGCCTGTAAGCATATTGAAGAAAGCAGGATTTAGTGCTCCAATGCTGAATAGCAAGGCCTTTTAGTATGATAATGAGATAACACCCAAAACAGAACTTCAAAGCTTAGGTAAGGAGCCACGCAAGCATGGGGAAGGAAGATGCCTGAGGGCTTCAATTAGAAGGTACCTGCCAAGCTAGACACAGAAATACACACCAATTGTCTCTCCCAGCCTCTCCGTCTCCATCCTAGGATCATGGATTATGAGCACATCTTTCGAGTTATGGACTCATGAAAATATTTGAGTGACTCTGAAATCGCGCATCTGGCAGTGTGACTCCTGAGTCGGTGAGGGTTCTGGGACCTGAGATACATAGATTGGCCCTCCACAGCGACCCATTGGGGCCATGTATGCTCTCCACAGGACAGGCAAAACAAACCGCATTCACTGGTACCTCTCATGTCCTGATCCGATCATGCTGTTGAAAGTTACCCTTTCTTAGATATTGGGAATAAGTTCTGCAGAGAGCTAAAGGGTGGAGATTATTAGCCCACCCTCTGACACAGGGGGAGGAACCTAGCGTGTTTAAGAACTAGCAGCCCATGGCAGAGGCAAACACACACAGAAGAACCAGACGATGGTGATCTAAGAAGAAACTGGGGACAGATCTGCCAAGGGGAGCAGCGGCCCGTGCTTTGGGGGGTCTGTCCGGCAACTAAGATTCTTGTACCTGTGGACTGCAGAGCTCCCGGCACCCACATGCAACCTACAATCTGGTAAATTGACCTCCAGCTTAATATCTCTAAGTCTTGTACCCTTATTGTTATATTTTACTCTGACTGCAAATCCACTGTAATTCCATTGTATAGCTTTCTGTATATTTCTGTAATTATCTAGTGCGCCCTTAAGGCAATTAAACTATAAAATTAATCTTGGGCTGATGCTTTTACTCTGATCACGAATCTTAGAATACCCAGCGGGTAACAGGACATCCTCCCCGGGGGTCATTTGCTCTAGGTGCAGTTCCCTTACTGACCAGGGAGACCAAGGGGGAGCCGGAGAGCTGTGCCTGTGTAGTTACGTCACATTGGTGACGTGGGAGGAACGGGTCCGGTGTTGTGTCCTCCACATTGGTGGCAGCAGTGGGATCAGAGTAATAGTGTGCGTGGGACCCCTACTCCCAGACACTAAAGACTACCAGCGGTAACTTTCACTGCTGGGGTCCTAAGGTCAGCCCAGCACTAGACGGTCAGAGTGCAAATATAATAAGTTGTGTGCGAGGCCAGGGTTGCAGCTGTGTCAGTAACCAGAGGTTCCCAAGATGGCGGAAGGCACCAGGAGTAAGGCAAAGGGGGAGGCCAATGCTATGGTCTATGAGGAGGTGGTGGAGGCCAATAAAAATGAAGGCGAGGGGGAGCTCAGCCAGGGCTCCCCAAGGAGCCAGACCCCCGTGCTCAGTCCCGCAGTGGACTGTCTACCACCTGCCCGCCCCAGCCTGTCCAGATCAGAGGCCCTTTTCCAAGCGGCCATGGCACAGCTCGAGGCTGGTAACGCCGCCGCCCATGACAGACTCCTTGTGGCGGCAGAGAAAGCAGCGGAGCGTGAGCAAGCGGTGGCAGAGCGTGAGCATGCCGAACGTGTGCTGCAGGCTGCAGAACGTTGTGAAGCTGCGGAGCGCCGGCACCGACTGGAGATGGCTCAGCACGGGCTCCCGCTG
Source organism: Dendrobates tinctorius (assembly GCF_039654945.1). Lineage (NCBI taxonomy): Eukaryota > Metazoa > Chordata > Amphibia > Anura > Dendrobatidae > Dendrobates > Dendrobates tinctorius. Next base: position 3,854,413 of record NW_027361681.1, on the reverse strand, counting down.
GATGCTCCAGCCCCACCGGGGACCAAGGCTTCCAAGGTCCGGGCGGAGGACTTCCCCCTGCTTGAAAAGGATGGAGACCTGGATTCCTTTCTGCTGGCCTTTGAGAGAACCTGCCTCCAACACCATCTGGCCCTGGATCAGTGGGCAAGGTACCTGACCCCCCCTTTGAGGGGTAAGTCCCTGGAAGTTTTGGGGGACTTACCTGCCGGGGAGGAGCAGGACTACAACAGCATCAAGCGGGCCCTGATCCAGCAGTACAACCTCACCCCGGAGTCGTACCGCAGGAAGTTCCGGAGCCTGCAGCGGGGCTCAAAGGACACCTGGACTGACCACATGCGGGCACTGCTGAGAGCTGCGGAACACTGGACCTCGGGTCTAGAGCTCACCACCAGCCAGGAGGTCCAGGAACGGTTCGTCACGGAGCAGTTCTTGGGGAACTGCCCAGAGGACCTCCAGCAGTTCCTCCGTGACCGGAAACCAAAGGGGGCTTCTGCTACAGCCGCCCTGGCAGAAGACTATGCCAACAACAGGGCCTCTGAGCCAAAGAAGCCTGCCAGCAGCACCTGGAGGGGGTAAGTCCAATCCTGCCCCTGTCCCCCCCCCCCCCCCCGAGTTCAAGGGGTGTACCCCCCTGCTGCCCTCTCCAGGCCAGGAGCAGAACCCAGACGTTGTCATCATTGCAACCAGCCGGGACACTTTAAGGCTGCGTGTCCCCAGCGCCATAAGGCCCCATCCCTGTCCCAGAAACCGTCCACTGTTTTGTGTGTGGGAGGGGGTGGTGGGAGGTCCCTGGACAATTACCAACCCGTCACCATCGGCCGCTCAGCGCTCATGGGACTGCGGGACACAGGCGCTGAACGAACCCTGGTACATCCTGAGGTGGTGTCCCCTCAAGACTTGGTGCCTGGGAAGAACCTTTCCATCTCCGGAATTGGAGGTGTTGAGCCGGCGCTGTCCGTCGCCAAGGTGTTTTTGGACTGGGGCGCCGGGAGGGGAATGCGGGAGGTGGGAGTAACGCCAAATATTCCTGCCAATGTGTTGCTTGGGACCGATTTGGGGCTGCTAGTGTCTCAGTATGTGGCCACTGAACCCCCAAGTCCGGCTCCCCAAGAATGTCATGACCCTACTGTGACTGCTAGCGTTAATGTGTTGAATGTGCCTCCAACAGTGGAGGTGGGAGTAACGCCAAATATTCCTGCCAATGTGTTGCTTGGGACCGATTTGGGGCGGCTAGTGTCTCAGTATGTGGCCACTGAACCCCCAAGTCCGGCTCCCCAAGAATGTCATGACCCTACTGTGACTGCTAACGTTAATGTGTTGAATGTGCCTCCAACAGTGGAGGAGGGAGTGAAACCTGATGGTAAGCCATGCACTGACACTACACACACACACAGGGCTCACAGTGAGGACAGGTGAGAAAACTGCAGGGGAGAGCTCAGATGTGGAGGGAGGGGCTGCTATGGGCAGTGTAGGGCCCCTAAGTGAACCCAGCCTGCTGAGTCTAGGGCCTCTGCAGAAAGAGGAACAGGCCATGGGGGGAGGGGGCATCCCGGGAGAGGAGCCACCAGGTGAGACCCCAGGGCAGGAGTTCCCCGCATTCGGGATGTCAGGAGGCCAGGGAAGTCTGCCTGACCCGGCAACTTGGTCAGGGGCCGAGGGGAAGCAGGCGCTACCTGTGGTCTCAGCGGGCGTGGCCGCTGTTACCAGGAGTAGGAGCGCCGGAGCCCAAGGAGCCTCGCGGAGGTCCGATGGTTTCCCCCTCTCCGACCAAGTGACTGCCGAGTCAGACAGCGGCCAGGAGACAGATCCCGGGGAGCTGACAGAGGATGTGGCCGTTTCGTCAATTCTTGCCACATCGAGTCAGGGATTTCAGGCAGCGTTGGAAGCTGACGCTAGCCTGAAAGCTCTCAAGGAGCAGGCGGCACAGCCTCCCCTGGAGTCCGAACGCGAGCGAGTGGTCTGGGACCAGGGACAGCTGTACCGGGTAACGGTCCAGCCGGATTCACCGGAGGCGTGGCCCAGGGACCGACAGTTAGTAGTACCCTATCCGTTCAGGGCAGAATTGTTGCGGATCGCACACGAGATTCCCATGGCCGGACACCTAGGGATCACCAAAACCAGGGCCAGGCTGGCTCAGCATTTCTACTGGCCGGGAATGAGGACCGAGGTGATTGCCTACTGCCGTTCGTATGACACCTGTCAGAGGGTGGGGAAGGCGGGGCGGTGCCCCAAAGCCCCACTGGTAACTCTGCCCATCATCGAAGAGCCTTTCTCGAGGGTGGCTGTGGATCTCATTGGAACTCTGTCCACTCCCAGCCGCTCCGGGAAATGCTTCATACTAATGGTAGTGGACTATGCCACCCGATACCCGGTAGCTTTGTCGTCCATTCGGGCCGACAAAGTGGCCACTGCCTTACTGGAGATTTTCTCCAGAGTGGGGTTTCCCCAGGAAATGCTCACCAACCGAGGGACCCAGTTCATGTTGCAGCTGATGGAGTCTCTCTGTAAGCAGGTACAGGTGAAACATCTGGTAGCCAGCCCGTACCACCCACAGACCAATGGCCTGTGTGAGCGGTTCAATGGCACCTTAAAGCAGATGCTGAAGATGTTGGTCGACTCCCACGGGAGAGACTGGGAGCGGCATCTCCCACACCTGCTGTTTGCCTACCGGGAGGTCCCACAGGCCTCAATGGGGTTCTCCCCCTTTGAGCTCCTGTACGGGCGACGTGTACGGGGGCCCCTTGCTCTGGTGAAGGAAGCATGGGAAGGGGATTTGGCCACCCCTGGAGTGTCGGTCATTGAGTATGTCGTGCGCTTCCGGGACAGAATGATGGCCTTGACACGGCTGGTGCATGACAATATGGCCCAAGCCCAGGCTGACCAGAAGCAGTGGTACAACCAGAATGCTTGCGAGCGGACCTACGAGGTGGGTCAAAAGGTGTGGGTACTGGTTCCCATACCTCAAAACAAGCTTCAAGCGGCCTGGGAGGGTCCATACCTCGTGCACCAGCGGCTCAACGCTGTCACCTATCTGGTCACCCTGGACCACGCCCGTGGAAGGAGGAAGGCCATCCACGTGAACATGATGAAGGCCCATCATGAGCGGGAGGCTTGTGCCCACCCAGTGTGCAACCTTCCAGAGGAAGGAGAGGTAGAAACCCTCCTGGATCTGCTCACCCAAGCCAAGGCAGGTGGATCCATTGAGGATGTGGGGGTTGGCCACCAGCTCTCGGAGGACCAAGGTTCCCAGCTGGGGGTCACCCTACACCCCTTTCGGGAGCTGTTCAGCAGCCTGCCCGGAAGGACTGAGACAGCCGTCCATGACGTGGACACCGGCAATCACCCCCCGATCCAGCGTTCAGCATATCAGGTCTCTCGAGGTACAGCAGCACATGTGCCAAGAGATAGACGAGATGCTGAAGCTGGGGGTGATCCAAGTGTCCAACAGCGCGTGGGCTTCACCTGTAGTCCTCGTCCCTAACAAGGACCGAACTACGCGGTTCTGCGTGGACTACCGGGGTCTCAACGTTGTGACGGTCACCGATGCGTACCCAATGCCGCGCATCGATGACCTGCTCGATCGGCTGGCCGGGGCCAAGTACCTGACCCATCATGGATCTGAGCAGGGGGTATTGGCAGATTCCCCTGACCCCTGGGGCACGGGAACGCTCTGCCTTTATCACCCCACTCGGACTGTACGAGTCCACGGTGATGCCATTCGGCATGAAGAATGCCCCTGCCACTTTTCAGAGGATGGTCAACACGCTGCTCGAGGGACTGGAAGGGTATGCGACCGCGTACCTAGACGTCATTGCCATCTTCAGTCCCACCTGGGAAGATCACCTAGAGCACCTGGCGCAGGTGCTCGGGCGGATCCAGCGAGCAGGCTTGACCATTAAGCCGGAAAAATGCCAGCTGGGTATGAGTGAGGTCCACTACCTGGGACACCGGGTAGGTGGGGGAGCTCTGAAGCCAGGGCCCGGGAAGGTGGATTCCAACGCATCCTGGCCCACCCCCAGGACCAAGAAGCAGGTGATGTCCTTCTTGGGGACTGCCGGGTACTATAGGAGGTTTGTTCCACACTATAGTGCCCTGGCCAAGCCTCTGACGGACCTCACCAAGAAGAGGCTGCCCGTCGCAGTCGACTGGACAGTCGCATGCAAGACAGCTTTCCAGGCGCTGAAGACCGCCCTTTCTATCTCTCCTGTACTACAGGCAGCCGACTTCACGCGGCTGTTTGTAGTGCAGACCAAACGCCAGCGACTTCGGCCTCGGTGCTGTGCTCAACCAGGTCGACACTACGGGCCATGAACACCCCGTTCTGTACCTGAGCCGGAAGCTCCTGCCGAGGGAAGTGGCCTATTCCACGATGGAGAAGGAATGTCTGGCAATTGTGTGGGCCCTGCAGCGTCTGCAGCCATACTTGTACGGACGCCAATTCACAGTGGAAACAGATCACAACCCCCTCAGCTGGTTACACACAGTCTCTGGGACGAATGGGAGGTTGCTACGCTGGAGCTTCCGTCTCCAGCAGTATCAATTCACCATTCGCCACAAAAGAGGCAGGGACCATGATAACACTGATGGCTTGTCCCAGCAAGGAGAGGGTGCGGAAGGGCGCATAGGGGAACACAGAAATGTGATAACCCTAGCGCCCTCGAAAGCAGGGAGGTGTGATGAAGGAGTTAACTGCTCCTACCCCCCCAGGGCCTGTAAGCATATTGAAGAAAGCAGGATTTAGTGCTCCAATGCTGAATAGCAAGGCCTTTTAGTATGATAATGAGATAAGGCCCAAAACAGAACTTCAAAGCTTAGGTAAGGAGCCACGCCAGCATGGGGCAGGAAGATGCCTGAGGGCTTCAATTAGAAGGTACCTGCCAGCTAGACACAGAAATACACATCCATTGTCTCTCCCAGCCTCTCCGTCTCCATCCTAGGATCATGGATTATGAGCACATCTTTCGAGTTATGGACTCATGAAAAATATCCGAGTGACCCTGAGGAAATCGCACATCTCATGTTCTGATCCGATCATGCTGTTGAAAGTTACCCCCTTTCTTAGATATTGGGAATAAGTTCTGCAGAGAGCTAAAGGGTGGAGATTATTAGCCCACCCTCTGACACAGGGGGAGGAACCTAGCGTGTTTAAGAACTAGCAGCCCATGGCAGAGACAGACACTCACCAGGGCTGTGGAGTCGGTAAGCCACAGTTGCGACTTCGACTCCTGGATTTTATCAGGCTCCGACTCCGGCTCCTTCATAAATGGCCAATTCATAACAAATTTACTGTTGTAAAATATTAAACATCGTGCTTATTCAGTTTCTCACCATCATATAAGTAATCAGACCACTTAGAGCAAAAACTACATTTATTAGAATACAATTAGAATATAGCAAATAACTTTTATAAACTTTTCTAAACTGTAAGTAAATAAACACTTTTATGCAGTTAATAAGAAGAAATCTATAAATTTGTCCTCAGAAAAAGTATTGCCTCTGTCAGATCCTCCTTCATGGATGCCCTCAAATCTGATCTAATTATTTTGAGAGCAGAGAACAACCTCTCTACACTAACTTGTGTTGGTGGCAAAGCAGTAACCACTCGGGCAACATCTCTGACAATGTCAGGATACAGAGGAATCGCTTGTTGCACTGTTATTTTTGATGAACGGTCAAATTTCTCAATTTCTTTTAGTGCACATGAAAAATTCTGCTGAAATGTACTGGCTGTGTTCCTTGATGGGGATGACTCTTCTTCTATGCGGGAACGCTTTGCACGGTCCTTGTGATCCAAATATTTTTCGAAATTAAATTCTTCATCAGTTGATGATGAGGGTGAAGATGTGGCAGGACGACCAAATTCTTCTTGTTCCTCCTGACTGTTCTGCAACCCTTTCATCCTTACTGCTATTTCAAACAGAGCTTCTTTTCCTTTACTTAGCTGTTGATCATCTAGAAGAATCTGATGCATTGGGTCTACATAAACAGCTGCCAAAAGAATGTTATTTTGTAATAGTAGCTCCTCTCTCCGTTTCATTGATGTAGCAATGCCACTTGCAATTAACCCTCCTCTTTGGGACAGGCGAAACATCAGGTTCTTCCACTCCTTTAAGAAAATACCTGGAGTTAAGTCCTCTGCTTGTAATTTTTTTAGTCACTGTAAATGGGTGCTCTAGCAATTTTTCCAGCTCAGTCACCTGATTCCACTGACTTTCATTTAGCGTCAGTTGAGGGTTAGCCATGTCTACAAGAAAGGTTTTCAGTTCAACCAAGCGCTGAATCATTAAGTAAGTACTGCCCCATCGTGTGGCTTGATCAATAATTGGCCCTTTTCCAGCACGTCTCTTCAAAATTGAGTCAACTTTAGGGGTTCTGGCAACAGTAGCCAATTTTCTCACCTTGCCAATCAGTGCAGCAGCATGTCCTTCTTGCAGACTGTCTCTTATAGCCAGCTGTAGCGTATGCACAACACAGCGCATGTGATGAATGAAAGAACATATTGACACAGTTTCAACAAGATCATCTAAACTATCATGTTGCTGTTCATCTGAAGCAACTTCAGTTTGCTCCTCAGTTACAATACTGTGTTCCTCTATTTCAAACATTTCTTTGTCTGTGGACCCAGAATGTTCTTCTAGCTGCTGGTCACCATCATTACTCTCATTCATTAGCTTAATAGTACTTATCATATTTGAAGCATTGTCAGTTACGACAAAGAACTTGCTCTTTTTTAAGTTCATAGTCTTGCAGAACCTTTTCCACCAAGACCTGGAGAAACTCACTGGTGTGATGAGCTTTGGTGTCTTTTACTGTCAATGTCTTGGTAACTATTTCATTTTTGTCACAAACAAATCGGACATTGATGGCAAAATAGTTCACTCTGTGACGTGTGCAGGCATCCATTTTAAGAAACAGAAAGCCTCCCTTGAGAGTTTTTTTTAAGTTCTTCCTTTTGTTTAAAAGCTTCTTCGATTACTAATTTTCTAATACTCTCTCTCTCCAGAGAAACACCAAGCTTGCGGGCCATTTCCCCATTCAGACACATAAAAGCTGGTCGTGAAAATAATGAAATAGGCACACTATCCTTTACAACAAGCTCTATGATCTGTTTTTTAAATGTATCTGTCATTGTCATAGTAACTTTGTCACTGAAAAAATATCTTGCAACTGATGGCTGCAAAGTTCTCTGCTCCTTTGTTTGGCTGGAAGAGCTGGGCACTGGTTCATTGGTTTGGATGCAGTCTTTCTCATCCACTGCTTTCAGTACTTCTGGATGAAAGCGCTGTAAATGTTTCTTCAGATTAGAAGCTCTGGTAGGAGCATTTTTATCTTTGCCTGAATATGCACTCATCTTGGCTTCACAGCATTTGTTTTCGTCTGGATCATTTGTCATACACTGACAGACATAATGTTTTCTATCTTGAGTGATGGTGAAATGTTCAAATACAGCTGATTTAATGTGATGCTTCTTTGACATTCGCAGGTTTTTAATTCTGCATTCACAATCCAAATGACAATAGTTTTTCCTAAAAACAATTGTACAAAATTATTGCCAGGTCGTACAACTGATATAGTGGTCAGTAATACTGTTATTATTCCTCATGTACTCACAGTTAACTGATGCAAAGTTTGTTGAAAGGATACTTCTTAGGCTGGGGTCACACTGGCGAGGAATACGGGAGAGTGAGAGGCGCAAAAAGCACGCATTAGACACGGACCAATGATTCTCTATGGGGACCCTCGCACCAGCCGTATATTTCTCCTCAGTATCCTACGCTCCGTGCCACTCGCAGCATGCTGCGATTGTCAGCGTACTACGCCCGTAGTACGCCAATGCAAGTCTATGGGTGCGCAAAAAATACGGGTTACACACGGACCACACGTGTGACTTGCAAGAAATACGCACCAGGTGTCTTTTAGCAAAGCCGGCAATTCAGTGCGCTATACAGTAAACTCACACTGACAGGTTTAATAAAGAAATGAAAGAATAGATATAGACACATAGAATACACACACACACATATATATATATATATATATATATGCGCATTCTATGTGTGTATATCTATTCTTTCATTTCTTTATTAAAACTGTCATAGGGCTCCATTATATGTCCATTTTGCAAGCCTGCGAGAAAATCTCACCATACGGATGCCATACGGATTACATACGGATGCTGACATGCGCAAAATACGCGACCACACCTTGATTACGGATGACATACGGAGCACTGTTTAGGGGTCTGTCATCCGTATTACGCATGTAAAATACTGGCCGTATTTTGCGCAGGTTAGTGTGACTCCAGCCTTACAGTCTTCCTCTTCTGAGTAGCAGGCAGCTGTGAGATGCTTGAAAGACGCACACCTAGTATGATCTAGTCTAGAGGAGGAGCTTTACTACTAAGAATTTGCAACACATTTTCACTTTCAGTTTCATACATTGTAAGTAGGGGGGTTGGGGCAGCATGAGGTTAACCAAGTATAAGATTAGATAAGGGCAGTGGAGAACAGTGACACACAAGAAGTAAGAAATGTCTCTATCTCAAGCAGAACTGCTTATCACTGTTGTTCATAGTTTGATAGAACATATATATTTGAGCAACATTTATAAAATTCATATGAAAGTTCAATTATGAAATATTAATACATTTTTTTTTTTAAAGCTGGAGTCGGAACATTTCTACCGCCTCCGACTCCAACCAAAACTAACTCCGACTCCACGACTCGGACTCCACAGCCCTGACACTCACACAGAAGAACCAGACGATGGTGATCTAAGAAGGAACTGGGGACAGACCTGCCAAGGGGAGCAGCGGCCCGTGCTTTGGGGGTCTGTCCGGCAACTAAGATTCTTGTACCTGTGGACTGCAGAACTCCCGGCACCCACATGCACCCTACAATCTGGTAAAGCTGGAGGTCAATTAATATCTCCAAGTCTTGTACCCTTATTGTTATATTTTACTCTGACTGCAAATCCACTGTAATTCCATTGTATAGCTTTCTGTATATTTCTGTAATTATCTAGTGCGCCCTTAAGGCAATTAAACTATAAAATTAATCTTGGGCTGATGCTTTTACTCTGATCACGAATCTTAGAATACCCAGCGGGTAACAGGACATCCTCCCCGGCGGGCCATTTACTCTAGGTGCAGTTCCCTTACTGACCTGAGACACCCAGGGGGCGCCGGAGAGCTGTGCCTGTGTAGTTACGTCACATTGGTGACATGGGAGGAACGGATCCTGTGTTGTGTCCTCCACAGATGGCTCCTCACCGTTACACTTGGTGGCTCGGTTACATCTCCATGTGAAGGTTTGTTGGAATCGCTGCCAGTTTCTAACAACCAGCATTGTTGTACGGGATCAGAGGAGGAGATAAAACACATTACCCCAGGGATTTAGATCAGGTGTCCTGCACAACAGTGGACTTACTGTAAAGGTAAATCCCGGATGTATCCTGACGGTGGTGACCGGCTGCTGCTGGCTGATGTACAGCAGAATCCTGTACTACAGGACAAAGACAAAGTCAGAGGGTCAGAGAGCTGCACTGCGAGCCGACAGGAGTTAACACCCTGCACCCCACAGCTCCAAACTCACCTCCTTACTAGTATGGTTACCCAGGACAGCGGCACCGAACTTGCCCTGCTTCACATACTGTCCATTCACACTGTACAACAAAGGCAAATACACCATTTAGATCAAGTTTATCCACAAAGTGATAAATACTCCAGGGCTGCACTCACTATTCTGCTGGTGCAGTCGCTGTCAGCGCACATACATTACATGTGAATAGTGAGCGCTGCTCTGGGGTATAATATAGGGTCAGTACAGTACAGATGTCCCCTTTACAATATCTCCACACACAGACCGGTGGTGTTGATGGTGGGTGCTGTATATAAAGAACACTTACAATTTGTAGGCATGGACGGCTGTAGCGTACAGGACGGAGGGTGCAGCACCAGAGGCTCCCGGCCGTTTGGGGGATTTTGTACCTGGAATGTGAATAAAGAGATATAAGCACAATGCGGACACTATTTTCATACAGCCGCCTCCCTTCCCTTCCCGAGACCCCCGCCGGCTCCCACAATGGCTTCAAAGGTCTATTTCCCGCAGCGAGCAATCTGCAGTCCTATATCCTCACCCGCTGGCACTGCGCCTTTCTTCGGCTGCTTTGGAGCGGTGTAGTGGAAGGATTCATTCCCCTGCGCGTTGACACTCTGGTCCATTCCAAACAGAGATGCCAACTTGGCCCTATGAAATATATGAAGACGGGATTACACACAGCACCTGTCCTTAAAACCTAAAATTTCTGCTTCTTGTCAGTGGATGATTACATTTCCTTTACATTCAACCTGAAAAATAGCAAGAAATTCCTCACAGCTGAAGGTTTGCTGCAATTCTATCCATTCTAGGAAATACTTTGGGAGCTAAATCCCCATGAGAAACACACATCTGGTCCCTGAACGTTTGGACAATACGTCAGTCTGGAGCCCAAGCGAATACTGATGGACTGAACCCTCCACTGTGAAACATTGGGTCAGGATTAGGAGTATGTAGGGAGGATCCCACTTCACGGCAATAAAGTGATGCATAAAGAGCACAATTACAGTCTGCCTCCATGCCCAGGCCCGGCACTGACCCATGGTTCTCGTGCCAGAAGTAGTCTATCTTCCATGGTTCAGGCACGCTCTCCCGGACTCATTTCCAGTAACGCAGACGGACATGAGCGTGTGAAACCCGTCACTTCAACGTGAAATTCTACCTCCACAGTCCAAGAAACCACCGAGCAATCCACATCCCCTGCCGCAAAGGAGCTTGTGGAAGCAGCAGGATGTCTGCCCCTAACGTCAGTAATAAAGATCATCTGACACCAGTTTAGAAGCGCGGCCACTGTTGTCCCCGTCACGTTCTCATATCCCTAAATTCTCCTTAATGCAAGAGGTCACTCAAAAGACTTTTGTTTATGGAGATACAGTGGGGCAAAAAAGTATTTAGTCAGTCAGCAATAGTGCAAGTTCCACCACTTAAAAAGATGAGAGGCGTCTGTAATTTACATCATAGGTAGACCTCAACTATGGAAGACAAACTGAGAAAAAAAAATCCAGAAAATCACATTGTCTGTTTTTTTTTCATTTTATTTGCATATTATGGTGGAAAATAAGTATTTGGTCAGAAACAAGCAATCAAGATTTCTGGCTCTCACAGACCTGCAACTTCTTCTTTAAGAGTCTCCTCTTTCCTCCACTCATTACCTGTAGTAATGGCACCTGTTTAAACTTGTTATCAGTATAAAAAGACACCTGTGCACACCCTCAAACAGTCTGACTCCAAACTCCACTATGGTGAAGACCAAAGAGCTGTCAAAGGACACCAGAAACAAAATTGTAGCCCTGCACCAGGCTGGGAAGACTGAATCTGCAATAGCCAACCAGCTTGGAGTGAAGAAATCAACTGTGGGAGCAATAATTAGAAAATGGAAGACATACAAGACCACTGATAATCTCCCTCGATCTGGTGCTCCACGCAAAATCCCACCCCGTGGGGTCAGAATGATCACAAGAACGGTGAGCAAAAATCCCAGAACCACGCGGGGGGACCTAGTGAATGAACTGCAGAGAGCTGGGACCAATGTAACAAGGCCTACCATAAGTAACACACTACGCCACCATGGACTCAGATCCTGCAGTGCCAGACGTGTCCCACTGCTTAAGCCTGTACATGTCCGGGCCCGTCTGAAGTTTGCTAGAGAGCATTTGGATGATCCAGAGGAGTTTTGGGAGAATGTCCTATGGTCTGATGAAACCAAACTGGAACTGTTTGGTAGAAACACAACTTGTCGTGTTTGGAGGAAAAAGAATACTGAGTTGCATCCATCAAACACCATACCTACTGTAAAGCATGGTGGTGGAAACATCATGCTTTGGGGCTGTTTCTCTGCAAAGGGGCCAGGACGACTGATCCGGGTACATGAAAGAATGAATGGGGCCATGTATCGTGAGATTTTGAGTGCAAACCTCCTTCCATCAGCAAGGGCATTGAAGATGAAACGTGGCTGGGTCTTTCAACATGACAATGATCCAAAGCACACCGCCAGGGCAACGAAGGAGTGGCTTCGTAAGAAGCATTTCAAGGTCCTGGAGTGGCCTAGCCGGTCTCCAGATCTCAACCCTATAGAAAACCTTTGGAGGGAGTTGAAAGTCCGTGTTGCCAAGCGAAAAGCCAAAAACATCACTGCTCTAGAGGAGATCTGCATGGAGGATTGGGCCAACATACCAACAACAGTGTGTGGCAACCTTGTGAAGACTTACAGAAAACGTTTGACCTCTGTCATTGCCAACAAAGGATATATCACAAAGTATTGAGATGAAATTTTGTTTCTGACCAAATACTTATTTTCCACCATAATATGCAAATAAAATGAAAAAAACCAGACAATGTGATTTTCTGGATTTTTTTTTCTCAGTTTGTCTCCCAAAGTTGAGGTCTACCTATGATGTAAATTACAGACGCCTCTCATCTTTTTAAGTGGTGGAACTTGCACTATTGCTGACTGACTAAATACTTTTTTTCCCCACTGTATCAGTATCACAGGGGCAGCCAATGTATCAAGCATTAACAAATAAACAAAAACCCACTAGGGGGCGATGCTTCCATCATCAATGGAAAACTACAGTGATGCTTATAACTTAACCCCTTACACATCAGTGAATAACTAACCATTAGGGGTCCCTGCTTCCATCACTGCATCATACTCTCAATCATCAACCACTAGGGGACGATGCTTCATCACTACCTCATATTCATCAATGGAAAATCAACCACTAGGGGGCAATGCTTCCATCTCTACCCCATACTATGTGAAGAATCAACCACTAGAGAATCATACTTCTATCACTGCCCCATATCAATGGATAAACCAACCACTAGGGGGCAATGCTTATGGGACAATACCCCATACTATAATCTATAATAATAATATTTATTTTTTTACATAACGCTAACATATAACGCAGGGCTTTACCGATTTGCATACATTATCATCACTGTCCCCGAAGGGGATCTAGATTGTGAGCCCCAATCAGTAGGTCTTGGGAATGTGGGAGGAACAGGAGTACCCTGAGGAAACCCACACAAACACGGGGAGAACATACACACTCCTTGCAGATGTTGTCCTTGGTGGGATTTGAACCCAGGACCCCAGCGCTGCAAGGCTGCCGTGCTAACCACTGAGCCGCTGTGCTGCCCATAGAAGAATCAACCACTATGGGATCATACTTCCATCACTGCCCCATATTCATCAATGAATAACCAACCACTAAAGGGCAATGCTTCTATCACTACCCCATATTCACAAATGGAAAACCAAAACACAACTGAGCAGCAAAATCGCCTAAACTTATGGAAGACATGCTGAGATTTGTCCACTCCTGGGACTATTATTTCCACCAAAGACTTGTCAATAAAAACAAGGACAAGTCAGTTTGAGCATCGAACATAGCAGGAGGTACACATTGCTACAGGTCTATGGAGTTGTGCCTTAGAACACTAAATGACAACCATAGCGGACATTACTAATGATCCCACACAGTTGTCACCCAGCAGTGTCAGGCGCCTGTGTCTACTGAAGCAGATTCACTGCCTCAGATCTCAGGAAGTCTTCACAGGACGGAGAGGCCCCGGAGCTGCTGATACAAGGAGCTCAGCCACATGACTGATCCGATCAGATGACATCGGCTACACAGCAGAACCACCGCTGCCACGAGGATATGCTTTATCAGCATTCTGCTTATTGAGGACACTTCCTCCACGTAACCCGATCACTGCATAGGAAATGTGATCTCACCGGGTATAGAAGGCAGTCTATTATTCTCTGTTAGCAGCCATATACAGCTTGGGAGTGGGTGGGGGATGAATGAGTATAATCTATTCCCCCCCTGTTATCAGCCATTACTGGGGAGAGGAGACTGTAGGACAGGTGAGTACAATCTATCCCCCCCCTGTTATCAGCCATTACTGGGGAGAGGAGACTGTAGGACAGGTGAGTACAATCTATCCCCCCCTTGTTATCGGCCATTACTAGGGAGAGGAGACTGTAGGACAGGTGTCCACAATCAGTCACACCCTGCTGAGAGCAGCACCTGTCTTGTGAGCTCCAGGACTTCCAGGAGGCCCAGAGTCTGCCTCTCTTCTCCCCAGGGAGAGGCAGGCTTCCTGGGAGCCAGGCATGGCTTCCCAGGCTTCTGTTCCCCGGTCTGTGCCGGCGGGGGACAGAGAGCAACAGCAACCGGCCCAGGAGGGCGTGAGGAGATCTGGTCGGATGAGAAAGACCGTACCCACCTACTCCAACCCCGAGACGGCTCATCGTCCGCCCAGAGAGGGAGACAGGGGCACCCCAGGCCGCAGGAAGAAGAGCCCAGCAACATCATGGGGTGAGATGACCTCCAGCGAGTCCACGAGCTCCTTCTCCTCCCGAGTGGTCGCCATGTTGCGAGAGTACGAGGACGCCGGCAAAGCACTGACCGGGCTGAAGGAGCAGCTGCGGGAGGCACGGATCCTGAATACCCGTGCCTCTAACAAGGAAAGACCCGCGACGTCCCAGAGGTTTAAAGCCCTCAGAGATGAGGTGGTCCGGTTAGTGCTCCTCCGGGAGGGGATTGAGAAAAGCACAGGTCCCTTCCTGGAGAGGTTTAAGAACCAGCGGCGGTTCTCTGAAATGAAGGGGTTAAATACCTCGGGAGAACTGCCAGCCGGCGTCCGAAGCGAGGAGGAGGAGGACGACGACGAAGTCGTGGCTGGAGTCTCTCGTGCTGGAACAAGCCGGGAGAAAGAGTCGCAGAGCCAGCAAGGAAGCGGCCTCCCGGCACGGCAGAGGACTCCGACTACCCATGCTGGAGTGTCAGCGGAGGAAGAGGAGGAGTGCGGGCTGTTGAGGGAGATCAGAGAGCTGGAGTCTCCTGTGGACCTGACCAGATTCTCCTTCGGGGAGGACGAGCCAGCGGAGGAGACCAAAAAGAGGAGGAAGACAAAGAAGACGGCACAGGAGGTGGTGAGTTAGAAATATGTACCAATGTCTGATGCTACACCTACCACCCGCTGTGTAAACCCCACCAAACCTAAAAGCACAGGCTCTGCAGTGGGTCTGGGGCATAGGCAAGGTGGGGAGAGGAGGAGGACATCCGGCAATGCTGCTGTCTGTGCGGGGAACAGTGCAGGGGGTGAGGCTGTGGAGGTACTCACGGCGCCGGACATAGGGGACCCCGTGGAGTTTCCCTCCCTGCCTGCTGCGGCTAAGCCGGTTATCACCGGGGCCGAGGAGAGCGGGGGGGGGGGGGGGGGGGGGGGGGGGAGATGTCCACACCGTTGCGAAAGGGGGACGGTGTGGGCAGACTCCATCCCTGCTCACTGCAGCTGAGCCGGCCGGGGCTGTGGGGGGCAGGGCCGAGGAGCATGGTGCGGCGAAAGGGGGGCGCACTGTTGTGACAGGGGCGCAGTGCGCCTCAACAGAGGAGAGGAGGCGCGCAGCTGAGACAGAGCCACGGGAAAAAAAAAAAAAATACACAGCAAAAGCAGGGAACATCATCAGCAAGGAACACTGTGCACTCTGCCGTGACGGGGGGACAGCATGCCCCTAAACGTGATACCAGCACCCCGAAGTCTGTGGCTACAGGGCAGGCAGCCCAGAAACATTCTGCCCAGGACAATAAGGGGCTCAGTATTGAACTAATTAAAACGGGTGTGGTGCTGCACCCCTCCCCCGACCCAGCAGGTGTGAGTGCAGAGACTGCAGACACAAGGGAGGAGGGAATGGATGTGACTGTGGAAGGTGTAGAGAACAGTGGTAATGGGGTGAATGATGGGAGTAGTAGTGGAGTGAATAATGGGAGTTGTGGTGCCGCAAACGTTGGGAGTATTGGTGGAGTGAATGATGGGACAGGTGGTGGAGTGAATGATAGGAGTTGTGGTGCCACAAATGATGGGAGTACTGCTGGAGTGAATGGTGGGAATAGTGGTGAAGTGAATGATGGGAGTTGTGGTGCCGCAAATGATGGGCGTATTGGTGGAGTGAATGAGGAGAGCAGCACTGGTGTTGGTGGAGGGGAAGTAGGTAGTGGTCCCACTGCCCCCCCAGTGGTGGCGAGGGATTCAGCCCCTAGCTATTCGGGGGCTGTCACTGCTGGGGGTAGTAGTGCGCCCTTGTCTGGTGGCCCCGAGGACGGTGACTTGCAGCAGCGCTTCCTAGACGCCCTGAAGAAAGGGGAGAGTTCCATCAATGTAGAGGGGAGGGAGGTTGATCTGTCTTTCTGGATAGAGAGACACGGTCTTTCCGCCTTCCGAGATAGAGGGGCAGAGACTGTCTGGTCTCTGCCGACACCGGGGCAGAGGAGTAACCGTAGGAACGTGGCCCGTCTTCAGTGGGTAAGCAAGGATGCCTGTCCTGATCGGTCAAAGGTTGCCGAGCTCCTGCTGGGGATGGGCTTCGCGGCATACAACATCTTTGCCTTGATCCATCCCTATGGGACCTCCTACTTCGATGTCAGCTTCGTGAGACCGGAGGGCCTTGAGCTTTTTTGGTCTCGCCATGAGCTGGCTCGGGGGTCGCCCCGAATGGCAAGGTTTCGTCCCTGTCGCAATATCCCGCCAGAACTCGGTCAGGAAGGTGACCGTTTTGACCAGTAACGAGTCACTTTCCTGCATGGACATCTCCACCTGGATTGGTCGATATGGCGACATCGTCGGCATTCCTGAGAAGACCCGCGACGACCATGGTATCTGGTCAGGGGCCTGGACCTTCATGGTGAAATTGAAGGTTTCAGGAAACACTGTTACCCCTATACCTTCCTCTACATTTTTGGGGAGGGACAGGATCCTGATTTTCTACCAGGGGCAGCCTAAGGTCTGTCACAGGTGCGGCAGCCCCACACACTTCAGTGCGCAGTGTACCACCCAGAAATGCGCACTGTGTGGGGACCTTGGCCATCTCGTTGCTACCTGTGGCAGGATTAGGTGTAACTTGTGTGGTGACCTCGGTCATCCATTCAGTCGCTGTCCGCGTTCCTTTGCCAATGCAGTCCTGAAAGCGGCGAGTGCGGGACAGGCGAAAGCCGGGACTAATCTTGCCGGTGAAGGGACCAGTAGGGGCGGAGGAGGCAGGGAACCGGTGAGGAGCAAGCTGCCGCCATCCAACATCAGGCGGCAGGAGCAACGCCATGGGAACAGGGGGCAGGGAGTAATGACCCTAAACCCTGACCCAGGTACTTCACTTGCAGCTGAGAATCCTAAAGACAGCGAATTGAGTGAGGAAGTCAGGAGACTTGAAAGGGAGGAGCAGGCGGACGCCATGTCCTCCCAGGAACCCTCATCCGGTGACAGTCTGGATGAGGGAGGGGGGGAATGGTCACAACAAAGGAAAAAGGGTAACCGGAAAACAACCAAGGGTAGGAATGGGTCTGGGTCTCGAGCCTCCGCTCTGGAGTGCGACCCCTCCGATTCTCTAGCCCTGATCCAGGTGCCATTGGAAGGTCCAGCCGCCCCCCTCTGGTGGATCTCTCCAACCGGTTCGGGGCCCTCCAGGACTCCCCTGCAGAGGGGGAGGACGGGAGCCCGGAGCCGAAGGTTGCGGACGAGGATGTTGGGGCTCGGGGGGGGGGGGGGGGTCGCTGAGTCTTCTTCTCAGGGAGCAATTAAAGGGCCCTCTGGGGGGGGGGGGGGGGGGGGGGGGGAGGACTACCTCGGGACCACCAGACAAGGGCCAGAGTGTATGTAAGGAGAGAATGGATGAGTCTGTGTGTCTTAAGCGCACTGAAAGCTCATCATTGTCTGAGGAAGAGGGTGAAGCTGTTGGGGGTGGGAAGAAAAAGGCTATCTAATCCAATCAATCATGATGGCGGCACCCACACCGTTGACGCTGGCAACCATTAATGTTGCCAGCATAAAGTCAGAAGCGGCAAGGTACACGGCCTTTCATTTTCTCGGCCAACTTGATGCTGACATTTTGTTTTTACAGGAGACCAGGTTGGCTGACCTATCAACCATGCATAAAGCAAGGAGGGAGTGGAGGCATGGGCCCTCCTACTGGTCTCTTGCGGCCGAGCCGTATAGCGGGGTGGCGGTCCTTTTTAAGACCGCAGCGGTTGAATGCAGACGACTAATTGAATTAGAAATGGGGAGATGCTTGATCCTAGATGTCTCCATGGGGGGACAGGAGCTTCGGCTCATTAACATCTACGGTCCCCAATCCAAGTGGGACCGCAAATGTCTCTTCATGAAGATCAAACCTTTCTTATTTTCAAGTCAGCAGGTGGTCTTTGGAGGGGATTTCAACAACGTCACGAGACCCTGTGATAGAGGAGGTTCTGGGGACCGGATGACTTATGATTGCGTCGCGCTAAACAGGATAGTAAGTGAGGCACGCCTAGTGGATGTCCACATCCGGCACAACACAGGCAGCACGGGATTCACCTTTTTTTAGAGGTAGTCAGTGCAGGTCTAGGATAGATAGGTTTTATTTGAAGGAGGAAGCCGTCTCCTCGCCGTTGTCAGTTGTGGAGGTGGAGTTCTCCGACCACTGTTTGATTATGTTTTCTCTGAACGTTACAGAGACTCCTAGGATGGGAAGAGGTTATTGGAAGCTGAATTCAGCACTCCTTGGAGGAGGAAGCTGTAAGACGGTCTTTTGAGGATTTTCTTCAGAGCCAGGTACCGCTGCTGGGCCTAAGTAACACTAAGTCAGAGTGGTGGGAGATGTTCAAACATCGGGTGGTGAAATTCTTCCGGCAACTCTCGAACCTCAGAAGCCTGAACAGGGATCGCCTGTATCAGAGCCTGAGGAGGAGACTCGAGCATCTTGTCTCGACTGGAGGTAGCCGCGAGGAGATCTCCGGTGTGAAGTCCTTGCTGAAGAGGTGTCAGTACGATAGGCACGCATCTTTGGTTTTTGAGAGGGACTACGGGAAGTACTACTCGCCCGACCCTTACAGAAGCTGCAAGATGTCAGTGAATAGTAAGATAGTGACGGGGCTGATGGACAGTACGGGATCCTTGAAGAGGTCCAGATCAGGGATCTTGGAGGTTGTCAGTTCATACTACTCACACCTCTTGGGAAGGAGGGAACTGGATCGTGACAGGATGTCGGCTTTCCTGGCTGAAGCTGTTCCGGAGCCAGGAGCTGACCTCTCGCTGGACGTTTTGGCAGAAGCGATCAAAGAAGAGGAAGTGAGACTGGCGATCGATGGGCTCAGGCCCAAAAAATCACCAGGTCCGGACAGCTTAACATCCGAGTTCTTTAGGACCTTTAGGGACTCCTTGGTCCCCCTCTTGACTCAGGTGTTTAATGAGTGTCTCTCCTCGGGCACCCTGCCGAGATCATTAAGGAGGTCAGCTTTGATCATTTTGTCAAAGGGTAAGGATCCGTCACGCATTGAGAATTGGCGTCCCATAGCACTTCTCAATGTGGACAGGAAGGTTTTGGCTAAGATACTTTTCAACAGGCTGGTGAAGTTTGCGCCGCGGCTCCTTTCGGAGGCTCAGAACTGTTGCGTTCCTGGCCGTGGCACTTTCAGTGCTGTTCTGGGTGTCCGAGAGGCCGTGGAGCAAGGCAGGGCGGGCCTTTGGAAGGGGTTCCTGCTGACCCTGGATCAGGCAAAGGCTTTTGATTGGGTTGACCACGAGTACCTCTGGTCCACTCTTTTGAGGTACGGTCTGCCTGGGGGGTTTGTGGACTGGCTTAAGACCTTATACGCTGGGGCTGAGACTTTCCCTCTGGTAAATGGGTGGATTGGACAACCTTTCGGGGTAGGATCTGGTTAGCCCTTTGCTTTACGCGTTTGCGATCGATCCCTTCCTCAGAAGGATCGAGTGTGGACCGTTGACGGGGTGAGGATGGGCGGGGTGGAGCCAGAGGCTATCCTGAGGGTAGTGGCCTACGCGGACGAGGTCACCGTTTTTGTTTCTTCGCGAGAGGAGGCGATGGTGGTGATGTCAGAAGTGGAGAGCTACTCGGAGGCTTCCGGGTCCAAGGTCAACCAGGACAAGTGTGAGAGTCTCTGGCTGGGAGGCGGGGATCCCGGGTTTGATCTTCCGGACACCCTCCCCGAACCCCAAGAACACTCCAAAGTCCTAGGCATCGAATTTGGCCAGGGTGATTACCCCACGAAAAACTGGGAAGGCAGAATCAAAGGTGTCGCTCAAAAAGTGGACCAATGGAAGGGTTGGTCTTTGACCCTGAGGGAAAGGGTTGGCCTGTGCAAAGCTTTCCTGCTCCCCTTACTAATCTACCTGGGCAGCGTCTGTGTCTTGCCAGAGCCTCTCTGGACTCGGGTCTACTCCTCGACATGCGGGTCTTGCTTTCGCATTTTCAGAGTCCATTGGTCCTCAAGGACTGCCCAAGTCGGGATCTAGAGGTTGGGTTGAGTTTGTTAAATTCTAATAGGATCCCCAAGAAGTACTGGGACTTGACTTGGCGCTGATTCCAAGGTAAGTTGTATGTGAGGGACAATCTGAAGTACAGGAGCTCCGAGGACAGGAATTGCCCCCGTGAGGCTTGTGCCAACATGCTGGAAAGCATGGAGCACTTCCTGCTTCATTGTCCCTTTAATACAGAGGTGTACAACAGGGTGGGAGCTTCCATTGGTTGGCCGCGGCTGGCTACTCTGTCCTATGCCGAGTGGGCCTATGGAGCGTTCGGAGACCTCGGGAGAAGGGACAGAGTCACTTTATTTATAGTCAGCGCAGTGGTCAGGTACTTCACGTGGAACGCACGAGTTTTAGTTTCGACGCAGAGTAAAATCCTCCGTGTAGACGAAGATTATAGCAGCATCCTAGGTGCCCTGGTGAAGGTCCGTTCTCTGGAGTATGAAAGACTGGGTGCCCGGAGGGCGGCCCATCTCTGGAGGGGTTTCTCCTTCGGGGTGCCTTAGTCCGTTAGTACTCCTATATCCTGGTGGTGGGCTGATGCCTTTTCACTCTAGAGTTTTGTTTTGAATTTCAGTCTCCTGAATAGAAGGTTTGCAAGCATCGAACTTGAGCCTTAAGTGGTGAGTACGTAGGTTATGTTCTGTAACGTTGGTTTATGTATATATTGTATATAGCGTAATGTATATATTGTGTATAATAGAGGGTCTTAGTTAGGTTGGGTGGGGGGATTGGGGGGATGGGGGGTTTCAACAGCGGTGATAAGAGACTGATCTGGCCTGGTCCAGGCCCTGCCTGGGGAAAAACTTTGGGGCCTGACCCTAGCTCGGAGAAATCCTGAACTTTGTGGCCAGAGCTGGATCAGAGGTGGTGGGATAGTTAGAGTAGATGTGTGTTTTATATATAGTGTTAAAAAAAAATAAAAAAATCCCAAAAAAAGGAAAAAAAAAAAATAAAAAAAAAAATAATAAAAGGGAAAAAATATATATAAATTTTGTTAATTTTGTATACTATGTTTGTAATTAGGTTTGTCGTAAGTGTGAATGTGGCGGTGTAAGGGGGAGGCTGTGAGGTAAGGCAGTGAGACCAGAGGGTATTAGGTGTGTTCTGGTGTCTTGTACAATATTCGGACTGGTGTCATATGTTTATATTGTATATAGTGTATATAGTAATGTATATAGGACGGTGTAAATGTAGTTCAGGGTTGTATATAATAGTGTGAATGGAGCTGGGTCGGGGGTTTTACATGATTTTATTTATTATTTTAAGGGGGTGCTGGTGTAATTATTGTAATTTTGTTCTTTAGTTTTTTAATTTCTTGTTTCTTTAATTTAATTTTCTTTTCCCGTTTTGTAGGTCGAGAATTTCCCTTATTTCCATTTCTGGTTTATTTGTTTGTGTCTGATTTTGTCATATTGTTTCTGATTTGAGTTTTTGTTCTATGTTTGTTCTGTTGTGTTTTATTTTGTAACGTCGTGAAGGATTTTATAATAATAAAAAAGACCTACAATCTATTACTCCCTGTTATCAGCCATTACTGGGAAGAGGAGACTGTAGGACAGGTGACTGCAATCTATTACTCCCTGTTATCAGCCATTACTGGGGAGAGGAGACTGTAGGACAGGTGAGTACAATCTATTACTCCCTGTCATCAGCCATTACTGGGGAGAGGAGACTGTAGGACAGGTGAGTACAATCTATTACTCCCTGTTATCAGCCATTACTGGGGAGAGGAGACTGTAGGACAGGTGAGTACAATCTATTACTCCCTGTCATCAGCCATTACTGGGGAGAGGAGACTGTAGGACAGGTGAGTACAATCTATTACTCCCTGTTATCAGCCATTACTGGGGAGAGGAGACTGTAGGACAGGTGACTGCAATCTATTACTCCCTGTTATCAGCCATTACTGGGGAGAGGAGACTGTAGGACAAGTGACTACAATCTATTACTCCCTGTTATCAGCCATTACTGGGGAGAGGAGACTGTAGGAAATGTGACTGCAATCTATTACTCCCTTTTATTAGCCATTATTGGAGGAAAATGACTGTACTCATGTGCCCTACAATCTATTACTCCCTGTTATCAGCCATTGCTGGGGACAGGCGACTGTAGGATAGGGCAATGCAATCTATTTAACTTGCTTTTATCAGACCATGTCACGCTGCCTGGATTACACTTATACATCTTCGTACTGTATGAGGGAACTGCTATTTATGCGATTTCCCAGTGATCATTAGTGGAGCCTGAAGCAAGTGAATGGGACCTCTGTGTTCTGTCATTGGCTGGCAGGGCATCAATATGGGGTTATAATCGCTTCCTTGTAATGCCAATAGTAACTTCGGTTGTTATTTATAGGGAAGCTTTTACCACCAGGATGAATCAATCCGTCATACAGAGCAGGACGGCAAAGCATAAGTCCTTCTTCCCTTACCTTGGTTACCTCTCTCCACATCCAAAGTCAAATTGATCAAGAGATTACAACTCGTTAAAGGGGGTTCTAACATAAGGTTGTCGATACTGTAATGCACAATTGATGGAGAACTACAACTCCCAGCACTGCAGCTATCAGATTACTGACAGTAGTAGTAACAGAAAGAGTTGAAAGTAAAAAGATTCGGACTTTAGAAGTAAAAACACACGGCTTCATTACAGGGGGCAGGATTGATGCAAAAAGTATATTAGAAACTTGTGAGACTTTTAAGGACGAGGGTAAATGAAGCGCTGAGCTGACGAACTCCACTCCATTCATTGCTGACTGCTTCCACATTACTCTATTCAATCTCCTACCTAAATAACTCACCGGTTCCCCTCTGACCACAACATTCTCTCCTTCACGCTCACAAATCCTCGCCCAGCCCAGCACTACCTTCCAAACATTCAGAAATCTACAAACCATTAACCGTCAGACACTCCCAGACTCCCTACACTCATCACTGTCCCCAATCTCCTCTTTTTCCTGTCCTCATCTAGCTGTTCATCACTACAACGACACTCTCAGAAGCACCCTTGAAAGAAGTAGCTCCCCTCACACTCAGAACTTCCAAACACAGAGTAAAACAGCCCTGGCTCACATCGCAACTTCTCCAGGAATGCTCTAGGAGTGCTGAACACCAATGGAGGAAAACTCGCATACCAGAAGACTTCATCCACTTCAAATTTATGTTAAGAACCTTTAACGCTGCCCTTCACCACCCTGATCTCCTCAGCAGCCAACAACCCCAAGAAACTTTGACACCTTTCACTCCCTCCTCAGCCAAAAGCACATGCCCCTATCACAAACATTTGTGCTGATGACCTGGCCTCCCACTTTATAGAGAAAATAGATAATATCTGTCAGGAAATCTGCTCCCAGCCACCAATTGCTGTGACTCCCATCCCTCCCTGCATTTCCCGTGGCTCACTCTCCAGGCTTCTCTCTTCTTCTCGTGCGACTACATTCACTACTGAACCCATTCTCTCACATCTCTTCCAGTCGTCACAGCTCACCTAACTACAATCTTTAATCTCTCCCTCTCCTCGGGCATTTTCCCATCCTCCTTCAAACACTAACATTACTCCATTACTAAAGAAACCCGCTCTCGACCCATCCTGCACACACAACTACAGACCAGTCTCCAATCTCCCTTTCATCTCTAAACTCTTGCAGCGCCTAGTTTACTCCCGCCTTACCCGTTACCTCTCCACTCACTCCCTCCTAGACCCTTCACAGTCCGGCTTCCGCCCCCTACATTCGACTGAAACTGCACTCATCAAAGTGACCAATGACCTTCTGACAGCAAAACGTAACGGTGACCACTCTCTGCTCATTATTCTTGACCTTTCGACACTGTTGACCACCGTCTCCTACTCTCTAGGCTCCAGTCACTAGGCTTTAAGGACACTGCTCTCTCCTGGTTCTCTTCCTACCTTTCTGACAGCTCCTTCATTGTTTTGTTCTCTGGCTCCACTTCATCTCCTCTTCCTCTCACTGTTGGGGTACCTCAGGGCTCAGTCCTTAGCCCCCTTCTTTTCTCTCTCTAAACGGCCCCAATTGGCAGACCATCAGCAGATTTGGCTTTCAGTACCATCTTTATGCTGATGACACACAACTATACACGTCATCCCCCAACCTTACCCCCACTGTACTACAGAACACCAGTGACTGTCCGCAGTATCCGACATCATGTCCGCTCTCTGAAACTCAACCTCTCCAAAACTGAACTTCTTCTGCTCCCGCCATCTACTAACCTCCCTAAATCTGACATTTCCCTCTCCGTGTGTGGCACCATAATAACACCCCGGCAAGCAGGTGCGCTGTCTGGGTGTTATGTTTGACACCAATCTCTCCTTCACATCCCATATACAATCTCTTGCCCGCTCTTGCCGCTTACATCTAAAGAACATCTCTAGAATCTGCCCTTTTCTCCCCATGGAAACAACAAAAACCCTGACTGTCGCCTTGCTCCACTCCCGCCTGGACTACTGCAATGATCTATTAATCGGCCTCCCCGTTACTCGACTATCCCCTCTCCAGTCCATACTTAATGCAGCAGCCAGGGTCGTCCATCTGGCTAATCGGTACTCGGACGTGTCCGCTCTTCGCCAGTCTTTACACTAGCTGCCCATTCATTATAGGATCCAATTCAAAGTACTTGTTCTCATCCACAAAGCTCTCCACAGTGCAGCACCCCCTTACATCTCCTCCCACATTTCTGTCTATCGGCCTAGCTGATTACTGCGCTCTGCAAACGACTTTCGACTAACCTCTGCACTAATCCGTACCTCCCACTCCCGACTCCAAGACTTCTCCCGTGCTGCTCCTATCCTCTGGAATGCTCTACCCCAAGAAATTAGGACTATCCACAATGTGCATAGTTTCAGGCGCTCCCTCAAAACACATTTGTTCAGAGCGGCCTATCACGTTCCCTAATCAAAGTCATTCTATGTGTAAGTGTGCATGTGTAGCCCATTCACTATCTTCATCTATCCCCCACTCCCTCAAGATGGCTACCCCATCATTGTAAATACACCATTGTAAATACACACCTGTACTTTGTATCTCTCCCATCTCATTGTAGATTGTAAGCTCTCACGAGCAGGGTTGTCTTATTTTGCTTTAATTACTGTATTGTTAAAGAAAGTTGTTATGACTAGAGTTGAGCGACTTTGGTCGGATCGGATTTCGTGAAACCCGACAAATAAAATTTGAGTAGGATGAAACTGGTCTGACTAGGGCAAAAAAAGTCGGAGTTTCGTCCGAAACCCGACCCCAATGCAAGTCAATGGGGAATAAAAGTCGGTATTGATTGGATGACTGTTGTGTTTGAAACTGTTAAACTGTAAAGTGCTGCAGAATATGTTCACGCTATAGAAATAAAACTTATTATTACAATGAAAATCAAGTAGTGAGGAACTACAAGGCTCAGAATTCCAAGGAACACTGCATGCTGGGGCTTATAGCTCCACACAGGCTCTGAGTGTCTATAAGTTGCAGTAATTGTTGGAGTTTTTTACACTTTATGTCAAGCCAGCATCTATGACAGTGAGTGGAGGGGCCCCCGGGTATCAGAGGCCACTTACCCTCCAGTAGGAGACAAAAAGTCAGTATCCTCCTCGTCTGGCCCAAACATGACAGCAACAGAGCAGTGTAGAACCGGAGCACCAACCACCACCACCAGCCAGCTGCCTCTTCCGGGCTGCCTGACAGTCACGGGGTAGTCAGCTGACCCCTAGACTCCCACTCAGATCTCATTTTACAGCTGCTGTAAAGCAAGCATCGGGAATTAACGTCAAAAAGGATCACGTGGCGTCTACAGCTTTCGATGGAACGCAGGAGTGGTGCTTCACGCCTCGCTGTGGTTAGCCAATCAGAGTGCAGCTGCCGCGGTTTGTAGAAGGTGATTGGCAGGAGAGGGCGCGGCTTGCTCTGAGGGTTCATTGACTGATTCTTGTCACGCGCCACCCTGCGATTACGTCAGTGGGCGGGGTCTTGTCGGTGGCTCTCCCGGAGTCGGCTGCTCAGTGCCCTGGACATTGGCTGTGGAGCTCGGAGGAGACAGCGGTCAGACAGCGGCGGTGGCAGCCTGGTGAGGAGGCAGAAGCCCTGGCATTGTGCTGGGAGCTAGACTGTGAGAGTTGTGGAAAGTTACGTGTGCAGACAGAGTTCACCTTAGTAGGGGTCACTGTCACCCTCCTACGTGGTCGGTGAGAGGCTCTGCCTCCTGTGGTTGTAGACTGTAGAGCACATATTGGGGTCATGGACCAAGACTGGGGCAGCTGTGCTGTGTGTCCCTGTCCTGGCTCCCTGTGTGGTATTATGTCATGGTTTAGTGGGGTCTCCCCCTATTTCTGCCAGTGCAGTTGTCATGGTAACATCTTTGGGGGACCCTCAATGGCAGAGTACTTTTGTGACTTCTGATTTCTGCTGGGTGTTGTTAGTCTCAAAGTTCACCGCCCATCAGTCTGATGCTTGTGTCAGAGTTACCAGTGCATGTGGGACTTCCCAAAAATTCAGGCTGATCATGTGGGTGGATATATAGGACCCTATAATATAATATTTACCTCTGGCCTCCTCATCCCACAAGGATCCCCCTTTATTAAAGGCACATTCCTCTAAACATGTCGCATCACTGGACTTGTTGCCTTGCACTTAGCTTTCTACGCCGGCAGAGACAGACTGATGGGTGTAAAGTATCCCTCTAAAGTCATGAGGGTCAGGAGTCCTTGGGGTGGAGTCACTGGTTGACAGCGGCTTCATTTGCCTTCTGATCTCACTGGCTTTCTTGTTGTGAGTCTTGTAATTAGCATTTCTGCTAAAATTGTGGGAATCACCCCACCACTGGGAGAAAATTAAAGGGAACGCTTTTGAAAATCCGAGGCGGGTGCAGTCCAGGAGGTTTTGGCACAAGCTGGTTCTCTGTGACATATTGGCTGCGTGCCAGCGCTGGGTCATCTGATCCTGATATCGCTGCTAACTTGTTACATGGTATTAGCTCCTTGTAATTACATCTGACCGCGTACAATATGGGGGTGCGATGTGGTGCGACACGAGTGCTGCTGCATTAGCAGCAGTAGTAATAGTGCCACATGGTGCCAATGTAGTGCTGCAATACAATGCCAATATATCTAATGTTACATAGGAAACAGTGCCTATAGTAGTAAAAATAATTCCACATGGGCGCTGTGTTAACTAGTCACACTCTAGTGTCATATAAAACATAACAGTGCCATTAGTAGTAAAATGTTGTCATATATAGGTGCTTCTCACAAAATTAGAATATCATCAAAAAGTTAATTTATTTCAGTTCTTCAATACAAAAAGTGAAACTCGTATATTATATAGAGTCATTACACACAGAGTGATCTATTTCACGTGTTTATTTCTGGTAATGTTGATGATTATGGCTTACAGCCAATGAAAACCCAGAAGTCATTATCTCAGTAAATTAGAATACTTTGACACCAGCTTGAAAAATGATTTTAAAATCCGAAATGTTGGCCTACTGAAATATATGTTCAGTAACTGCACTCAATACTTGGTCGGGGCTTCTTTTCCATCAATTACTACATCAATGCGGCGTGGCATGGAGGCGATCAGCCTGTGGCACTGCTGAGGGGTTATGGAAGCCCAGGTTGCTTTGATAGCAGCCTTTAGCTCGTCTGCATTGTTGGGTCTGGTGTCTCTCATCTTCTTCTTGACAATACCCCATAGAGAATCTATGGGGTTAAGGTCAGGCGTGTTTGCTGGCCAATCAAGCACAGTGATACTGTTGTTTGTAAACCAGATATTGGTACTTTTGGCAGTGTGGAGAGGTGTCAAGTCCTGCTGGAGAATGACATTTCCATCTCCATAAAGCTTGTCGGCAGAGGGAAGCATGAAGTGCTCTAAAATTTCCTGGTAGATGGCTGTGCTGACTTTGGTCTTGATAAAACACAGTGGACCTACACCAGCATATGACATGGCTCCCCAAACCATTACTGATTGTGGAAACTTCACACTAGAGCTCAAGCAGCTTGGATTGTGTCCTCTCCACTCTTCCTCCAGACTCTGGGACCTTGATTTCCAAATGAAATGAGATTCTGATTTGGCTTTTATCCTAAGTCATATTACAAGACTCGTTAAAGGGTTGATTGTGACTTGTAGGATCGCTACTACCAACTGGTGGAGCTATAGAGTTCAAGTCCTCTTTTTCTCTGAAGAGGCAATTTGCATACAAATGAAATGCAAAATTTACTTTCATCTGAAAACAATACCTTGGACCACTGATAACAGTCAAGTTCTTTTTCTCCTTGGCCCAGGTAAGACAAATCTGTATATTGTCATGAGCAGCTTGACACAAGGAATCTGACACTTGTAGCCCATGCCCTGGATACGTCTGTGTGGTGTATCTTGAAGCTATGACTCCAGCAGCAGACCACTCCTTGTGAATCTCAACCAAACTTTTGAATGGCCTTTTCTTAACAATCCTTTGAAGGCTGCGGTTATCCCGGTTGCTTGTGCATCTTTTTCTACCATACTTTTTCCTTCCACTCAACTTTCCAATAATATGCTTGGATACAGCACTGTGTGAACAGCCAGCTTCTTTAGCAATGACCTTTTGTGGCTTACCCTCCTTGTGGAGTGTGTCAATGACTGCCTTCTGGACATCTGTCAAGTCAGCAGTCTTCCCCATGATTGTGGAGCCAACTGAAACAGAATAAGGGATCTTTTTAAACCCATAGGAAGCCTTTACAGTTTTTTTGTTTTTTTTTTGCTTATTCTAATTTACTGAGATAATGACTTTTGAGTTTTCATTGGCTGTAAGCCATAATCATCAACATTAACAGAAATAAACACTTGAAATAGATCACTCTGTTTGTAATGACTCTATATAATGAGATTCACTTTTCCAGGACATCCTATCCTGACAGCACCATGGGGGGGGTTGACCTTTCATCCTTACAGGGACAGGAAATACACGAGAGGTTAAAAGGTCCCCTCCCACACCACACTCCAGTGTTTTTCCTGTCCCTGTAAGGACAGGCACAAGAGTGCTGCAGCGGCGGCAGGAGAGCAGCAGAACTTACCGGGGCCAGGAGGTTCGGGGTCCCAACCGCCAACTCCTCCGGTCAGACGGTGCGCGCGGCACCCCCCTAAGGGGGGTTTCCCGCCTGCGGTCCCGTGGAGCGTCGCTCCGGGACGATGTAGCGCTCCCCCCGGCGCGACTCCCGCGAGAGCCGGCGGCCGCGTCACTTCCGGTCGCCGGGTATGACGACTTCCGGTTTGGGCCTGCATCGTCAGAAGGAAGCGTCATGGACGGGAGAAGCGTTTCCAGCGCAAGATAAGGTAGGATAAGAGCGGGGGCAGCGGTACAGAGCGGTACAGACTGGTCACCTTCAGCGGACATCATGGACGGAGAACACGGACGCAGGAGCGAGCCAGACCCAGCGTCCGTGAGTAGGAGGCAGGGTGGGCTGTGAGTTCAAAGACAGGAGCTGTTAGTAAAACGGTCTCCTGTTCTTTGTTAGGACAAGTCGGCGCCGACCCCGGTGGCAGCAGCATCTAGGGGATCAAACAAGCCCAAATGCCCCATCTGTGCCAGCAAGCTGCCGAGCACATGGAAGAAACCCCTATGCGAGGACTGTACCCTGCGGATCATCAGAGGAGAGCAGGCCACGTTCCTCACGGAGATGCGCACAGTGGTCAGAGAGGAGGTCCAGGCCTCCGTCTCTGCATGGCTACCCACGCAGTCGGCCGACCGGTCCCAATCCAAAAGACCAAGATGGGAGTCCGACCAGTCTTCAGAGGAGGAGATACGGGGTACGGACTCGGAGGAAGAAGGCGAGATCATCTCTGAACCCCTGGAGACGGGGAAAAAGTACCTCTTCACATCAGAGAATACGGACGAGCTCCTCAGGGCAGTGAGGAGTACGATGCAGATCGAGGAAGCCCCGAAGGAGCAATCCATCCAGGACGTGATGTTCGGGGGGCTAAGAGCCAAGGTCCGTCAGGTCTTCCCAGTCAATGACCATATCCGGGCGATGATCCTGGAAGAATGGGAGGACGCCGAGAAAAGACTGATTGTGCCGCGAGACTTTAAACTGCGACTTCCATTTAACCCGGAAGACATCAACACTTGGAATGAGGTGCCTAAAATCGATTCCCAGGTGGCTAAAGTGTCAAGGAAGACTTCAATTCCCTTTGAGGACTCTTCCAGTCTCAAAGAACCCATGGACAAAAAGGCCGACGTGCTCTTGAAGAGGGCTTGGGAGGCTTCAGCGGCGGTGATGAAAGCAAACATAGTCGCCACTTCAGTCGCTAGGTCCATGTATCTATGGATCGACCAGATGGAACAACAATTAAAGGAAAAAGCCCCTAGGGGCAATATCTTTGAGAGAATTCCCCTGTTAAAGATCGCAACTGGTTTTCTGGCTAATGCTTTGGCGGAATCTGTAAGATTTGCGGCCAGGAATAACTCTTTATCCAACGCGGCCCATCGAGCCATATGGATGAAAACCTGGTCGGGGGACTACCAATCTAAGAATAAATTATGCTCCATACCCTTCTCGGGGGGGGGGGGGGGGAAGTATTTGGGCCGGCTTTAGATAAGATTCTAGAGAGTGCCTCTGACGACAAAAAAGGGTTTCCAGAGGAGAAACCTAGAAAGCAGTCTTCCTTTCAGAGATTCCATCCTTGCCAAAGGCAGGAATATAGAGGGAAGGGGAGATCTCCTCGCTGGGAATATTCGAAGGGGGGGAACAGTAGGGCTCCCCCGTCTCGTTCCGGGCAAAGTTCCAGAAGCAGAAGACTGACGCCATACCGGTAGGGGGGCGTCTCAGACACTTTGCGGAGGCTTGGCGACTCATCTCCCAAAACCCATGGGTCCTCAATACAATCTCCCAGGGTTATTCCCTCGAGTTTACAAACCCCCCCCCCCCCCTGCACGATTCGTGGTCACAGAACCCCGTTCCAGAGCCCTGATAGATCCTATATGGGCCAACATAGGGAATCTATTAAAGACCGAGGTAGTGGTTCCCGTCCCAGAAGCGGAGAGAGGTCAGGGGCACTATTCAACTCTCTTCACGATAACAAAACCGTCGGGAGAAAGCCGAACCATCATAAATTTAAAACCATTAAATCAATGGGTTCGGTACAAGAGATTCCGGATGGAATCCCTGAAAACCGCCATCCCGCTGATAGACCAGAATGCTTCCATGTGCACTATAGACTTAAAAAGTGCGTATTATCACGTGCCCATCCATCCTCAATCTCAGAGGTTCCTACGTTTCGCCCTAAAGAAAGGCGGCAGATACTACCACTTTCAGTTCCAGGCCCTTCCGTTCGGCTTGGCGTCAGCACCTCGAGTTTTTACGAAACTGGTCGCCAAAGTCGTGGCAAATTTAAGACAGAAGGACATAATCATCGTGCCTTACTTAGACGACTTTTTAGTGGTATCCCGTACAGTGGAGGAGTTGAAGGAACAACTCATTCCAGTAATTTCCAGGCTCGAGAGCCTAGGTTGGATCCTGAATAGAGAAAAGTCAGATCTTCGGCCCAGTTCTCAGAAAAAATTCCTGGGGGTCATGTTGGACTCCAGAAGAAGAATCTCACTCTTACCCAAAGAGAAGAAAAGGCCCATCATGGACAAGGTTCGTCAGCTCGGTCAGCTCCAGGTTTCGATAAGGACCGCGATGAAGATTCTGGGCACCCTAACCGCATGCATACCCTGCGTTATGTGGAGCCAGGCCCACACAAGAATCCTGCAGAGAGAGATCCTGTCAAGATGGGACAGACGACAGTCCTCACTGGACAAGAAGTTCCGGCCGTCTCCAGCTTTAAGATCATCCCTGAAGTGGTGGACCAACCACAGAAATATCAGCCAGGGGGTTCCTTGGATCCTGTCTCCTTGTGTGACCATCACCACGGATGCCAGCAGAGAAGGATGGGGAGCTCACCTAGAGGGAAGATACCTGCAAGGAACATGGCCCAAGAACATCAGCTTACAGTCCTCAAACTACCGAGAACTACGAGCAGTTTGGGAAACGCTGAAGAGAAACAAGTCATGCCTACAGAACCAGCATATAAAGATCATGTCGGACAACGTGACCACAGTGGCCTTCCTACGCCACCAAGGGGGGCCAAGGCACGGGAAGCTTCAGGACCTAGCGGCTCGCATCCTCACCTGGGCAGAAAACAACACTCGCTCCTTGTCAGCAATACACCTGGAAGGCTCCCAAAACAATATAGCCGACTACTTAAGCAGGCAAGAAGTCCGGGCCACCGAGTGGGAGCTAAAAGAAGAGATCTTCATGGACTTGTGCCATCGCTGGGGGACACCCCAACTGGACTTCTTTGCGACAAGAAGAAACGCCAAGCTGGAGAGGTTCTACTCCCTCAATCCGGCGGACCATCCGGAAGAGATCGACGCCCTGAACCAGAGCTGGAGAGGGGGACTACTATACGGGTTCCCCCCTATCGCCATAATACCAAGGGTTCTCAGAAAGATCCAGGAGGAGGGAGCTCGGGTGATGCTAATCGTACCCTTTTGGCCCCGGCGGAGTTGGTTTCCCCTCCTCAAGAAAATGGCTCCATCTACCAACGTCGTCGGACCTACTTGCCCAGGGCCCAGTTCAACACCCAAACCCAGGAAGTTTGCAACTAGCAGCATGGATCCTGAGAGGGACATCCTGAAGTCCAGTGGCCTCTCGGACCAAGTGATCTCTACATTACAGGCCAGCCGTAAACCTGTCACGCGGGCAATATATCGTAAGATCTGGAAGAGGTTCTGCTCAGAAAGTGGTAGTGCCCCTTTAGACCTGTCTCGGCCCAATATCCCTCAGATCCTAGATTTCCTACAGGCAGGATTTGATAAGGGCCTAACCCCGAGCACACTCAAGGTCCAGATAGCGGCCTTAAGTACTTTCTTCAATTTCTCCCTATCCTCCCATCCATGGATAGCGCGATTTACCAAAGCCACCCAGAGGTTAAGACCCACATTAAGAAGGACGGTCCCCCCCGTGGGACCTAAATCTAGTCCTCAACTCTCTATGTAGACCCCCTTATGAGCCAATATCAGAGGTAGACATTGCAAAGCTCACACAAAAAAACGTATTTCTGGTAGCGATCACCTCAGCCAAGCGCTTAGGGGAGATCCAGGCCCTCTCAGTCCAGAACCCCTACATTCAGATCTTTGAGGATCACATAGTGCTCAAGCTAGACCCGAGGTTCCTCCCGAAAGTAGCATCTCCGCAAAATCTAAACCAAGAGATAATCCTACCCTCATTTTGTCCAGACCCAAAGAATGATAAAGAAAAACTGTTCCATTCCCTGGATGTTAGACGTGCAGTCATCCGCTACCTAGAAGTCACCCGGGATTGGCGACAGGACACAAAACTATTTATCCAGTACGGCGGTAAAAATAAGGGTAAAAGCGCAGCTACACAGACCCTGGCAAGGTGGATTAAGACAATTATCACCTCGGCGTACGAGGCCGAAGGGTTTCCTATACCGATAGGACTTAGGGCCCATTCCACTAGGGCAATAGCGACATCATGGGCAGAGAGGGCGGGGGTCTCAGTAGATCAAATATGCAGGGCCGCCACCTGGTCTACACCGAACACTTTCTGTAGACACTATAAGTTGGACACTTTGACAGCTAGCCAGTCGACCTTCGGTCGTAGAGTGCTACAAGCAGTAGTCCCACCCTAAGCGAATTCCTACTTTGGTATTCCCCATGGTGCTGTCAGGATAGGACGTCCTGGAAAACGGAGATTAGACCTACCGGTAATGTTATTTCCAGGAGTCCATCCTGACAGCACTGGTAGTTCCCTCCCTAGGATCTGTACTGGTGTCAATATGCTTGTACTAAATCTCAATAAATTTTAATTGCATCCATACTGGTGTGGTACTTGGGAAATCACTGGAGTGTGGTGTGGGAGGGGACCTTTTAACCTCTCGTGTATTTCCTGTCCCTGTAAGGATGAAAGGTCAACCCCCCCCCATGGTGCTGTCAGGATGGACTCCTGGAAATAACATTACCGGTAGGTCTAATCTCCGTTTTTGTATTGATGAACTGAAATAAATTAACTTTTTACCCTTCGCCACGACAGCACCCACTGGAGAGAGGGATCCGCCCATAGGAACAGGAAACCTACAAAGATAAGAGGGCGGTCCGCCTCTCCTCCTCAGTTGGTTTCCTGTAGGAAGATTCTTCTGCAGACATACCTGGGCCAAGGAACCGCCTGTGCAGTCTCTGTGGGAACGGCAGGGGTTCTGGTCCAGAAGAAGTGACGGGAGTGTGCTGTAATCCGGCTCCCTCCTCGTCTGAACAGCCGCAGCAGCGATGGCAGAAACAACAGGTCCGGGGAAGGCCGCCCGGGGTTCTCCTGCATATACACACGCCACCGGGGTCCGGAGATGGCCGTCCTGGTCCGTGTGGGAGCGCGGAACCGGAGGGAACAGATGCAGCCTCCGTTTTCCCATGGCTTCAGCGCCCAGAGGGAGGACGCACATGCAGCGCGATGCCGGAAGTGGTAAGGGGGAACTTCCGGGTCACCGGAGAATCCCCAGCGGCAAGGCGCACACGCGGTCTCAGGAGCATCGCGAGACTGCGCATAAGCTTGTAAAAGGGCTCCCCGCCCCCTCCCCGCAGAAGCTGCAAGAAGAAGAAAAAAAAGGACGATCTTCAGCGGCTCGGCGGCTGTATACCAGGCCGAGCAAGCGCAAATTAGCCGTGCCTACCCTGAGGAGGCGCTCCCAGGGGGTGGGGAGGTACCGACAAAATGGTGGAGCACAAAAAAAAAAAAAAAAAACCTGCAGAGGGTTCAGCGTGCAAGCATGTCTTCCCCAGGACAGAGCACGCATCCCCCGGCAGGTGACATGGTGGCATCCAAGGACCACTCTGGCAGAGGTTCCTCGGACAGAAGCCACGCCAACAAGCCCCCATCTCAGCCTCCTGATCCGGTACCTACAGCTTCTCTGGGTGAGTGGACGACTCTCTGCCTATCAAGCTGACAAATACCTCTCTCTTGCTCTCTTCCTCTCTCCCTCTTCTCCTCTTCGCTACATCTCCTCCTCAGGCTTAAAAAAAAAAAAAAAAAGGGCTATGTAAAAAATGCATTAATGAGACTGCGACATCAGCGTCAGCCACAGAAGTTACGGGCCCTAACCCAGTCTAGTAGTACACATACTAAGACTAAGAAACCGACTGTGGCCAGCTCAGACTCTGATGAGGACGAGGCTGTGATCTCTGACAGCTCTAACACATCCACATCGTCATCCTCCTCAGATATGGAGGGGCGTTCGTGTTTCCCCTTAGGCTATGTGCACATGCTGCGGATTGGTCTGTGGATTTGTATCTGCGGAACTCCAGGTAAAACCGCAGGTAAAATGACCTGTGGTTTTACCTGCGGATTGGCCTGCGGTTTCCCCTGCGGTTTATCATCTCTACAATGGAGGAGATGGTAAACCGCAGAAAAGTGACATGTCATTTCTTTCTGTGGATTCAAAACCGCAGCTTTTCCGTAGTTAAAAATCCGCAGCATGTGCACAGCAGATTGTAAATCACATAGATTTACATGCTACTGGACACTGTCTGCAGAACTGCTGCAGATCCGCAGCGGATCTGCGGCAAAAACCGCAGCATGTGCACATAGCCTTAGAGAACATGGACAACTTAGTTAAGTCCATGAGAAACACCATGGGATGCACAGACACAAGGGAGCCGCAAACAAGAAATAATGTTTGCAGGACTAAAGGAGAGCCTTCCCTGTTATACCAACCATAAAAGCCCTGGTTAAGAAAGAATGGGAGAAACAGGACCAGAGAGGTTATCTCCCCTCGGCCTCAAAGAGAAGGTACCCCTTCAGTGATGAGGAGTTGGTAACGTGGTCTAAGGTCCCGAAAGTGGACGCTGCGGTCGCCTCTACCTCAAAACAATCAGCCTTACCGGTAGAGGACGCAGGCGTACTAAAAGATCCACTCGACCGTAAGGCCGATGCCTCACTGAAAAGGGCATGGGAGGCAGCTACCGGCACGTTTAAGCTGTCAATAGCCAGCACTTGCACGGCCCATTCTTTGCTGGTCTGGATTGATCAACTAGACTAGCAAATAGACCAAAAGGCCTCCAGAGACAGATTACGAGCCGCTGTTCCCATGATCCATGACACTTCTGCTGACTCGTTACGCTTGGCAGCCAGGACAGCAGGCTTACTTAATAACGCCAGGCATAGTCTATGGCTTAAAAGCTGGAGAGGCAATACCCAATCCAAGGCAAAGCTTTGTGCCATCCCTT
Organism: Dendrobates tinctorius; assembly: GCF_039654945.1. Taxonomy (NCBI): domain Eukaryota; kingdom Metazoa; phylum Chordata; class Amphibia; order Anura; family Dendrobatidae; genus Dendrobates; species Dendrobates tinctorius. The sequence continues at coordinate 3,817,755 of NW_027361681.1, read as the reverse complement.
GAGAGGGTGAGTTTCTGTTCGGGAAAACCTTAGATGAGATCCTCACCAAGGCGAAAGAAAGGAAAATGGGCTTCCCTAACTCCTCTTTCCCAGTTTATAGGAGGCCGTTTAGGAGACGGCCATTTGGCAGAGGAAGGCCAACGGAAAACCAGAATCGTTGGGCCACAAAGGAGGACAAGAACAAAGGTGTCATAGTTAAGGAATCCTCCTCCCGTAGAGACAGAAACTAAAGGGCTAGTCCCTCCAGTAGGAGGAATACTAAAATTTTTCCTCCGAGAATGGGAAAAAATCACAGCCAGTTCTTGGGTCCTGGACATTGTTAGAAATGGGCTAAAGATAGAGTTCCATCATGTCCCCCATAACTCTGTTATTATAACCTCTCAACTCACCAATCCAATAGCAGGCCCTAGAAGTTGAAATTCTAAGCTTGTTGGACAAAAAAGTATTGGTCCATGTGCCCAAAGGGCAGGAAGGGAGAGGATTTTACTCCCCTCTTTTTCTGGCACCCAAGCCAGATGGCTCTTTCAGGACAATCATCAACCTGAAGAAGCTACATACATTTGTCAAAAATCAACAATTTAAGATGGATGTCTTAAAATGTCTGCTGCCACAGGTAAAGATTGCAATGATCAAAACAAAGATCACATTAGCAATGGACAAACCATGCATGTCCTTGAGAGAAGCAGTATCCCTCTTAAGGTCCCTTACCTCCTGCATCCCAGCGGTTCAGTGGGCCCAGTTCCACACCAGGGATCTGCAACACCAGATTCTCCTAGAGGAGGCTTGTGTCCGAGGGAATTTGACAAAGAAAATCACCTTAACCCAAACAGTCTTAACTTCCCTAGCATGGTGGTTAGATGACAATAATCTATCGGGAGGAGTGCCATGGGTGATAACACCTTCCCGTATAGTTACTACTGATGCCAACCCTACAGGATGGGGGCTCATATGGGGAGGGACCTTCTCCCAAGGCCAGTGGGATATAAGCGAGAGACAAGATTCCTCAAACTTTAAAAGAGCTGAATGCGGTTAGTCATGCGTTATATCACTTCTTTCCACAGCTACAAGGGGAACACGTGAGAATCCTTTCAGACAACACCACAGTGGTAGCATATCTGAACAGGCAAGGCGGAACTCGATCAAACAGCCTGATGTCTTCCGCAAGAAAAATCTTATCCTTAGCCGAAAAGCAATTTTTGTCTCTCTCGGCTCTCCACATAAGAGGAAGAGAAAATTCGGAAGCAGACTTCCTAAGTCGCCACACGTTACGGGAATGGTGCTTGAGCCGGCAAATATTCAAACACATCGTGTCACTGTGGGGTCTTCCCCCAGATAGATCTCTTCGCCTCCAAATAAAACAGACAGGGGTGAAGGTTCGCCTCCCTGAACATAACAGACTGTCTGGAAATTCTGGATGCCCTCCAAGCCCCGTGGCAGTTCAGATTGGCAATAAGCCTTTCCCCCAATCATACTACTGCCGCAGGTTATCAGGAAGATCAAGGCAGAAAAGGTAAGAATAATCTTAATAGCGCCATTTTGGCCCAGTAGGCCATGGTTTTCGTGCCTACAAGCAATGTCAGTGACAGACCCTTGGGTGATCCCCTCAACCCACAAGCTCCTCAGGGGCCATTCTTCCATCCTCAAGTGGACAATCTCCACTTGACAGCTTGGAACTTGAAAGGGAAATGTTGAGAGCAAGAGGGTTCACGGAGGGACTAGTCAATACCCTACTACAGAGTCGAAAATTGGCTACTACAAAGATTTATACCAGGGCATGGAGGAAGTTCCTAGAGTTCCACACAGCTCCCGACTCTAGAGAAGTCCCGATAACACCCATTCTAGAATTTCTACAAAAAGGGAAAGATCTAAGGCTATCCGTCAACACACTAAAAGTTCAAGTGTCTGCTTTAGGGGCCTTCTATAGTTATAACGTGGCAGACAATAGATGGATAGCCAGATTCATCTCTGGTTGTGAACGGAGCGAACCAGTACACATACCCAGAGTGCCTCCCTGGGACTTGAATCTGGTACTAGATGCCTTAACACGCTCCCCCTTTGAACCGTTAGACTCAATATCCCTTAAACACTTATCTCTTAAGACGGTACTGCTAGTGGCACTAACTTCAGCCAGAAGGGTCAGCGACATACAGGCACTTTCAATAGAACCTCCGTTCCTGTTAACATTCCAGGATCAGTTGATATTAAAACCAGACCCTCATATCTGCCAAAAGTAGCAGGGAAATTTCATAGGTCGCAAGAGATCCACCTCCCTTCATTTCACAGTAACCCTTCTACTCCAGAAGAAGAAAAATTCCATACACTAGACGTTAAAGCAGTATTACAATACATCGAGAGGTCTAGCAGCTGAAGAAAGAGTAGGGCTCTGTTTATTTCCTTCCAGGGCCAAAAGAAGGGATATGAAGTTACAAGGGGTACCCTGTCTCGGTGGATTAGGGACACGATCTGTCTGGCATATCCGCAAGAAATGAAGATCCTCCGGAGTGTAACAGGGCACATTCCGCCACTGCTATGGCATCCTCGTGGGTGGAGAGGGAGGACGTCGCAATCGAGTCTATATGTAAGGCCGCAACTTGGTCGACGCCCTCTACTTTTTATAACCACTATAGGCTTGATTTATCATGCTCATCTGACCTTGCCTTTGGTAGAACGGTCCTCAGCACGGTGGTCCCTCCCAGGTGAAGGTCTCTGAAAGTCTCTCCAGTGGGTGCTGTCGTGGCGAAGGGTAAAAAGCCGGATTACTTACCGGTAATGCTCTTTTAATGAGTCCACGACAGCACCCGCTCACTACCCTCCCTAGAAGTTAACATTAATGTATATACACCTTCTTAGATTAATAAATTAAAATATTGAATAATATAATGTCCTAATAATTGGCAGTCCTCCGGGTACTGTGAAATCCAACTGAGTAGGAGAGGCGGACCGCCCTCTTTTATCTCTGTAGGTTCCCTGTTCCTATGGGCGGATTCCTCTCTCCAGTGGGTGCTGTTGTGGACTCATTAAAAGAGCATTACTGGTAAGTAGTCCGGCTTTTTGATGATATTCTAATTTTGTAAGAAGCACCTGTAGTGTCTGCATAATACCGTGTTACAGGAGCTTTATGTCTGGTGTCATATGAAAAAGTGCCAGATACTAATGATGCAGTGTGGTGAAAGTGTGATATGCACCGCATGGTGCATGTGCCCCTCCACATTATTCCTTCGGGGACTTTACTGTTCTCCCATTCTACATCCATAGACCTAATATGGAGTAGATCCCTCTGCAGATATAGCAACTTCTGGTCTTAGGGCTCATACTCATTTGCGAGAAATATGGACGAGTGCAATCCGATGAAAACTCGGATTGCACTCGGACCAATGTTATTCAATGGGTGACCTCTCAGCTGAAATCGGACTGAGGAAAAAAAATCGCAGCTTACTGCGTTTTGCAGCGTATCTTGGACAAGACTCGCCAATACAAGTCAATGGATTGCGAGAAAAAAATCACACAGCACTCAGTCTCGCACCATGTGAGCGCTGTCCGATTTTTACACACCGGTGTCCTTTGAAAAGCCGGCAGTTCATGTGCGGCTACAGTAAAATCACACTGACAGGTTAGAATAGATATATACACATAGATAGATATGTCAGTGACATATATATTGTATTATAATATATAGTGCGCGTCTATCTATCTCAGAGGTAGATGGAAGAATGGCCGGTGATTCATTTGCCTGCTTCTGTAAAATCACTGCACAAGCCGACAGGATAGGGGAGATGGATTACATACAGTAAATCCATATAGAATAGGTAGATATATAGATATCAGTGACAAATACAATTAGTATAGTGTGTGTGCCTGGATATGTATTTCATTATTAAAAGATTATTTTATGGAAAAAAATGGCGTGAGGTCCCCTATAATTAATATCCAGCAATGGCTATGCAGACAGCTGAGGGCTGATAATAATAGCCTAGGAAGGGGCCATGGATACTGACACCACCCCCTTTCCCCAGATAAAAACATCAGCTCTCAGACAACGCAGAAAAGGCGCATTTCTTAGATGTGCCAGTTTTGGCACATAGCCTTGCTTTTCCCACTGCCCTGTAGTGGTGGCATATGGGATAATAGTTGGGGGGTTGATGTCACCTTTCAGGTGACATCAAGCCCTGAGGTTAGTAATGGAGAGGCGTCAATAAAACGGCCCTATTACTAACCCCATAGTCAAATTGTAAAGAAAACACAGACACCCAGTAAAAAATCCTTTAATTGAAATAAAGACACAGACTCCTTTATTAATCTTAATTAAACCATACTTGAAACCATACCTAATCCATGTGAAGCCCTTGTTCTCCTTTAATTAAAATAAAAAAACAACAATATACTATACCTGTACATCATTGTGTCCCACGCCGTAATCCATATCTGGGGGATATACATTTGTCATCCTGGATAGTGCTAAGATGCAACCGCCCTGGCTGAAAAACACTGGTGAATGAGGAGAGGTGAATAGCGGTGCCGTTATCTTCCCACACTCAAGAGTTCAGTGCAGGTCAGGCTGTGAGGGAGTTACAGCATCAATGACGTCATCGCTATTCACTGAAGCTGCGCTGGCAGCATCTACTCATTCTTCAGTGGCTTACAGCCGGGGTGGTCGCATCTTGGCACCGTCCTTGTTGTAAATTATATATACCACAGTTATGGATTATGGCTTAGGACATAATGACAAACAGGTATGGTATATTGTTGGTTTATTTTTTTTTATTTTTTTTTTATTTTTTTTTATACAGGAGATCGAGGGAGTTGCATGGATTATAGCTGTATAATATAGGAAACTGTGTAGTGTTTTATTTCATTAAAATACTTTATTCTTTCTGTGTCTTTATTTATCCTGTAACAACTATAGGATTAGTAACGAATAGGTGTCTTATTGACACCTCTCCATTACTTAGCGTGGGCAAGTGGGATTAGGAAAGGAAGTGCCAGCATTGGGGTGGCTGGGAGCTGATGTTTTTAGCCGGGGGGGGGAATAACCATGGTCCCTTCCTAGGACCTAGGCTATTAATATCCAGGAAAAAATTATTTCCAAAGACAATAATGTATAAAAAATTATAATTGGCTTTATTAGCACATATATTCAATATACAACAATACACAAACCAAAAAAATAAATAAAATCCATACTGATTATTCAATCCATATGGAAAAGAACAGGCGGGCAGCAAGTATCACAATGGAAGCGATAGAGGGCATATATAATACTGCCCCCCGAAGAAGCTACAGCGAAAAGCGCGTCGGGACTCTTTGTGCGTTGGACCGGGCATTAGCATGGGAAAGGAATTTTGACAATATCGTGCATTATGCATTGCTGGTTTATCATCGGACTATATTAGAAAATGTGACTACTATTACTATCCTTATTGTCTCTATACAGTTTTGGTACTCATATTATCTTTGTGCCATTTTATGGCCACTACCCTCTGCTATTATGATTTTTGGATAGCATCCCCCTGTTTACATTGGGACAGCACACTTCATGCACTATGCACTTTATTTGGTAAATAAGACTGTGTGTTTCATGTTTACATGGAGGATTCTTCCTTTTCTATGTGAAATGTATTATATATGCCTTCCATTGTGATACTTGCTGCCTGCCTGTTCTTTTCCATATGGATTTAATAATCAGTAAGGATTTTATTTATTTTTTTGGTTTGTGTATTGTTGAATATTAAATGTACGTACTAATCAAGACAATTATAAACTTTTATACATTATTGTCTTTGGAAATAATTTTTTCCTGGATATATCCATGTGATTAGGAGATCGGAAAACTCTCTGTGATTCGTATGTGTTCCATAAACTGACTTTGTCTAGTTGTATATAGGGAAGGATTCTAACAATGCGTTCCTCACTGTCCAGTAGATCTGGAGAATTGAACTTCATACGTCACTCACCCTGTAAATCTGACCTTTGATGTGACCTCAGGAATGGGCCCCATGAGTGGCCCTTGTCACAGCCCCCAAGTTGCCTCCCCTGGCATTTTCCTCATAATTTGAACTGAGTAAACCTATAAACAATTAAAAAATATAACTACTGCATGGGCCACTACATAAATGTCTTAGTCGCCATTTTCTTTGCTCTCTTTACAGATATAGCTCCTGAGTTCTGCAGATCTTGGCAGCTCATTCTCAGGATTAACCCTGCGATTTTTGGGGTCACGCTGTCACCTGCCAAGGATTTGTCTGAGATTAAGGGGGTCATGTGAGGGCATTTTCTTTTCAGGCTGTATTCTAGTTCATTGTAGCTGCCGCCAGTCCGGTCACTTTTAACTCTTTCACGTTGCCACATCTATAAATACCTGTATATAGTCCTACAATCTGTCAGCTCTAATAATCTGGAGGTTGTAAACAAAGGGTCTGTTGGGGAGAGGGTCTGCATATTGGGTACACGTGCACCCACCTGTGTGAATCCCAGCCCACATATTTGTACAGGCCATCTGCATGGACATTGTGCCCAGCTTGTTGTACTTGGCACCCGCAGTATTTGTTGCATAAACCCCCAAAGAGAGAAAAGGTCCTTCAAAAATGTTGTATAACATTTTTTTCTCTTTGGTGTTTGTACTTGATTTCACGGTCCTCCGTGTTATAACCCCTTTGTTTTTTGAGTTTTGGTTCATCAATATTTGTTGCATAGTTTACTTTGGATCAGAAACCAGCAATGGGAAAACACAATCTTTACCTGTTATTACACCCCTCACTGGTATCATCCAGAATCTTTAATGTCAGATATTTCCATTTTAATCCATTATCCACAAATATGGGAAAGTTTTGTTCGTTGATCCTCTAACAGAGGAAAGAAGTCCTGGGACATATAATAACTTACCGTACATTCTCTGTCACATTGTTCGGTCATTGACGTACCTGATCGCATGGTAGCCAGAGCAATGTGGGGCCTGACATTCTGCATCCCAGGCATGTTTAGGATCTTCTGACTATTGCAGCTATTGTGTAACTGTCCCTTTAAGACTTGGGGATTAGGGTTCTGTTTAGTAAACTTGAGTTTACTGTTGTGAAATAGATGGGGGGGGGGGTTTGTTTGCATTTTTATTTTGCAACTTGTTTGACAAATATAATTAGAAACATTGTTGCAGAATCCTTAAGATATCTTAAAATCTTCGTGGACCGCTCAGGATTGTTCTGTCTTTTGGACACTGCAGAGAACAGTTCTCGCACTGTCATTGAATTTGGGAGGGGTCACATCAATGTTGAGGTGTAGTCCAAGGCTCTATGCCTAGCGGCAGTTCCATGCTGGATTGTAGGAAAGTGACAAGTTACAAAATCGTTGGGATCAAAGTTCACCCCCAACAAGGGATCCTGTGCCTGAATCGTCCTGCCTGAGTGACCTCAATAATATGTCAACATGTCAGCGATCACCAAATATGTGACTATTGTCTTACACTCCAGTTCAGCGCTCACAAAGAAGCAGAAACCTCATTAATCTGCTGCCGAGACTGGGAACCGGGCCGTACAATAATGATTGCGTGTGGGCCGAAGTGGAAGTAAATGAGGACTCCGGTAACCAAAATATGAGGCAAATATGAGATTCAGTGTGTTATAATGTAATACTGCCCCCTACAAGATTTTATCTACTACACTACTACCCCCTATGTACAAGAATATAACTACTATAATACTGCCCCTATGAACAAAAATATAGCTACTATAATACTGCTCCTATGTACAAGAATATAACTACTATAATACTAACCCATATGTACAAGAATATAACTACTGTAATACTGTCCCTATGTACAAGAATATAACTACTATAATACTGTTCCCTATGTACGAGAATATAACTATTATAATACTGCCCCTATGTACAAGAGTATAACTACTATATAATACTGTGCCTATGTACAAGAATATAGCTACTATAATACTGTCCCCTATGTACAAGAATATAACTACTATAATACTGCTCCCTATGTACGAGAATATAACTATTATAATACTGCCTCCTATGTACGAGAATATAACTATTATAATACTACCTCCTATGTACAAGAATATAACTACTATAATACTGCCCCCTATGTACAAGAATATAACTACTATAATACTGCCCCTGTGTACAAGAATATAACTACTATAATACTGCCCCTACTGTATGTACAAGAATATAACTACTATAATACTGCTCCTATGTACAAGAATATAGCTACTATATACTGCTATGTACAAGAATATAACTACTATAATACTAACCCATATGTACAAGAATACAACTACTATAATACTGCCCCCTACAAGATTTTATCTACTACACTACTACCCCCTATGTAGAAGAATATAACTACTATAATACTGCTCCTATGTACAAGAATATAACTACTATAATACTGCTCCTATGTACAAGAATATAGCTATGATAATAGTCCCCCACTATAGGAATATAACTACTATAATACTGCCCCTATGTACAAGAATGTAACTACTATAATACTGCTCCTATGTACAAGAATATAACTACTATAATATTGACCCCTATGTACAAGAATATAACTACTATAATATTGCCCCCTATGTACAAGAATATACTGTCAGGTCCATATATATATTTGGACAGAGACAACATTTTTCTAATTTTGGTTCTAGACATTACCACAATGAATTTTAAACAAAACAATTCAGATGCAGTTGAAGTTCAGACTTTCAGCTTTCATTTGAGGGTATCCACATTAAAACTGGATGAAGGGTTTAGGAGTTTCTGCTCCTTAACATGTGCCACCCTGTTTTTAAATGACCAAAAGTAATTGGACAATTGACTCCAAGGCTATTTCATGGACAGGTGTGGGCAATCCCTTCGTTATGTCATTCTCCATTAAGCAGATAAAAGGCCTGGAGTTGATTTGAGGTGTGGTGCTTGCATTTGGAAGGTTTTACTGTGAAGGAAACATGCGGTCAAAGGAGCTCTCCATGCAGGTGAAACAAGCCATCTTTGAGCTGCAAAAACAGAAAAAACTCATCCGAGAAATTGCTACAACATTAGGAGTGGCAAAATCTACAGTTTGGTACATCCTGAGAAAGAAAGAAAGCACTGGTGAACTCATCATGCAAAAAGACCTGGGCGCCCACGGAAGACAACAGTGGTGGATGATCGCAGAATAATCTCCATGGTGAAGAGAAACCCCTTCACAACAGCCAACCAAGTGAACAACACTCTCCAGGAGGTAGGCGTATCAATATCCAAATCTACCATAAAGAGAAGACTGCATGAAAGTAAATACAGAGGGTTCACTGCACGGTGCAAGCCACTCATAAGCATCAAGAATAAAAAGGTTAGACTGGACTTTGCTAAAAAACATCTAAAAAAGCCAGCACAGTTCTGGAAGAACATTCTTTGGACAGATGAAACCAAGATCAACCTCTACCAGAATGATGGAAAGAGAAAAGTATGGCGAAGGCGTGGTACAGCTCATGATCCAAAGCATACCACATCATCTGTAAAACACGGCGGAGGCAGTGTGATGGCTTGGGCATGCATGGCTGCCAGTGGCACTGGGTCACTAGTGTTTATTGATGATGTGACACAGGACAGAAGCAGCCGAATGACTTCTGAGGTATTCAGAGCCATACTGTGCGCTCAGATCCAGCCAAATGCAGCCAAACTAATTGGTCGTCGTTTCATACTACAGATGGACAATGACCCAAAACATAAAGCCAAAGCAACCCAGGAGTTTATTAAAGCAAAGAAGTGGAATATTCTTGAATGGCCAAGTCAGTCACCTGATCTCAACCCAATTGAGCATGCATTTCACTTGTTAAAGACTAAACTTCAGACAGGCCCACAAACAAACAGCAACTGAAAACCACTGCAGTGAAGGCCTGGCAGAGCATCAAAAAGGAGGAAACACAGCGTCTGGTGATGTTCAAGACTTCAGGCAGTCATTGCCAACAAAGGGTTTTCAACCAACTACTAGAAATGAACATTTTATTTACAATTATTTAATCTGCCCAATTACTTTTGGTCCCTTTAAAAACAAGGTGGCACATGTTAAGGCGCTGAAACTCCTAAACCCTTCATCCAATTTTAATGTGGATACCCTCAAATGAAAGCTGAAAGTCTGAACTTCAACTGCATCTGAATTGTTTTGTTTAAAATTCATTGTGGTAATGTCTAGAACCAAAATTAGAAAAATGTTGTCTCTGTCCAAATATATATGGACCTAACTGTAGCTACTATAATACTACTCCTATGTACAAGAATCTAACTAGTATAATACTGCCCCCTATGTACAAGAATCTAACTGCTATGAGACTGGTCCCTATGTACAAGAATATAACTACTATAAGACTGGTCCCTATGTACAAGAATATAACTACTATAAGACTGGTCCCTATGTACAAGAATATAACTACTATAAGACTGGTCCCTATGTACAAGAATATAACTACTATAATACTGTCCCCTATGTACAAGAATATAACTACTATAATACTGCCCCCCTGTGTACAAGAATATAACTACTATAATACTGCCCCTATGTACAAGAATATAACTACTATAATACTGATCCTATGTACAAGAATATAACTACTATAATACTGCCCCCTATGTACAAGAATATAACTACTATAATACTGTCCCCTATGTACAAGAATATAACTACTATAATACTGCCCCCTATGTACAAGAATATAACTACTATAATACTGCCCCCTATGTACAAGAATATAACTACTATAATACTGATCCTATGTACAAGAATATAACTACTATAATACTGCCCCCTATGTACAAGAATATAACTACTATAATACTGCCCCCTATGTACAAGAATATAACTATAATACTGTCCCCTATGTACAAGAATATAACTACTATAATACTGCCCCCCTGTGTACAAGAATATAACTACTATAATACTGCCCCTATGTACAAGAATATAACTACTATAATACTGATCCTATGTACAAGAATATAACTACTATAATACTGCCCCCTATGTACAAGAATATAACTACTATAATACTGCCCCCTATGTACAAGAATATAACTACTATAATACTGTCCCCTATGTACAAGAATATAACTATAATACTGTCCCCTATGTACAAGAATATAACTACTATAATACTGCCCCCCTGTGTACAAGAATATAACTACTATAATACTGCCCCTATGTACAAGAATATAACTACTATAATACTGCCCCCTATGTACAAGAATATAACTACTATAATACTGCCCCCTATGTACAAGAATATAACTACTATAATACTGCCCCCTATGTACAAGAATATAACTACTATAATACTGCCCCCTATGTACAAGAATATAACTACTATAATACTGCCCCCTATGTACAAGAATATAACTACTATAATACTGCCCCCTATGTACAAGAATATAACTATAATACTGTCCCCTATGTACAAGAATATAACTACTATAATACTGCCCCCCTGTGTACAAGAATATAACTACTATAATACTGCCCCCCTGTGTACAAGAATATAACTACTATAATACTGCCCCCCTGTGTACAAGAATATAACTACTATAATACTGCCCCCTATGTACAAGAATATAACTACTTTACTACTGTCCCTCTAGATGATCTATGCTATATGCTTGATGACACTTTTGTTTGCTTTATGCAATGAGTTTTTTCTGGAGAAGTTTCTGGTGCGTATGCATCAGGCGTCGGCTGTGATGTAATTTTGGGGATCCGTCGTTGGATCTGCTCCTGACTAATCCTGCTTCTTGGCACCTGGGGTAGACTTTGTCATTTCTTCGGTCTTGCATTCTTTATTTCCCTGTCCCCTCTCCAAGCCTTCTACTGAGGAGCCATGTATAACTGGTGGACGGGCCCCGCGGCTGCACATATAGGGACATGGATCAGGATTTCCTCCTGCTTGGTGCGACATGGAATAACTCTGCCTTTGCTTCTTTTCTTGTGTCATTATCTGCTGGTAGTACTTTTTTTAATTAACTGGTGCAGGATATAATTTCCTGTCACTTGTCTTTCATTATTAATATTTAAGTTGTGTGTAGAATTTTGCCCAAAATGGAGGGACGGGAGGAATTGTAACTGGGGAAATATAGCATGCAATAAATGTATATCTACGCTTTAAGTCTCCTCCTTGGCCATCCTTGAATCCGTATAGGATTTTTTGTGGCTTATCAGTCTCAGGTTAATGATCAGCTGGGCGCCTGTGATGTGCTGATCAGTGATGATGATGATTGACTTCACTTTTGAGACTTTGAACATCCATAAACCTGTCCTAATTGGGAAAGAAATACTGTAATTATTGCTGCGACGTGACAACCCAGTCAGAAAGGGAAAGCGTGATCAGCCCTGAGCCCCCTTTATCCAGTGACTTTGCTTTCTTTTTATTTTATTTTGTGGGAGGGGGGCTCACTGTCTTTTGGTTGGGGCTGCATTATTTTATGATGGTGTTTTTTTTTCGTTGTTTTTTTTTTGCAACACGCTTCTCCTTATAGAAATAGACCTTTTGTGGCCCTACCCAGTGACGTACCTTTTAGCTCATAAGCCCTGATGCAAAATCTCCCAATAGGGACCCGAATGATCACGGAGTCTTTTATTGTATTGGTCTCATAACATGGGCCAAAGCTGCCTATTGGGCCCCTCTAGGCTCCATGTTGCAAAGAAGCCCCAAGTACTCTGCAGCTTACTACAACAGTTCTTTCTTATTGGCCTTTGGCTTGTTTCTTCCAGGTACACTACCGTTCAAAAGTTTGGGGTCACCCAGACAATTTTGTGTTTTCCATGAAAAATAACTTTCCAAATCAAATGAGTTGCCAAATGAATTTAAAATCTAGTCCAGACATTGATAAGGTTCGAAAAAAAGATTTTTATTTGAAATAATAATTTTCTCCTTCAAACTTTGCTTTCGTCAAAGAATGCTCCCTTTGCAGCAATTCCAGCATTGCAGACCTTTGGCATTCTAGCAGTTAATTTGCTGAGGAAATCTGGAGAAATTTCACCCCATGTATCCAGAAGCCCCTCCCACAAGTTGGTTTGGCTTGATGGGCACTTTTTGTGTACCATACGGTCAAGCTGCTCCCACAACAGCTCAATGGGGTTGAGATTTGGTGACTGCACTGGCCACTCCATTACAGATAGAATACCAGCTGCCTGCTTCTTCCCTAAATAGTTCTTGCATAATTTGGAGGTGTGCTTTGGGTCATTGTCCTGTTGTAGGATGAAATTGGCTCCAATCAAGCGCTGTCCACAGGGTATGGCATGGCATTGCAAAATGGAGTGGTAGCCTTCCTTATTCAAAATCCCTTTTACCTTGTACAAATCTCCCACTTTACCAGCACCAAAGCAACCCCAGACCATCAAATTACCTCCACCATGCTTGACAGATGGCGTCAGGCACTCTTCCAGCATCTTTTCAGTTGCTCTGCGTCTCACAAACGTTCTTCTGTGTGATCCAAACACCTCAAACTTGGATTCATCTGTGCAATGTCTGTGTTCTTTTGCCCATATTAATCTTTTCCTTTTATTAGCCAGTCTCAGATATGGCTTTTTATTTGCCACTCTGCCCTGAAGGCCAGCATCCCGGAGTCGCCTCTTCACTGTAGACGTTGACACTGGCGTTTTGCGTGTACTATTTAATGAAGCTGCCAGTTGAGGACCTGTGAGGCGTCGATTTCTCAAACTAAAGTACTATGTACTTGTCTTGTTGCTCAATTGTGCAGTGGGCCTCCCACTTCTTTCTGCTCTGGTTAGAGCCTGTTTGTGCTCTCCTCTGAAGGGAGTAGTACACACCGTTATAGGAAATCTTCAGTTTCTTGGCAATTTCTCACACGGAATAGCCTTCATTTCTAAGAACAAGAATAGACTGTCGAGTTTCACATGAAAGTTCTTTTTTCCTGGCCATTTTGAGAGTTTAATGGAACCAACACATGTAATGGTCCAGATTCTCAACTGTCTCAAAGGAAGGTCAGGTTTATAGCTTCTCTAATCAGCCAAACTGTTTTCAGCTGTGCTAACATACTTGCACAAGGGTTTTCAAGGGTATTCTAACCATCCATTAACCGTCTTATACAGTTAGCAAACACAAAGTAACATTAGAACACTGGAGTGATGGTTGTTGGAAATGGGCCTCCTATACACCTATGAAGATATTGCATTACAAACCAGACGTTTGCAGCTAGAATAGTCATTTACCACGTTAACAATGTATAGCGTGTATTTCTGAATCATTTAATGTTAGCTTCATTGGAAAAAAACTGCTTTTCTTTCAAAAATAAGGAAATTTCTAAGTGACCCTAAACTTTTGAACGGTAGTGTAAGTTGACTATCTCATACCTTCCGTAATAAGACCGTGACTCAGTGGCTGATGTAAAATGCCAACTCAGCAAAAGACTAATAATGTTCTCCTGTATGTACATATGTACTTCATTATCAGTATCCCCTTCACTCCTCATCAAGAGCTGAATTTATCTCACATAGATAAGATGGCATAACCTGCAGACTTGTGATGACTTTCCATAGTGTCAGGCTTTAAGGACGGTGGCATAATAAACCTAAAAAAAGAAAAGTCTTAATGAGTTTGAACTTGGACTCTGCCCGGCTTTGCATGGAGGGAAACGTCTTTGAATCACCACGAGCAGTCGGGGCCCCTGACTCTGGACCGCAGTAGGGAATCTATAAAAACTGGTGATCGATCCCAATGCATGCATACACACATTTGTACCGGTCAGTATTTTGGCCACCCATCTTCATGCAGTTGTTGTCCTTATTGGAATGTGCACTTTGCAGATTCAGACTGAAGGCCGCAAAACCACAAAGAAAGAAGCAAATATGTGACACAAATCAGAATGTGTTACACCTTTGTTTCCTCCTGGTGCCCCCCTTTTTACTCTGATCACTGCTTTACACCCCCTTGACTTTCTCTCTAGCAACTTCATCAGGTTGTTACCTGGACTAGTTCCATCAGTCCTGAATGTGTTCCCAGAGGAGCGGAGTATTTGTGCTGCTTTGTCTTCATTCATTATGTGTCAAATTCATCCTAAACCATCTCATTTGGGTTGATATCAGTGTTTGTGGAGGCCATGTCCTCTTACACAGCTTCCATATCTCTCCATGCTTACACGACCTGGAGGTATTTGGAGTCATTGTCCTGTTGCAGCACAAATCATGGTCCCACTATCTTCACTAAGTGCAAACCAGATGGGTCCGTGGTCATTGCATAATGCTGTGGTAGACATGGTGATGAAGTTGACCTTTCCTGCATCTTACAAAGACACAGCGGTTGATACCAAAAGTTTCTAATTTTGACTCCTCAGACAACTGTTCAGATTTCCCCTGATCTAATATCGAGTCCATGTGTTGGTTCGACAAAACAAGTTTCTTGTTTGCGCTCGCCAGTAGCTGCTTTATTGCAGTAATACAATAATAAAGGCCACTTCTTGCAGTCTCCTCTGGACAGGTGATGTTGAGTTGTCTGCGACTTAATGTTATTTTTGCGTGATGTTATCTGAAGTGCTGTCAATTTGAGCTTTGTGACTCTGATGAACTTATCCTCTGCAGCAGATGTAATTCTTAGTCTTCTTTTTCCTGGATTGGTATTCATGACCAGTTTAACCTTATTGAAGGATAGTTTTCATGACTGCAAGTGAAGGATGCCTTCAAGTTTTTGCAATTTTCCCTATTCTGACTGCCATGATAGTGTCAAACACTTTCTGAAGGCAGATGATTACACAAATGGAACAGGCTACCTGTTCATTGGCAGCGATTCCAGGAGATGACCTGACTGAGCTGTGGGAAAGAAGGGTGTGCAAAGCCTTCATTAGAGTAACAGAGAGGCACTGTGAGGAGTCTAGGGTGTTACATATATCCTTGCAGTCTGAATCTACAATGTGCGCATTTGAATAAGAACAAGGAAAACCATTGCATGAGCAGGGGTGTCCAAACTTTTGTCCAGTACTGTGTGTGTGTGTGTGTGTGTGTGTGTGTGTGTGTGTGTGTGTGTGTGTGTGTGTGTGTGTGTGTGTGTATATGTAACATATGTATGTGACCTAATTTTTGTAACTTTTTTTTTTTTTTTTTTTTTTTTATTTAATCAATTTTTGCTCATTTCTTGCCAAACTACCCTGGTCCAGAAAGGTTATTTGAGACAGCTGGACTAGAGCTTTTTTCACCTGCACCAGCAATCCTGTCACCTACTAATCCTCAGGTAATATCATGATGACGTGACGCATCATGGCTTCCTCACATCCCAAGGGCCTAATGAGTGGCAGATACACACAGGGTGCCAGACAGAGGTGTGTCAGCACAGAAGTTGAATACTGTCCCAGTCCTGCTGCAGTAAGGAACTCAACTGGATGCCGAACCAGGGTACTTCTGATGCTTTTGTACATCACCTCTAGCATTTCCTTATTGTTTTTATTTTATAGTCTCCTCTTTTTGTTTTTTAGTTTTGTTTTTTTTTTTACTTTTCCCATTTTTAATTTTAGCTTCTTGTTTGCTTGTTGTTGTTTTGTTTTTTGTGATACCGACACTTCGTATAACAGAAGCTACATTTTACATTGCTCAAGCTTTTTTGGACTTGTGCTCATCAAGGAAACGTCAATGAGGAATCTGTGTTCTGCCAAAGTGTTGTTTGCATACACTTACTGTGTACTTATGGGGATTGTTGTGTGCAGGAGCTCGACCCATCACGTATTAAGGAAGAGAGTGAAAATCAGTTCTTTAAAGGGGCATCCTACAGACACCTTGTGAACGCATAGATATATTTGTTGTCCCTGCACCATTTTCATATGAATTGTTTTTTTGTTTTCTTTAGTTTGGTTTTTTTTTTTTTTTTTTGGGGGGTGGTATTTGTGTTAACAAATTTTCATTTTGCCAAAATAATGTAAAAATAAAATAAATGGTGAGGTGATATTCTGACAGTGTGGTTTCATGTCTTCGCCCTAAATTTGTAATTTGATATGGAACCATGAAATAGATATTTTAAAGAGAAAAAAAAAAAATCTCATGTTAATAGGATGGAAACTACCTAGTTGAATGAAACTCTCGCTCTCTGAAGGAATATTTTTTTTTTTGTTGTTGCACACTTTTTATATGTACGTTTTTCTTGACATGATTGATTTTCCTGTTACCTATTTGTTATCTGCTTGTTCTAGATATTATAGGGACACAGGGATGTGCCAGGGGCTGAGAGTCCAGACTCTGGATGATGCACATGTAAATGATGAGCCGGTTTTCTTAGCAGATGGGGGAGGAGTTCCTGAGTATCTAAACCTCTGTCACCATTTTACTCACTCTTTCTGCACATCCTGCACCTCAGGGACTGTCAGGAGATCTCCTCTGGGCTGGTGAGCTCTGATTTTATTATAGAAACCCTCCAATATTTTAGATAGTAGTTTCGTATTTGTATTTAAAGGAGTAGTCATCTGTATTCAGGTGCAGCCCCTTTAAGACTGAGTGGACCCTTTAAGGCTGCAATAAGACAATCATTTGCTTCACCTATACATGGCACATGGCACATTACCACTCAATTGTGAACCCCAATATTCTTTTACAGGAGTCCTGGATGCTGAGATACAGAGTTGTTTTCAGGGTCACTACTGACTTTCTTGTCCCCTCCATGTCACAGGCTGATAGAGGAGCAGCTCTAAAACTTTAGGAGCCTGCAAACAGCACCTCATGTCTCATGCTTCCTAATCATCATGTTTAATAAGGGAGACACAAACTATTTGGGGTTCACTATTGCAGAACTGTGCAAATTAATTGTGGGTAACGGGATAATTCGGAGACAAATTTTTGTGCATGACGCGTCCATGTTTTTCTTCATCGTCCTCTTGGGCATCGCTGCCTCCAATATCCTGCCTATGTAATTCACACTTGATTATTGAACCACTTTCATCAATCACATTTGTGCTCATCATTATTTTTGTTGCACATTCCATTTTTCCTGTTAATGACAAGTGCCAAAAACTTCTTAGTGCACCTGCCCGGATATCAGGTGCCAGGTTTTGACTTGCTTTTACTTTAGTCCCCCTTTTTCTTCATTATCCCCCTTGTTTTTTAGCACACTTTTGCACTCTTTTCATCTTCCTTATTTCACTTTCACTTTTTTCCTGCAGCGCCTCCACGGGAGCAATGAAGTATTGTATAACGCCAAAAGAACACAGCAGCCTCTGTAAGGCTGAGATGCAAACATTGACTATATGAGATCAGAACTGCATTACTGCTGTATAGAATATACTTAGAAAAATGAAGGGACTTATGGCATAAATTGGCCAATTTATGAGAGTCCATCAGCCATGACAAGGCGACCTTTCTTTGATGGACCCTAAGCCTAATAATTATCAAACGTGCCTCACCCTTTACATTTGCAGCTTTAGCCCAGGACAGACATGTTTGATAAATATCAATGTTGAAAGTGGATGTAGCAATCTTTCTGATTTCCCGGTGACGTTTCCTCCACGTCCTTTGTCATCTGATTTAACATGTACAAGATAAAATCTATTTCAGGTGTTCAGTGCTCCTTTCCAGACTTGCTCAATATTCTCCCCATAAATGCCTGGGTTATGTAACGCCACCTGTCATCTGTGCCATCACCTGGTAAAAGCTGTATAGTGATTTCCATACTCCTTTTTTGTGTTGAACGGGCCCACTATTGATCTACAGACTATCGGGGGTAATGACAGGGACCCTATAGCACAGACGATAATAGTCTGCACTTTGATGGTGACAAGGTTAACACCCGGGACAGATGGCCATCTTAATTTATAATATTATATACACACATACCTTTTGCTTGCTGAATTTCGTTGTGAATCTTCTCTAGAGCTGCCCCTCAATATTTGCCTGTTCTCAGCAGCCCTGACTTTCCCTTGGAGTCATTGACACATGACATCCTGGAGAGGATACTCTGAATGAGTAGTGTGTTCTTTATCACTGGGGGTCCACACCTGATAAACACTATTATTCTGATGAGTACAGTAGCAAGTGCCTGACTCAGGTGGTCTCTGCAGACTCTGTCTCCTTCCCTACATCACAAGCTCAAGAAGCCTTTTCTATGGAGGGAAGACGTGTGCTCCTCTATGAGAATCTTATGGGGAAAAAGTGGTAATCAAAATCTGTCCAAAACCAGGGAAAAAACAGGAGGTAGAGACACATTTGGCATATTTACACTTATTTGGTACAAAATGCATTTGGTCCAATCTAATGTGATTACCTGTAATAATCATGATCCATTAGATGTCATCCTTACAGCAGAGAACAAGCCGCAGGCGACAACCGACCTTTCCCAACGTAAACAGGTTACTGAGTTAAAACCCAAATGTGCATTGATAGTCCTCCACTACAGTCATACAGCTCATGTATGTACACAGTGACCGCACAAGCAGAATGAGTGCTGCTCTGGAGTATAATACTGGATGTAACTTAGGCTCCGTACAGGATCAGTAATGTAATGTATGTACACAGTGACTGCACCAGCAGAATAGTGAGTGCAGCTCTGGGGTATAATACAGGATGTAACTCAGGATCAGTACAGGATCAGTAATGTATGTACACAGTGACTGCACCAGCAGAATGAGTGCTGCTCTGGAGTATAATACTGGATGTAACTCAGGCTCCGTACAGGATCAGTAATGTAATGTATGTACACAGTGACTGCACCAGCAGAATAGTGAGTGCAGCTCTGGGGTATAATACAGGATGTAACTCAGGATCAGTACAGGATCAGTAATGTAATGTATGTACACAGTGACCGCACAAGCAGAATGAGGGCTGCTCTGGAGTATAATACTGGATGTAACTCAGGCTCCGTACAGGATCAGTAATGTAATGTATGTACACAGTGACTGCACCAGCAGAATAGTGAGTGCAGCTCTGGGGTATAATACAGGATATAACTCAGGATCAGTACAGGCTCAGTAATGTAATGTATGGACACAGTGACTGCACCAGCAGAATAGTGAGTGCAGCTCTGGGGTATAATACAGGATGTAACTCAGGATCAGTAATGTATGTACACAGTGATTGCACCAGCAGAATAGTGAGTCCAGCTCTGGGGTATAATACAGAATGTAACTCAGTATCAGTACTGTATGTACACAGTGACTGCACCAGCAGAATAGTGAGTGCTGCTCTGGAGTATAATACTGGATGTAACTCGGGCTCCGTACAGGATCAGTAATGTAATATATGTACAGTACAGACCAAAAGTTTGGACACACCTTCTCATTCAAAGAGTTATCTTTATTTTCATGACTGTGAAAATTGTAGATTCACTCTGAAGGCATCAATACTATGAATTACCACATGTGGAATTATATAATTAACAAAAAAGTGTGAAACAGAAAATATGTCTTATATTCTAGGTTCTTCAAAGTAGCCACCTTTTGTTTTGATTACTGCTTTTCACACTCTTGGCATTCTCTTGATGAGCTTCAAGAGGTAGTCACCAGAAATGGTCTTCCAACAGTCTTGAAAGAGTTCCCAGAGAGGCTTAGCATTTGTTGGTCCTTTTGCCTTCACTCTGCGGTCCAGCTCACCCCAAACCATCTCGATAGGGTTCAGGTCTGGTGACTGTGGAGGCCAGGTTATCTGGCGTAGCACCCCATCACTCTCCTTCTTGGTCAAATAGCCCTTACCCTTACACAGCCTGGAGGTGTGTTTGGGGTTATTGTCCTGTTGAAAAATAAATGATGGTCAAACTAAACGCAAACCGGATGGAATAGTATGCCGCTGCAAGATGGTGTGGTAGCCATGCTGGTTCAGTATGCCTTCAATTTTGAATAAATCCCCAACAGTGTCAACAGCAAAGCACCCCCTCACCATCACATCTCCTCCATGCTTCACGGTGGGAATCAGGCATGTAGAGTCCATCCGTTCACCTTTTCTGCGTCGCACAAAGACACGGTGGTTGGAACCAAAGAAAACAAATTTGGACTCATCAGACCAAAGCACAGATTTCCACTGGACTAATGTCCATTCCTTGTGTTCTTTAGCCCAAACAAGTCTCTTCTGCTTGTTGCCTGTCCTTAGCAGTGGTTTCCTAGCAGCTATTTTACCATGAAGGCCTGCTGCACAAAGTCTCCTCTTAACAGTTGTTGTAGAGATGTGTCTGCTGCTAGAACGCTGTGTGGCATTGACCTGGTCTCTAATCTGAGCTGCGATTAACCTGAGATTTCTGAGGCTGGTGACTCGGATGAACTTATCCTCCGCAGCAGAGGTGACTCTTGGTCTTCCTTTCCTCGAGCGGTCCTCATGTGAGCCAGTTTCTTTGTAGCGCTTGATGGTTTTTGCCACTGCACTTGGGGACACTTTCAAAGTTTTCCCAATTTTTCGGACTGTCTGACCTTAATTTCTTAAAGTAATGATGGCCACTCGTTTTTCTTTACTTAGAATTTGTATTATGGCAAGAAAAAAGCAGCTAACAGTCTATTCAGTAGGACGATCAGCTGTGTATCCACCAGACTTATGCACAACACAACTGATGGTCCCAACCCCATTTATAAGGCAAGAAATCCCACTTATTAAACCTGACAGGGCACGCCTGTGAAGTGAAAACCATTTCCGGTGACTACCTCTTGAAGCTCATCAAGAGAATGCCAAGAGTGTGCAAAGCAGTAATCCAAAGCAAAAGGTGGCTACTTTGAAGAACCTAGAATATAAGACATATTTTCAGTTCACACTTTTTTGTTAATTACATAATTCCACACGTGTTAATTCATAGTTTTGATGCCTTCAGAGTGAATCTACAGTTTTCATAGTCATGAAAATAAAGAAAACTCTTTGAATGAGAAGGTGTCCAAACTTTTGGTCTGTACTGTACACATAGTGATTCCACCCTCAGAATAGTGAGTGCAGCTCTGGGGTATAATACAGGATGTAACTCAGGATCAGTAATGTATATTCACAGTGACTGCACCAGCAGAATAGTGAGTGCAGCGCTGGTGTAAAATACAGGATCAGTAATGTACAGTGCCTTGCGAAAGTATTCGCCCCCCCCCCCTGGAATTTTTCAGCCTTTTCTCACATATCATGCTTCAAACATAAAGATGCCAAATGTAAATTTTTGGTGAAGAATCAACAACAAGTGGGACACAATTGTGAAGTTGTACTAAATTTATTGGTCATTTTAAATTTTTGTGGAAATTTAAAAACTGGAAAGTGGGGCGTGCAATATTATTGGGCCCCTTTAACTTAATACTTTGTTGCGCCACCTTTTGCTACGATTAAAGCTGCAAGTCGCTTGGGGTATGTCCCTATCAGTTTTGTACATTGAGAGACTGAAATTCTTGCCCATTCTTCCTTGGCAAACAGCTCGAGCTCAGTGAGGTTTGATGGAGATCGTTTGTGAACAGCAGTTTTCAGCTCTTTCCACAGATTCTCGATTGGATTCAGGTCTGGACTTTGACTTGGCCATTCTATCACCTGGATACATTTATTTGTGAACCATTCCATTGTAGATTTTGCTTTATGTTTGGGATCATTGTCTTGTTGGAAGACAAATCTCCATCCCAGTCTCAGGTCTTTTGCAGACTCCCAACAGGTTTTCTTCAAGAATGGTCCTGTATTTGGCTCCATCCATCTTCCCATCAATTTTAGCCATCTTCCCTGTCCCTGCTGAAGAAAAGCAGGCCCAAACCATGATGCTGCCACCACGTTTGACAGTGGGGATGGTGTGTTCAGGGTGATGAGCTGTGTTGCCTTTACGCCAAACATATCATTTGGCATTGTTGCCAAAAAGTTCGATTTTGGTTTCATCTGACCAGAGCACCTTCTTCCACATGTTTGGTGTGTCTCCCAGGTGGCTTGTTGCAAACTTTAAACGACACTTTTTATGGATATCTTTGAGAAATAGCTTTCTTCTTGCCACTCTTCCATAAAGGCCAGATTTGTGCAGTGTACAACTGATTGTTGTCCTATGGACAGACAGTCCCACCTCAGCTGTAGATCTCTGCAGTTCATCCAGAGTGATCATGGGCCTCTTGGCTGCATCTCTGATCAGTCTTCTCCTTGTTTGAGATGAAACTTTAGAGGGATGGCCGGGTCTTGGTAGATTTGCAGTGGTATGATACTCCTTCCATTTCAATATGATCGCTTGCACAGTGTTCCTTGTGATGTTTAAAGTTTTGGAAATCATTTTGTATCCAAATCTGGCTGTAAACTTCTCCACAACAGTATCACGGACCTGCCTGTTGTGTTCCTTGGTCTCCATGGCTCTCTGTGCATCACACAGAACCCTGAGACTATCAAAGAGCAGGTGCATTTATATGGAGACTTGATTACACACAGGTGGATTATATTTATCATCATTAGTCATTTAAGACAACATTGGATCATTCAAAGATCCACAATGAACTTCTGGAGTGTGTTTGCTGCACTGAAAGTAAAGGGGCCGAATAATATTGCACGCCCCACTTTTCAGTTTTTGAATTTCCACAAAAATTTAAAAAACAATAAATTTCGTTCAACTTCACAATTGTGTCCCACTTGTTGTGGATTCTTCAACAAAAATTTACACTTGGTATCTTTATGTTTGAAGCATGATATGTGGGAAAAGGTTGAAAAGTTCCAGGGGGCCGATTACTTTCGCAAGGCACTGTATGTACACAGTGATTCCACCAGCAGAATAGTGAGTGCAGCTCTGGGGTATAATACAGGATGTAACTCAGGATCAGTAATGTATATACACAGTGACTGCACCAGCAGAATAGTGAGTGCAGCTCTGGGGTATAATACAGGATATAACACAGGATCAGTAATGTATATACACACTGACTGCACCAGCAGAATACTGATCCTGTGTTATATCCTGTATTATACCCCAGAGCTGCACTCACTAATGTACACAGTGACTTCACCAGCAGAATAGTGAGTGCAGCTCTGGAGTATAATACAGGATGTAACTCTGGATTAGTGCAGGATAAGTAATGTAATGTATGTACACAGTGACTGTACCAGCAGAATAGTGAGTGCAGCTCTGGAGTATAATACAGGATCAGTACAGGATAAGTAATGTATGTACACAGTGACTCCACCAGCAGAATAGTGAGTGCAGCTCTGGAGTATAATACAGGATGTAACTGTGGATTAGTGCAGGATAAGTATTGTATGTACAGAGTGACTTATCGGCACATCTGCTTCAAAGGTCCAATCTACAGTTGGCGTCAGTAAACGTCTGGGGACGTTCCCAGGGGCCACTGTCTGGACAGATAAACATCTAATAAAACAGGATAAGTTTTCTCTGCTCTTCTGCTGAAGAAGGCAAGGTGAATCATGGCCCTTCTACCTAAATATCATCCATTGTCCCCTACCATCTAGCACTCAGGGGTTTGCTAGTTGTTCTTTATTACTTTGTATCTTCCACTATTCTTAGTGTGTAACAATGTTGCTGACGTATTTTTTTTTTTTTTTTTTTTTTTTTTTTTAGGGTTGATACAGGAAATAGCTGTTCTTGTAGGTTTTAAAAATGTCCCACATGCACGATAGTATGACCACGTCTGATCCGCACGGTGGGCATCACCATCCCACCACAGGTGGGGGGCATCACCATCCCACCACAACTGGGCACAATCATGGAGATGGAGGGTCTATGCATATGATGGTGAGTACTAGTCCTGAGCGCTTATAATTCCTAGCACCTTTTTAGGGTCTCCTAGGGACATCTTGGCAGGTAGTGACCTATATGCCAGGTGGCCCATAATTCCCTCCAGTCTACAAGAAATGGGGGATAGAATTTCCACTATCTAGTGAGGAATTTCCATACAGATCGCCGATGACATCTTTTTTTTATTTTTCCACAGCACATGACTTTTTATTTTGGATACGAGAACGTGGAGCTTCTGTTCACGGGTTTGGTGATTAATTCGGCGGGAGGTCAGTACGTACTCTTATATACACAGTACCTTTAACCCTTCCCTGCTGCCGATTCCTCATCTTGGTAGTAGTGGAGTCAGAGGATAGAAGCTTCAAGCTTGTTTGTAGTAGGTTACCATGGAGACACATAGCTCTGAATACACTTGACAATAGATTTATGCTGCAACCCCTTCAGTCTCAGCATTGCTCGGGTCCTAAGATCAAAGACAAACTAATCGTAAACTGATGGCATAGTCTAGCGGTGTATCAGCACCATGTGAAATGGCAGTATAATGCTCTATTCTGCTATTCTATTACAGTGTATCGGTGCAGGTAAAATGCACATACTGATCTGACTTTTTCCACCTTGCATGATAATAGAAATGGCTGGAGCCTTTGTGGCTGTGTTTCTGCTCGCTCTGTTGTACGAGGGTCTGAAGATCTCCCGCGAATCTCTGCTCAGGAAGTCGCAAGTCAGCATCCGTTATAACTCCATGCCGGTACCAGGGCCCAACGGCACCACCCTGATGGAGACTCACAAGACTGTAGGGTAAGACAAGGTCTTGGCCATCTATGTTGTGCAAACAGTGGAGGCTATTAATGATACTGTGTATCTTATTCTGCAGCCGCATTGCCCTCCCCCCCCCCCCCCCCCATGTTGAATTTCCCCTTTTAAATAATTCTATATTCTTTCATCCAGGCAGCAGATGCTGAGCCTGCCCCACGTTTTCCAGACCTTCCTGCACATCATCCAAGTCGTGGTCAGCTACTTCCTTATGTTGGTATTCATGACCTACAACGCCTACCTGTGCATTGCAGTGGCAGCCGGAGCGGGCACCGGCTACTTCCTCTTCAGCTGGAAGAAGGCTGTGGTGGTGGACATAACCGAACATTGCCATTAATAAAGGACCGGCACCTCAAGAGTTTGGGTGATGGGACATCTGGTGACGCTGGCACTGAGCTCTGCCTCATTGACAGATAATGATGAGCGATCAACGCAACCAAATCCTCTGATGCCTTTATTTTATATCAGATGTATATTACCGTCACCTTGATGTCCTCGTGCTTAAGGATTTCTTGACCAGTAATGGATTGTGTATGGTCTGTTCCTTGAGGAGCAACCCCGCTGTCATTTCGGTTCCTCTAATTACTGTCAATGTCTCCCTTAACTAGTAGGGGGCCCTGTTGACGCAATCCAAGTCTTAAACTCCTAGTTAATGGTCGACTTAGACAATTCCTTAATTAATTAAATCCTTATCCAATCAGTGACATTTTCTACTTTTAATTCATCTTATTTTTAGACATAATTCCATTTCATATCACAATTTTTTGTAATTAATAAAATTCAAGTCATGAAGATAATTGCCTATCCAGATACAGGCGAATCGTAATTTGCCAATGGCATGTAAGCCCCTCCCCTGCCGGCACGCCCCCGAAGATCTTCTCAGGATCTCAATTTACTTTTTTATTTTTTTGACAATTAGGTGCAGTATGAATGATAGAATCAAAAACAAAGTGAAGTTGTCACAAAGTGACTTGTAATGTAGATCACAAAAATCTTTTTTTTAAGTTTCAGCTTTTATTATTTAAAATCTTATTTTATGTATATTTTTTTTTTCTAGTGAAGAAATGTATGATTATTTTTTTTTTTTTTTTTTTATTCCAATAGTTGAAACCGTAAAGATATTCAATCCTTTTAATAAAATATACTGGCAATTTGCAAATGTTGTGACTTTCATTTATTTAATTTTCAAACTGCATGTGTGTGACCTCTGGTGATAGATGGTGGCATTGCAGCTAGGTAAACTTACTCTGCTCATTACAGTTAAGTTTTGAGGATTGGGATGCAGGGGGTCATAGTTAAAGCTTTTAAACTAAAAGGATCTTGAGTGCTGAGGGTTTTTTTTTATGATGTGTTTACCGGTAAAGAATTGATAGTGGTGATTAAATTAAAAGTATATTAAGCCAGAAATATAACCAAACCACAACTTCCAATGTGGTTTTCATAACTCTACTTCACATTTAAGACACTGATGATTTGCATCCTTACTTATGCTCCAGAGCTGTATTCCACTTTTGCAAGCATCAAAGCTGAAAACTTTCACCATTTCGTAGCTAATACAAGTGCTTGTCACTAAATTAGAGTATCATCAAAAAGTTTAGTAGTTCAATATAAAAAGTGAAACTCATATATTCTACAGAGTCATTACAAACCGAGTGATCTATTTCACGTGTTTATTTCTGTTAATGTTGATGATTATGGCTTACAGCCAATGAAAACCCAAAAGTCATTATCTCAGTAAATTAGAATACTTTATAACACCAGCTTGAAAAATGATTTTAAAAACCGAAATGTTGGCCTACTGAAATGTATGTTCAGTAAATGCACTCAATACTTGGTCGGGCTCCTTTTGCATCAATACGGCATGGCTGAGATGTTATGGAAGCCCAGGTTGCTTTGATAGCAGCCTTCAGCTCGTCTGCATGGTTGGGTCTGGTGTCTCATCTTCCTCTTGACAATACTCCATAGATTCTCTATGGGGTTAAGGTCAGGCGAGTTTGCTGGCCAATCAAGCACAGTGATACTGCTGTTTTCAGACCAGGTATTGGTAGTCTTGGCAGTGTGGACAGGTACGAAGTCCTGCTGGAGAATGAAATTTCCATCTCCAAAAAGCTTGTCATCAGAGGGAAGCATGAAATGCTCTAAAATTTCCTGGTAGACGGCTGCGCTGACTTTGGTCTTGATAAAACACAGTGGACCTACACCAGCAGATGACATGGCTCCCCAAACCATCACTGATTGTGGAAACTTCACACTAGACCTCAAGCAGCTTGGATTGTGGCCTCTCCACTCTTCCTCCAGACTCTGGGACCTCGATTTCCAAATGAAATGCAAAATTTACTTTCATCTGAAAACAACACCTTGGACCACTGAGCAACAGTCCAGTTCTTTTTCTCCTTGGTCCAGGTAAGATGCTTCTGGCATTGTCTATTGTTCATGAGTGGCTTCACACAAGGAATGGGACACTTGTAGCCCATGTCCTGGATACGTATGTAAGTGGTGGCTCTTGAAGCAATGACTTCAGCACCAGTCCACTCCTTGTGAATCTCAACCAAACTTTTGAATGGCCTTTTCTTAACAATCCTTTGAAGGCTGCGGTTATCATGGTGCTTCTGCATCTTTTTCTACACACTTATTCCTTCCACTCAACTTTCCATTAATATGCTTGGATACAGCACGCTGTGAACAGCCAGCTTTTAGCAATGACCCTTTTCGACTTACCCTCCTTGTGGAGTGTGTGTCAATGACTGCCTTCTGGACATCTGTCAAGTCAGCAGTCTTCCCCATGATTGTGGAGCCAACTAAAACAGACTAAGGCCGGTTTCACACTTGCGTTTAGGGCCACAGCGTCGGCCTGCGCACGGCCGCCGCTAAGCCCCGCCCCCTGCTGCGCCTCCTTCGGTAGCTCCGCCTTCAGGCGCATGACGCTGCATGCGTCCCCTATCTTTATCACTGAGGACGCAGGCCGTGCACAGTATGCGTTTGGCAGCGCCTGCGTCCTTTTGACGGTGCGCCAAACGCAACCTGTTGCAATTTGGTTGCGCTCGGCGCACCGTCAAAAGGACGCAGGCGCCGCCAAACACATAGGACGCAGGCCGTGCGCAGTCAGTGATAAAGATAGGGGACGCATCACGCATGCAGCGTCATGTGCCCGGAGGCAGAGCTACCGGAGGAGGCGCGGCAGGAGAGGGGCTTAGCGGCGGCCGTGCGCAGGCCGACGCTGCGACCCTAAACACAAATGTGAAACCGGCCTTAGGGACCTTTTTAAACGCTTAGGAAACCTTTGCGGGTGGGGTTTTGTTTTTTTTTGGGGGGGGGTATTCTAATTTACGGAGATGACGACTTTATGGATTACACCAATGAAAACCCAAATCATAAACATTAACAGAAGTAAACACGTGTAATGATTCTATATAAGAGTTTCACTTTTTGTATTGAAGAACTGAAATAAATTAACTTTTTGATGATATTCTAATTTAGTGACAAGCACCTGTATATTGTCAATTGATTTAGGAAAATCAAAGTACTCCACTCCTCTGCTAAGAGCTCAGTTAAGGGTGCTTTCACACTGCGTTCTGGCACTTGTTTTGCATCGAAACCCCCCTGCAAAACTGGATTCAGATATGTGCACCGACAAAACCATACACTATAATGGTGCCGACAGCGTGAATGTGTGCTCTGACGTGCATTATTTTCAGGCCTGTAAGCCTACTGGAGGCAGCATTTGGACGTAGTAGACTGCGGATGCCAAAACAACGTGTGAAAGCACTTTTTATTGTTCAGGTGCCTGTCCAAAAGCAAGCTAAGAGTTTTCAAAAACTAGTGGAATAGTGAATGCAGGATCAGTAATGTATGTGCAATGTATGTGCATCCACAGTGCATTCGACACTGTGGATCATCAGCTCCTCCTCACTATGCTCCGTTCCATTGGCCTCAAGGACACCGTTCTCTCCTGGTTCTCCTCCTATCTCTCCGACCGCTCCTTTACTGTTTCTTTTGCCGGTTCCTCCTCCCCTCACCTTCCTCTTACTGTTGGGGTTCCTCAAGGATCGGTTCTAGGCCCCCTCCTCTTCTCCTTGTACACTGCCCCTATTGGTCAAACAATCAGTAGATTTGGTTTCCAGTACCATCTCTATGCTGATGACACCCAATTATACGCTTCTTCTCCTGACATCACGCCAGCCTTTCTAGAAAACACTGGCGATTGTCTAAACGCTGTGTCTAATATCATGTCCTCACTATATCTGAAACTGAACCTATCAAAGACTGAACTCCTTGTGTTTCCTCCCGCTACTAATGTACCTATACCCGACATTGCCATTTCCGTCTGTGGTTCCACTATTACTCCCCAGCAACATGCCCGCTGTCTTGGGGTCATACTTGATTCCGAGCTTTCCTTTGCCCCCCACATTCGATCACTGGCTCGCTCTTGTCATCTGCACCTCAAAAACATTTCTAGAATTCGACCTTTTCTTACTTTTGACTCTGCAAAAACTCTTACTGTTTCTCTTATTCATTCTCGTCTCGACTATTGTAACTCTCTTCTAATCGGTCTCCCTCTTACAAAACTCTCCCCTCTCCAATCTGTCTTGAATGCTGCAGCCAGGATCATATTCCTCACCAATCGTTACACCGATGCCTCTACCTTTTGCCAGTCATTACACTGGCTACCCATCCACTCCAGAATTCAGTATAAACTTATTACCCTCACCCACAAAGCCCTCCATGGCTCAGCACCACCCTACATCTCCTCCCTTGTTTCAGTATACCACCCTACCCGCGCCCTCCGTTCTGCTGATGACCTGAGGTTAGTATCCTCAATAGTCAGAACCTCCCACTCCCGTCTCCAAGACTTTACACGTGCCGCGCCAATTCTTTGGAATGCACTTCCCAGGTCAATACGATTAGTCCCCAGTCCCCACAATTTTAAGCGTGTCCTGAAAACGCATTTATTCAGACTGGCCTATCGCCTCAACACATTAACGTAACCTATCCCTGTGTGGCAGAGCCAAAAATTTTACCATAACCAGGTTCCCAGCATCATGTTCCCACATGCTTTATGCATCCATTAGCCCTCTGTGTCTGTACTGTTACACACTTAACATTATGGCTGGTCCATACAATCAGGGCAACTGTTACCACCCACCTTTCGTGTCTACCTCTTTCCTCATAGACTGTAAGCTTGCGAGCAGGGCCCTCACTCCTCTTGGTATTTGTTATAATCTACTGTATGTGATTATTGTTATGCTGTAATGTCTATTGTCTGTACAAATCCCCTCTGAAATGTAAAGTGCTGCGGAATATGTCGGCGCTATAAAAATAAAATTTATTATTATTATTATTATTATTATGTACACAGTGACTGCACCAGCAGAATAGTGAGTGCAGCTCTGGGGTATAATACAGGATGTAACTCAGGATCAGTAATGTATGCACACAGTGACTCCACCAGCAGAATAGTGAGTGCAGCTCTGGGGTATAATACAGGATGTATCTCAGGATCAGTAATGTAATGTATGTACACAGTGACTGCACCAGCAGAATAGTGAGTGCAGCTCTGGGGTATAATACAGGATGTATCTCAGGATCAGTACAGGATCAGTAATGTATTGACAAAGTGACTACACCAGGAGAATAGTGAGTGCAGCTCTGGGGTATAATACAGGATGTAACTTAGGATCAGTAATGTATGTACACAGTGAGTGCAGCTCTGGAGTATAATACAGGATGTAACTCAGGATCAGTAATGTAATGTATGTTCAAAGTGCCTGCACGAGCAGAATAGTGAGTGCAGCTATGGAGTATAATACAGGATGTAACTCAGGATCAGTAATGTATGTTCACAGTGCCTGCACGAGCAGAATAGTGAGTGCAGCTCTGGTGTATAATACAGGATGTAACTCCGGATCAGTAATTTAATGTATGTACACAGTGACTGCACCAGCAGAATAGTGAGTGCACCTCTGGGGTATAATACAGGATGTAACTCAGGATCAGTACAGGATCAGTAATGTGTTATGAATGGGAAACCGAGGAGGAAAAAAAGACAACAAGCTAAGTCTCAGAAAACCAGAGAAGTTGGTAACTATGCAGATTGCAGATCCCTGATCTTACCCGTACAACTAGCAGCAGTCGTGAAGCGTTCCTACGTTGGTCCTAGACGCCTCGTCACAACCGGAGAACTACATAAGCCTAAAGCAGGAAAAGAGGAAAACTAACTGCCCCAGAGCAGACCCCAAAGGAAAGACAGCCCCCCACATGTATTGATGGTGAAACAAGATGAAAATACAAACAAAGGCAGGAAAATAGGCTGAGCAAACGATGGGGCCCGGCTAACTAAAAAGGACAGAAAAGGAAAAACACGATCTGCAATCTGCCAAAAAAAAAACCTACAAAAATACTGTCCAACACTTCTGATAGCAAAATTAACCCTGAAGTCACTAGACTTCTAAACCTGTATCAGCACTCTGAAATATTCTGAGACAGAGCAAAAAACAGGCCAATCTAATAAGGGACAAAAAAGCAGATTGGCAAATGCTAATTAATAGGAGTGGAATTTCAGCATAGCCCCAGCAGGGGCAGCTGATTACACAAAAAACTGAATTGACCAACAAGCGCAAGTGTGAACATTAGCAAAAAACAAACTTAACTTGAGAAGACTGGAAGAGAGCTGAATCACCAGCACCCGGATAGGGCGTCGGCTGTCTTATATCCAGTCTGATACTCCAGAGATCCAATCGTTATCGTCCTCATCAGGTGGCAGATCACTACCACTTAAACCAACCGCACTGCCTCTTGTCACAACCAGAGGGAGAACAGAAGGGGAACTCTCAACTGCTGGAGCAGAAAATGAGTTCATGACAGTAATGTATGTACACAGTAACTGCACCAGCAGAATAGTGAGTGCAGCTCAGGGGTATAATACAGGATGTAACGCAGGATCAGTAATGTATGTAAACAGTGTCTGCACTAGCAGAATAGTGAGTGCAGCTCTGGAGTATAATACAGGATGTAACTCAGGATCAGTAATGTACTGTATGTACACAGTGAGTGCAGCTCTGGGGTATAATACAGGATGCAACTCAGGATCAGTAATGTATGTAAACAGTGTCTGCACTAGCAGAATAGTGAGTGCAGCTCTGGGATATAATACAGGATGTAACTCAGGATCAGTACAGGATCAGTAATGTATGTACACAGTGACTGCACCAGCAGAATAATGTGTGCAGCTCTGGGATATAATACAGGATGTAACTCAGGATCAGGATAATGTAATGTATGTTCACAGTGCCTGCACGAGCAGAATAGTGAGAGCAGCTCTGGAGTATAATACAGGATGTAACTCAGGATCAGTAATGTAATGTATGTTCACAGTGCCTGCACGAGCAGAATAGTGAGTGCAGCTCTGGTGTATAATACAGGATGTAACTCAGGATCAGTACAGGATCAGTAATGTATGTACAGTGTCTGCACTAGCAGAATAGTGAGTGCAGCTCTGGAGTATAATACAGGATGTAACTCAGGATCAGTAATGTATGTACACAGTGACTGCACCAGCAGAATAGTGAGTGCAGCTCTTGGGTATAATACAGGATGTAACTCAGGATCAGTAATGTAATGTATGTACACAGTGACTGCACCAGCAGAATAGTGAGTGCAGCTCTGGGGTATAATAAAGGATGTAACTCAGGATAAGTAATGTATGTACACAGTGACTGCACCAGCATAATAGTGAGTGCAGCTCTGGAGAATAATACAGGATGTAACTCAGAATCAGTACAGAATTTAATGTATGTACAAAGTGATTGCACCAGCAGAATAGTGAGGGCAGCTCTGGAGTATAATACAAAATGTAACTCAGGATCAGTACTGTAATGTATGAATACAGTGCCTGCACCAGCAGAATAGTGAGTGCAGCTCTGGAGTATAATACAGGATGTAACTCAGGATCAGTACAGCATCAGTAATTTAATGTATATACAAAGTGATTGCACCAGCAGAACAGTGAGTGCAGCTCTGGAGTATAATACAAAATGTAACTCAGGATCAGTACTGTAATGTATGTATACAGTGACTGCACCAGCAGAATAGTGAGTGCAGTTGTGGAGTATAATACAAAATGTAACTCAGGATCAGTAATGTATGTACCCAGTGACTGCACCAGCAGAATAAAGAACACAGCTCTGTAAGTGTAAGGGTGTGTGCACACGGTGCGGATTCTGCTGTGGATACGCAGCAGGCTCTGCTGCGATGTACAGTACCATTAAAAGCAATGTAAAATGAAAACCGCAGTGCCCACGGATGCGGAATTGCTGCGGTTTTAAATCCGCAGCATGCCACTTCTTTGCACAGATTCCGCAGCGGTTTGGCGCCTGCTCCATGACAGGTGTCAAACCGCAGGCAAATCCACAGATAAACGGCAGGTCTTTTGACCTGCGGATTTAGACAAATCCGCCAGGAAAATTTCGCAGCAGAATCCACACACCCTAACATCAAGTGCTATTAAACTACAATATAATTCATTCCTGATTTATATAGCTTGTATTATGTTTTCTGAGTTTAATGACCAAAACTATCATCATTGATCCTCCCATAGTTGGTAGTTCGGGTCATCAGAATTTGTTACCATCATGCTCCAGTCTGAATATGAGCCCATGCAAAGTGAATGCAGCTTTTTCTAAGTTACATAAGGATTGGTCTGTTGTGCATCATACTAACCCTGGTAACTAGAAGTGTAGGAGGACAAGGAGACACGGTGAGATGAGGGCTCATAGGGAGGACTGTCACTTTAATCAAGCTCCATGTCTGCACTGAATAACCACCTTCATTAGGCCTATGGATGCTCTCTGGTAATGGCTGACAATGGGGGTGGCAAGCAATTGCACCTCAAAGATAGGTGTTAAAATATTTTTTTTAAAGGGTTATGCCACTAATAACTTCTTGAAGCCTGCATATTTAATTTTCTTTTAAATTTCTTTAAAATCCCCTTTCCCCTCCATACATCCCCCCTGGGGTCCAAATTCTGCAACATTTTGCCTGTTTTATTAGGTTAATAAATCCAATTTTCACATACAATCCCCAGTTCTCCAAAAGTAATAAAGTAAAAAAAAAAAACCCATGAGCTGCAGGTTACAGGTGAAATTGATGCACATTGTTCATGTCTGTTCCAGGAGCCCCTCCATCAATGGGACCCCAAAGTCTTGATTGCTGGAGCCCCCAGATGCTAGAACTCGAAGTTTCCAAACTGTGTTGTGTGACTGTTGGGTTTCGGCTGTGGCTTGTACCCAATCCTATCGTGTATAGTCTGCTCTCGCGTCTTTGTGTCGGTGCTGAGGGGGACTGCGGTAGCGTCTGGTTCACTGGATGACAGGTCCACCTCCTCCCGCTGCTTCTTCCGACTCTGCAGCGAAAATGACCCCATGATAACATAAATAATTTTCACAGCTGAGTGGCTGTATCCATTGTGGACAATCTCCTCTCCCCTACCCTGACAGTTTGTTACATTGTATCAGTCTGCGATCACAGAGCATTGTCTGAGATAGACCATATACAATTGTAACACACCACTAGAAATGAAGTTTCCATTCATGACAAGAAGCACAAATATTTTACACAGTGGTGATTTGAAATAAAATATACTAGAAGTGTTATGTACAATATAACGAACGCCTTAATTGTTCTCAGATCCAAAAATCAATTTCTGCAGTGACCTCTCCCCACCATAGGGTGACAGTATACAGTGCATTATCCGTCAGAGGGAGAGGATCGGGGGGGGGGGGGGACAATTCTACTTTTCTCACCTCCAGGTCTTTCCGTATGTTCTCAAACTCCTCAATATCGTCCAGCTTCAGCTCGAGGCGGGTGGGCTTCCTGCGCAGCATCTTATAAACTACAGAGAGGGAAGAGCTGTTAGTATACAGCAGAGTACTACAACTAGAAAATAACTACCCCTACCAGGTCTCCTGAGCTGTGTATCTAATCCTATCCTGTGTGATACTGACTGCTGAGTCATGTATCTAATCCTCTCCTGTGTGATACTGACTGCTGAGCTGTGTATCTAATCCTATCCTGTGTGATACTGACTGCTGAGCTATGTATCTAATCCTATCCTGTGTGATACAGTCTGCTGAGCCATGTGTCTAATCCTGTGTGATACTGACTGCTAAGCCGTGTATCTAATCCTATCCTGTGTGATACTGTCTGCTAAGCCGTGTATCTAATCCTATCCTGTGAGATACTGACTGCTGAGCTGTGTATCTAATCCTATCCCGTGTGATACTGCCTACTGAGCTGTGTATCTAATCCTATCCTGTGTGATACTGACTGCTGAACTGTGTATCTAATCCACTCCTGTGTGATACTGACTGCTGAGCTGTGTATCTAATCCTATCCTGTGTGATACTGTCTGACCTGTGTATCTAATCCTGTGTGATACTGACTGCTGAGCTGTGTATCTAATCCTATCCTGTGTGATACTGACTGCTGAGCCGTGTATCTAATCCTATCCTGTGTGACAATGACTGCTCAGCTGTGTATCTAATCCTATCCTGTGTGATACTGTCTGCTGAGCCGTGTATCTAATCCTATCCTGTGTAATACAGTCTGCTCAGCTGTGTATCTAATCCTATCCTGTGTGATACTGTCTGCTGAGCCGTGTATCTAATCCTATCCTGTGTAATACAGTCTGCTGAGCTGTGTATATAATCCTATCCTGTGTGATACTGGCTGCTGAGCTGTGTAACTAATCCTATCCTGTGTGACACTGCTGAGCTGTGTATCTAATCTTATCCTATGTGATACTGTCCGCTGAGCTGTGTATCTAATCCTATGCTGTGTGAGACTGTCTACTGAGCCATGTATCTAATCCTATCCTGTGATACTGTCTGCTGAGCCGTGCATCTAATCCTATCCTGTGTGATAGTCTGCTGAACTGTGTATCTAATCCTATCCTGTGTGATCCTGACTGCTGAGCCGTGTATCTAATCCTATCCTGTGTGAGACTGACTGCTCAGCTGTGTATCTAATCCTATCCTGTGTGATACTGTCTGCTGAGCCGTGTATCTAATCTTATCCTGTGTGATACTGTCTGCTGAGCCGTGTATCTAATCCTATCCTGTGTGATACTGACTGCTGAGCTGTGTATCTAATCCTATCCTGTGTGAGACTGACTGCTGAGCTGTGTATCTAATCCTATCCTGTGTGATACTGTCTGCTGAGCCGTGTATCTAATCCTATCCTGTGTGATACTGTCTGCTGAGCCGTGTATCTAATCCTATCCTGTGTGATACAGTCTGCTGAGCCGTGTATCTAATCTTATCCTGTGTGATACTGTCTGCTGAGCCGTGTATCTAATCCTATCCTGTGTGATACTGTCTGCTGAGCTGTGTATATAATCCTATCCTGTGTGACACTGACTGCTGAGCTGTGTATCTAATCCTATCCTGTGTGAGACTGACTGCTGAGCTGTGTATCTAATCCTATCCCGTGTGATACTGTCTGCTGAGCCGTGTATCTAATCCTATCCTGTGTGATACACTCTGCTGAGCCGTGTATCTAATCTTATCCTGTGTGATACTGTCTGCTGAGCCGTGTATCTAATCCTATCCTGTGTGATAATGTCTGCTGAGCTGTGTATCTAATCCTATCCTGTGTGATACTGACTGCTGAGCTGTGTATCTAATCCTATCCTGTGTGATACTGACTGCTGAGCTGAGTATCTAATCCTATCCTGTGTGATACTGACTGCTGAGCTGTGTATCTAATCCTATCCTGTGTGATACTGTCTGCTGAGCCGTGTATCTAATCTTATCCTGTGTGATACTGTCTGCTGAGCCGTGTATCTAATCCTATCCTGTGTGATGCTGTCTGCTGAGCCGTGTATCTAATCCTATCCTGTGTAATACAGTCTGCTGAGCCGTGTATCTAATCCTATCCTGTGTGATACTGTCTGCTGAGCCGTGTATCTAATCCTAACCTGTATGATACTGTCTGCTGAGCTGTGTATATAATCCTATCCTGTGTGATACTGGCTGCTGAGCTGTGTAACTAATCCTATCCTGTGTGACACTGCTGAGCTGTGTATCTAATCTTATCCTATGTGATACTGTCTGCTGAGCTGTGTATCTAATCCTATGCTGTGTGATAGTCTGCTGAGCCATGTATCTAATCCTATCCTGTGTGATACTGTCTACTGAGCCATGTATCTAATCCTATCCTGTGATACTGTCTGCTGAGCCGTGCATCTACTCCTATCCTGTGTGATAGTCTGCTGAACTGTGTATCTAATCCTATCCTGTGTGATCCTGACTGCTGAGCCGTGTATCTAATCCTATCCTGTGTGAGACTGACTGCTGAGCTGTGTATCTAATCCTATCCTGTGTGATACTGTCTGCTGAGCCGTGTATCTAATCCTATCCTGTGTGATACAGTCAGCTGAGCCGTGTATCTAATCTTATCCTGTGTGATACTGTCTGCTGAGCCGTGTATCTAATCCTATCCTGTGTGATAATGTCTGATGAGCTGTGTATATAATCCTATCCTGTGTGATACTGACTGCTGAGCTGTGTATCTAATCCTATCCTGTGTGATACTGTGTGCTGAGCCATGTATCTAATCCTATCCTGTGTGATATTGTCTGCTGAGCTGTGTATCTAATCCTATCCTGTGTGATACTGTCTGCTGAGCTGTGTATCTAATCCTATCCTGTGTGATACTGACTGCTGAGCTGTGTATCTAATCCTATCCTGTGTGATACTGTCTGCTGAGCTGTGTATCTAACCCTATCCTGTGGGATACTGTCTGCTGAGCTGTGTATCTAATCTTATCCTGTGGGATACTGTCTGCTGAGCTGTGTATCTAATCCTATCCTGTGGGATACTGTCTGCTGAGCTGTGTATCTAACCTTATCCTGTGGGATACTGTCTGATGAGCTGTGTATCTAATCCTATCCTGTGTGATACTGACTGCTGAGCTGTGTATCTAATCCTATCCTGTGTGATACTGACTGCTGAGCTGAGTATCTAATCCTATCCTGTGTGATACTGACTGCTAAGCTGTGTATCTAATCCTATCCTGTGTGATACTGACTGCTAAGCTGTGTATCTAATCCTATCCTGTGTGATACTGACTGCTGAGCTGAGTATCTAATCCTATCCTGTGTGATACTGACTGCTGAGCTGAGTATCTAATCCTATCCTGTGTGATACTGTCTGCTGAGCTGTGTATCTAATCCTATCCTGTGTGATACTGTCTGCTGAGCTGTGTATCTAATCCTATCCTGTGGGATACTGTGTGCTGAGCTGTGTATCTAATCCTATCCTGTGTGATACTGTGTGCTGAGCCATGTATCTAATCCTATCCTGTGTGATATTGTCTGCTGAGCTGTGTATCTAATCCTATCCTGTGTGATACTGTCTGCTGAGCTGTGTATCTAATCCTATCCTGTGTGATACTGACTGCTGAGCTGTGTATCTAATCCTATCCTGTGTGATACTGTCTGCTGAGCTGTGTATCTAACCCTATCCTGTGGGATACTGTCTGCTGAGCTGTGTATCTAATCTTATCCTGTGGGATACTGTCTGTTGAGCTGTGTATCTAATCCTATCCTGTGGGATACTGTCTGCTGAGCTGTGTATCTAACCTTATCCTGTGGGATACTGTCTGATGAGCTGTGTATCTAATCCTATCCTGTGTGATACTGACTGCTGAGCTGTGTATCTAATCCTATCCTGTGTGATACTGACTGGTGAGCTGAGTATCTAATCCTATCCTGTGTGATACTGACTGCTAAGCTGTGTATCTAATCCTATCCTGTGTGATACTGACTGCTAAGCTGTGTATCTAATCCTATCCTGTGTGATACTGACTGCTAAGCCGTGTATCTAATCCTATCCTGTGTGATACTGTCTGCTAAGCCGTGTATCTAATCCTATCCTGTGTGATACTGTCTGCTGAGCTGTGTATCTAATCCTATCCTGTGTGATACTGTCTGCTGAGCTGTGTATCTAATCTTATCCTGTGGGATACTGTCTGCTGAGCTGTGTATCTAATCCACTCCTGTGTGATACTGACTGCTGAGCTGTGTATCTAATCCTATCCTGTGTGATACTGTCTGACCTGTGTATCTAATCCTGTGTGATACTGACTGCTGAGCTGTGTATCTAATCCTATCCTGTGTGATACTGACTGCTGAGCCGTGTATCTAATCCTATCCTGTGTGACAATGACTGCTCAGCTGTGTATCTAATCCTATCCTGTGTGATACTGTCTGCTGAGCCGTGTATCTAATCCTATCCTGTGATACTGTCTGCTGAGCCGTGCATCTACTCCTATCCTGTGTGATAGTCTGCTGAACTGTGTATCTAATCCTATCCTGTGTGATCCTGACTGCTGAGCCGTGTATCTAATCCTATCCTGTGTGAGACTGACTGCTGAGCTGTGTATCTAATCCTATCCTGTGTGATACTGTCTGCTGAGCCGTGTATCTAATCCTATCCTGTGTGATACAGTCAGCTGAGCCGTGTATCTAATCTTATCCTGTGTGATACTGTCTGCTGAGCCGTGTATCTAATCCTATCCTGTGTGATAATGTCTGATGAGCTGTGTATATAATCCTATCCTGTGTGATACTGACTGCTGAGCTGTGTATCTAATCCTATCCTGTGTGATACTGTGTGCTGAGCCATGTATCTAATCCTATCCTGTGTGATATTGTCTGCTGAGCTGTGTATCTAATCCTATCCTGTGTGATACTGTCTGCTGAGCTGTGTATCTAATCCTATCCTGTGTGATACTGACTGCTGAGCTGTGTATCTAATCCTATCCTGTGTGATACTGTCTGCTGAGCTGTGTATCTAACCCTATCCTGTGGGATACTGTCTGCTGAGCTGTGTATCTAATCTTATCCTGTGGGATACTGTCTGCTGAGCTGTGTATCTAACCTTATCCTGTGGGATACTGTCTGATGAGCTGTGTATCTAATCCTATCCTGTGTGATACTGACTGCTGAGCTGTGTATCTAATCCTATCCTGTGTGATACTGACTGCTGAGCTGAGTATCTAATCCTATCCTGTGTGATACTGACTGCTAAGCTGTGTATCTAATCCTATCCTGTGTGATACTGACTGCTAAGCTGTGTATCTAATCCTATCCTGTGTGATACTGACTGCTGAGCTGAGTATCTAATCCTATCCTGTGTGATACTGACTGCTGAGCTGAGTATCTAATCCTATCCTGTGTGATACTGTCTGCTGAGCTGTGTATCTAATCCTATCCTGTGTGATACTGTCTGCTGAGCTGTGTATCTAATCCTATCCTGTGGGATACTGTCTGCTGAGCTGTGTATCTAATCCTATCCTGTGTGATACTGTGTGCTGAGCCATGTATCTAATCCTATCCTGTGTGATATTGTCTGCTGAGCTGTGTATCTAATCCTATCCTGTGTGATACTGTCTGCTGAGCTGTGTATCTAATCCTATCCTGTGTGATACTGACTGCTGAGCTGTGTATCTAATCCTATCCTGTGTGATACTGTCTGCTGAGCTGTGTATCTAACCCTATCCTGTGGGATACTGTCTGCTGAGCTGTGTATCTAATCTTATCCTGTGGGATACTGTCTGTTGAGCTGTGTATCTAATCCTATCCTGTGGGATACTGTCTGCTGAGCTGTGTATCTAACCTTATCCTGTGGGATACTGTCTGATGAGCTGTGTATCTAATCCTATCCTGTGTGATACTGACTGCTGAGCTGTGTATCTAATCCTATCCTGTGTGATACTGACTGCTGAGCTGAGTATCTAATCCTATCCTGTGTGATACTGACTGCTAAGCTGTGTATCTAATCCTATCCTGTGTGATACTGACTGCTAAGCTGTGTATCTAATCCTATCCTGTGTGATACTGACTGCTAAGCCGTGTATCTAATCCTATCCTGTGTGATACTGTCTGCTGAGCCGTGTATCTAATCCTATCCTGTGTGATACTGTCTGCTGAGCTGTGTATCTAATCCTATCCTGTGTGATACTGTCTGCTGAGCTGTGTATCTAATCTTATCCTGTGGGATACTGTCTGCTGAGCTGTGTATCTAATCCACTCCTGTGTGATACTGACTGCTGAGCTGTGTATCTAATCCTATCCTGTGTGATACTGTCTGACCTGT
Source organism: Dendrobates tinctorius (assembly GCF_039654945.1). Classification (NCBI taxonomy): domain Eukaryota; kingdom Metazoa; phylum Chordata; class Amphibia; order Anura; family Dendrobatidae; genus Dendrobates; species Dendrobates tinctorius. Next base: position 3,776,177 of record NW_027361681.1, on the reverse strand, counting down.
GTATCTAATCCTGTGTGATACTGACTGCTGAGCTGTGTATCTAATCCTATCCTGTGTGATACTGACTGCTGAGCCGTGTATCTAATCCTATCCTGTGTGACAATGACTGCTCAGCTGTGTATCTAATCCTATCCTGTGTGATACTGTCTGCTGAGCCGTGTATCTAATCCTATCCTGTGTAATACAGTCTGCTGAGCCGTGTATCTAATCCTATCCTGTGTGATACTGTCTGCTGAGCCGTGTATCTAATCCTAACCTGTATGATACTGTCTGCTGAGCTGTGTATATAATCCTATCCTGTGTGATACTGGCTGCTGAGCTGTGTAACTAATCCTATCCTGTGTGACACTGCTGAGCTGTGTATCTAATCTTATCCTATGTGATACTGTCCGCTGAGCTGTGTATCTAATCCTATGCTGTGTGAGACTGTCTACTGAGCCATGTATCTAATCCTATCCTGTGATACTGTCTGCTGAGCCGTGCATCTAATCCTATCCTGTGTGATAGTCTGCTGAACTGTGTATCTAATCCTATCCTGTGTGATCCTGACTGCTGAGCCGTGTATCTAATCCTATCCTGTGTGAGACTGACTGCTCAGCTGTGTATCTAATCCTATCCTGTGTGATACTGTCTGCTGAGCCGTGTATCTAATCTTATCCTGTGTGATACTGTCTGCTGAGCCGTGTATATAATCCTATCCTGTGTGATACTGACTGCTGAGCTGTGTATCTAATCCTATCCTGTGTGAGACTGACTGCTGAGCTGTGTATCTAATCCTATCCTGTGTGATACTGTCTGCTGAGCCGTGTATCTAATCCTATCCTGTGTGATACTGTCTGCTGAGCCGTGTATCTAATCCTATCCTGTGTGATACAGTCTGCTGAGCCGTGTATCTAATCTTATCCTGTGTGATAGTCTGCTGAGCCGTGTATCTAATCCTATCCTGTGTGATGTCTGCTGAGCTGTGTATATAATCCTATCCTGTGTGATACTGACTGCTGAGCTGTGTATCTAATCCTATCCTGTGTGATACTGTCTGCTGAGCTGTGTATATAATCCTATCCTGTGTGACACTGACTGCTGAGCTGTGTATCTAATCCTATCCTGTGTGAGACTGACTGCTGAGCTGTGTATCTAATCCTATCCCGTGTGATACTGTCTGCTGAGCCGTGTATCTAATCCTATCCTGTGTGATACACTCTGCTGAGCCGTGTATCTAATCTTATCCTGTGTGATACTGTCTGCTGAGCCGTGTATCTAATCCTATCCTGTGTGATAATGTCTGCTGAGCTGTGTATCTAATCCTATCCTGTGTGATACTGACTGCTGAGCTGTGTATCTAATCCTATCCTGTGTGATACTGACTGCTGAGCTGAGTATCTAATCCTATCCTGTGTGATACTGACTGCTGAGCTGTGTATCTAATCCTATCCTGTGTGATACTGTCTGCTGAGCCGTGTATCTAATCTTATCCTGTGTGATACTGTCTGCTGAGCCGTGTATCTAATCCTATCCTGTGTGATGCTGTCTGCTGAGCCGTGTATCTAATCCTATCCTGTGTAATACAGTCTGCTGAGCCGTGTATCTAATCCTATCCTGTGTGATACTGTCTGCTGAGCCGTGTATCTAATCCTAACCTGTATGATACTGTCTGCTGAGCTGTGTATATAATCCTATCCTGTGTGATACTGGCTGCTGAGCTGTGTAACTAATCCTATCCTGTGTGACACTGCTGAGCTGTGTATCTAATCTTATCCTATGTGATACTGTCTGCTGAGCTGTGTATCTAATCCTATGCTGTGTGATAGTCTGCTGAGCCATGTATCTAATCCTATCCTGTGTGATACTGTCTACTGAGCCATGTATCTAATCCTATCCTGTGATACTGTCTGCTGAGCCGTGCATCTACTCCTATCCTGTGTGATAGTCTGCTGAACTGTGTATCTAATCCTATCCTGTGTGATCCTGACTGCTGAGCCGTGTATCTAATCCTATCCTGTGTGAGACTGACTGCTGAGCTGTGTATCTAATCCTATCCTGTGTGATACTGTCTGCTGAGCCGTGTATCTAATCCTATCCTGTGTGATACAGTCTGCTGAGCCGTGTATCTAATCTTATCCTGTGTGATACTGTCTGCTGAGCCGTGTATCTAATCCTATCCTGTGTGATAATGTCTGATGAGCTGTGTATATAATCCTATCCTGTGTGATACTGACTGCTGAGCTGTGTATCTAATCCTATCCTGTGTGATACTGTGTGCTGAGCCATGTATCTAATCCTATCCTGTGTGATATTGTCTGCTGAGCTGTGTATCTAATCCTATCCTGTGTGATACTGTCTGCTGAGCTGTGTATCTAATCCTATCCTGTGTGATACTGACTGCTGAGCTGTGTATCTAATCCTATCCTGTGTGATACTGTCTGCTGAGCTGTGTATCTAACCCTATCCTGTGGGATACTGTCTGCTGAGCTGTGTATCTAATCTTATCCTGTGGGATACTGTCTGCTGAGCTGTGTATCTAATCCTATCCTGTGGGATACTGTCTGCTGAGCTGTGTATCTAACCTTATCCTGTGGGATACTGTCTGATGAGCTGTGTATCTAATCCTATCCTGTGTGATACTGACTGCTGAGCTGTGTATCTAATCCTATCCTGTGTGATACTGACTGCTGAGCTGAGTATCTAATCCTATCCTGTGTGATACTGACTGCTAAGCTGTGTATCTAATCCTATCCTGTGTGATACTGACTGCTAAGCTGTGTATCTAATCCTATCCTGTGTGATACTGACTGCTGAGCTGAGTATCTAATCCTATCCTGTGTGATACTGACTGCTGAGCTGAGTATCTAATCCTATCCTGTGTGATACTGTCTGCTGAGCTGTGTATCTAATCCTATCCTGTGTGATACTGTCTGCTGAGCTGTGTATCTAATCCTATCCTGTGTGATACTGTGTGCTGAGCTGTGTATCTAATCCTATCCTGTGTGATACTGTGTGCTGAGCCATGTATCTAATCCTATCCTGTGTGATATTGTCTGCTGAGCTGTGTATCTAATCCTATCCTGTGTGATACTGTCTGCTGAGCTGTGTATCTAATCCTATCCTGTGTGATACTGACTGCTGAGCTGTGTATCTAATCCTATCCTGTGTGATACTGTCTGCTGAGCTGTGTATCTAATCCTATCCTGTGTGATACTGTCTGCTGAGCTGTGCATCTAATCTTATCCTGTGGGATACTGTCTGCTGAGCTGTGTATCTAATCCTATCCTGTGGGATACTGTCTGCTGAGCTGTGTATCTAACCTTATCCTGTGGGATACTGTCTGATGAGCTGTGTATCTAATCCTATCCTGTGTGATACTGACTGCTGAGCTGTGTATCTAATCCTATCCTGTGTGATACTGACTGCTGAGCTGAGTATCTAATCCTATCCTGTGTGATACTGACTGCTAAGCTGTGTATCTAATCCTATCCTGTGTGATACTGACTGCTAAGCTGTGTATCTAATCCTATCCTGTGTGATACTGACTGCTGAGCTGAGTATCTAATCCTATCCTGTGTGATACTGCCTGCTGAGCCGTGTATCTAATCCTATCCTGTGTGATAGACTGCTAAGCTGTGTATCTAATCCTATCCTGTGTGATACTGACTGCTGAGCCGTGTATCTAATCCTATCCTGTGTGATACTGTGTGCTGAGCTGTGTATCTAATCCTATCCTGTGTGATACTGACTGCTAAGCCGTGTATCTAATCCTATCCTGTGTGATACTGACTGCTGAGCCGTGTATCTAATCCTATCCTGTGTGATACTGTGTGCTGAGCTGTGTATCTAATCCTATCCTGTGTGATACTGTGTGCTGAGCCGTGTATCTAATCCTATCCTGTGTGATACTGTCTGCTGAGCTGTGTATCTAATCCTATCCTGTGTGATACTGTGTGCTGAGCCATGTATCTAATCCTATCCTGTGTGATAATGTCTGCTGAGCTGTGTATCTAATCCTCTCCTGTGGGATACTGTCTGCTGAGCTGTGTATCTAATCCTATCGTGTATAATATCTCTGCTGAGCTCCTATACTTATGTAATATATAACTAAGTTTACCCCTTGAGCCTTGCTATTAGATACAGTTATGGTGGATGTATCTCAGCTGTACTGTCTTGTGCGCTTTGCCCAGAACACATCACCCTCCTCGGTCTCCTCCTCACCTGACTGGCTCCACAGCTACTTCCGCCATCTCTTCTCACTTCCGGTTACCGTCATTTCCCCCTCTGATGACCCGGAAACAGTTGCTATAGCGTGTGGCTGCTGTTGGAGGCGGAGAGCGGATGATTGGCGTTATCTCTCCGGTAATTATTGTTATTAATTTCCCCACACAGGCGTCATGTTCAGTCCTGGGGATCAGCAGCCGGTGATGACTGAGCCCCTCAGTGCCGGCTCTACCTGCCCCAGATGAAACCGAGACTCCTGACAGGAAAAACTGCCTCATTGTTACTGACGACATCAACCATAGGGATGACAGAAATACTGGCTTCCTAACCTTATAGCTGCCCCCCGCCGGAGGTCCCCTGACCTTATAGCTGCCCCCCGCCGGAGGCCCCCTGACCTTATAGCTGCCGCCAGCCAGAGGCCCCCTGACCTTATAGCTGCCGCGAGCCAGAGGCCCCCTAACCTTATAGCTGCCCCCCGCCGGAGGCCCCCTGACCTTATAGCTGCCGCCAGCCAGAGGCCCCCTAACCTTATAGCTGCCGCCAGCCAGAGGCCCCCTGACCTTATAGCTGCCGCGAGCCAGAGGCCCCCTAACCTTATAGCTGCCCCCCGCCGGAGGCCCCCTGACCTTATAGCTGCCGCCAGCCAGAGGCCCCCTAACCTTATAGCTGCCGCCAGCCAGAGGCCCCCTGACCTTATAGCTGCAGCGAGCCAGAGCCCCCCTAACCTTATAGCTGCTGTGAGCCAGAGGCCCCTGACCTTATAGCTGCCCCCGGCCAGAGGCCCCCTAACCTTATAGCTGCCGCCAGCCAGAGGCCCCCTAACTTTATAGCTGCCGCCAGCCAGAGGCCACCTGACCTTATAGCTGCAGCGAGCCAGAGGCCCCCTAACCTTATAGCTGCCGTGAGCCAGAGGCCCCTGACCTTATAGCTGCCCCCGGCCAGAGGCCCCCTGACCTTATAGCTGCCGCGAGCCAGAGGCCCCCTAACCTTATAGTTGCCGCGAGCCAGAGGCCCCCTGACCTTATAGCTGCCGCGAGCCAGAGGCCCCCTGACCTTATAGCTGCCGCGAGCCAGAGGCCCCCTGACCTTATAGCTGCCGCGAGCCAGAGGCCCCCTGACCTTATAGCTGCCGCGAGCCAGAGGCCCCCTGACCTTATAGCTGCCGCGAGCCAGAGGCCCCCTGACCTTATAGCTGCCGCGAGCCAGAGGCCCCCTAACTTTATAGCTGCCGCGAGCCAGAGGCCCCCTGACCTTATAGCTGCCGCGAGCCAGAGGCCCCCTGACCTTATAGCTGCCGCGAGCCAGAGGCCCCCTAACCTTATAGCTGCCGCGAGCCAGAGGCCCCCTAACCTTATAGCTGCCGCGAGCCAGAGGCCCCCTGACCTTATAGCTGCCGTCGGCCCCCTGACCTTATAGCTGCCGTCGGCCCCCTGACCTTATAGCTGCCGTCGGCCCCCTGACCTTATAGCTGCCGTCGGCCCGGCCCTGACCTGATAGCGGCCGTCGGCCCCCTGACCTGATAGCGGCCGTCGGCCCCCTGACCTGATAGCGGCCGTCGGCCCCCTGACCTGATAGCTGCCGTCGGCCCCCTGACCTGATAGCTGCCGTCGGCCCCCTGACCTGATAGCTGCCGTCGGCCCCCTGACCTGATAGCTGCCGTCGGCCCCCTGACCTGATAGCGGCCGTCGGCCCCCTGACCTGATAGCGGCCGTCGGCCCCCTGACCTGATAGCGGCCGTCGGCCCCCTGACCTGATAGCTGCCGTCGGCCCCCTGACCTGATAGCTGCCGTCGGCCCCCTGACCTGATAGCTGCCGTCGGCCCCCTGACCTGATAGCTGCCGTCGGCCCCCTGACCTGATAGCTGCCGTCGGCCCCCTGACCTGATAGCTGCCGTCGGCCCCCTGACCTGATAGCTGCCGTCGGCCCCCTGACCTGATAGCTGCCGTCGGCCCCCTGACCTGATAGCTGCCGTCGGCCCCCTGACCTGATAGCTGCCGTCGGCCCCCTGACCTGATAGCGGCCGTCGGCCCCCTGAACTGATAGCTGCCGCCAGCCGGAGGCCCACTGACCTGATAGCTGCCGGAGACCCCTGACCTTAAAGCGGGCGCTGACGGAACCCCCAATGTAATAACCCTCATCTATTACTGTGTTTTTCCTCTTCCACAGCAGCAGACATGTCGGACGATGAGGGGGCCCCGGTGGTGAAGAAGTCTCGTATTTTCTACGGCAGTTTGGCAGATAAAGAAAAGGAGCGAATCTCCAAGGGGGAGACGTCTCTGGGGAAAGCCGCGGTGAAGGCTGGCATAGAGTCCGGGAACATCAATATCGGAGGAGGTGACTGAGACCTTGTCTTACCGATACTTTGCTGACCGTCCTCCAGGATTTATTGTGAAAACTTGTTTAACTTTCAAATGTACTTTGTGTTCGCACTTTCAAGATCTTTGCTTGCATTCAGTGAATGAAATCATTCCTGTTAACATCCAGAGGGTTAAAATCGGCACAGACTTAGCACTGCTTACAAGCTGAGGGTTTCCTGCAATTGACAATCAGTCTTGACAATCATCTGACTTCACCCGATGCATTTTATCTGCATTGATACATTGTAACAAATCATCAGCATGTGCGTTGCTGCTGTTAAAGGGTTATTCGCAGAAAGTAATATATAGGAGGGCGGATCATTTGATCACTGGGGGTCTGAACAATGGGACCCTGAGATCGGAGCTCTGGAAACCTGAGAGTAGAGTTGAGATGTGCATTCCATTTATTGTTTATGGAAGTGCGTTCAGTTTTTTCCAGCAGTCCCATAAGTAATGAATGGAGTAGACGTCGAGCATGTGTATCTCTGCTCTATTCGGGGCAGTGCTGCAGAGCCCCTCGGGATCGCTGGGTATTCCACAGTTGGACCCCTGCAATCATGTTATCTCCTTTCCAGAGGAGAAGAAAAATCAAGTTATTCTTATGGAGACAACCCTTTAAGCTTGGAAGGACGTAGACTGCATGCAATTGTGACCAACTTTCAGCGGTGATAACAGGACAAGTGATCAGCTTCTGGATATAAATAGGGGTATCATTAGTCACTGTAAATAGGGGTATCATTATTCACTGCCCACAAGCAGTGATGTTGAATTTGATCTGAAAAGGAAATGGAAAGCATAATAGAAAGTTGCTAAACTTTTGCCATATTGTCCTCTAATTCCACTTCTACCTTAGGGGAGTCATTTGACCTTGAAGAGCACATCAGCGAGAGACAGGCAGAGGTACTCGCTGAGTTCGAGCGTAGGAAGCGAGCGCGACAGATCAATGTGTCCACCGATGACTCTGAGGTGAAGGCCTGTCTGAGGGCCCTCGGGGAGCCTATCACTCTGTTTGGAGAGGGGCCGGCGGAGCGGAGAGAAAGGTGAGATAATTTGTGCAGTAAAGCCTTTCTGATATCCTACTTGCGCAGAATACTGTCATCGTGTCTGCTGAACAATGAATCTTCCAATTCAATGGCTGAAGGCAGAAATCTACTTTTCTGAACCACTTCTGTCAGGTTTCTGGACCTTTCCATCGCACAGTGATTGATGTCAAATAATAATCATTCTGCTTTGCAGGTTGCGAAATGTTCTCTCTGTTGTCGGCACAGATGCCTTGAAAAAAAACAAGAAAGAAGATGAGAAATCCAAAGCCTCAAGGGAAGAGGTATGATGGAGGTCCATACTGGCCATTGTATAGTGTCTTTTAATTTTGTATTACACTGCAGAGCTGTCTTCACATTTCTGAGTTCCAGAGCTGAAATCCCTCTGAGAACTCCATGCTTGTTCAGCGTCTGCATTGCTGATTTTATTTGTTGGCTTTGTCTAGTTATCTGATGTAGAGAAAAATATCTCCCTGCATTAGAGGCCCCAGGTTGGGTACAAAAGTATGGTTTGTTATCAAGCTTGCTAACAGCTTCATATAACAACCAGCAGAATATTGGACGGTGTAACTGAGGATTAGTACAGGATAAGTAATGTATGTACACAGTGACTCTATATTAGCAGAATAGTGAGTGCAGCACTGGAGTATAATACAGGGTGTAACTCAGGATCAGTAATGTAATGTATGTACACAGTGACTGCACCAGCAGAATAGTGAGTGCAGCTCTGGGGTATAATACAGGATGTAACTCAGGATCAGTAATGTATGTACACAGTGACTGCACCAGCAGAATAGTGAGTGCAGCTCTGGAGTATAATACAGGGTGTAACTCAGGATCAGTAATGTATGTACACAGTGTCTGTACTAGCAGAATAGTGAGTGCAGCACTGGAGTATGATACCAGATGTAACTCAGGATCTGTACAGGATAAGTAATGTAATGTATGTACACAGTCTCCACCAGAATAGTGATTACAGATATGGAGTATAACTCTGAATCAATACAGGATCATTAATGTAATGTGTGTGTCACGGCACTGTTGCAGGATATCCCAGAGCTAGGGGCGCCCTCTCTGCTCTCAAGATTACTTCAGATAGTGAAGATACCATGGCCACGTGCCTTGCTAACCTCCTGAATCGGCCCTATATCTGTCCCCCTCCTCCAAACCCAGGGAAGAGGGGAGTTGTAGTGTGTAAGAACACACAAACCAGACTAACAAGGGAAGATTAAAAACATGTGACACGCACAAAAATGAACAGGTCGGTTGGACAGTGTTCACACCACCCAAAGACTGAAACACAAAGCAAAAACCCAATATGACAAACGTGCAAAAATACTCTGTTGTAAAAAATATAACAGCAAGTGCTAGTAAAACATGATAAGAAAAGCAGGGTATTTAGTTGATACGTTTTTTGCAAAAATGTATACTAAGCCACTCAACCAATGTCACGGTATACCCATCTCGGAGCAGTCCTATCTAATGTATTTAATACCTGATCATGTGAACAGTACCTATATGAGTAGGATTCAGAAAGGCGCTTTTTGATGTGGGCACGCTGTGTAAGACGGCTCTTTATGTGCGTGTCACACGAGAGGGGAGGGAAACTCCCAAAACTTGCATGAGCAAAGAACTAATAGATTAAAAACACATGTGACGCGCACAAAAATGAATAGATCGGTTGGACAGTGTTCACACCACCCAAAGACTGAAACACGAAAAAACACAGTATGACAAACGTGCAAAAATACTGTTGTAAAAAATATAACAGTAGACAGCAAGTGCTCGTAAAAAACAACAAAAACAGGGTATTTAGTTGATAGCATACATTTTTTGCAAAAAACATAAGTCACTCCACCAACGTCACGGTATACCCATCTCGGAGCAGTCCTATCTAATGTATTTACCCCCCCCCTCTTGTGTGACACGCACATAAAGAGCCGTCTTACACAGCGTGCCCACATAAGAAGCGCCTTTCTGAATCCTGCTCATATAGGTACTGTTCACATGATCAGGTTTTAAATACATTAGATAGGATTGCTACGAGATGGGTATACCGTGACGTTGGTGGAGTGGCTTAGTATACATTTCTTGCAAAAAACGTATCAACTAAATACCCTGTTTTTGTTACCATTTTTTACTAGCACTTGCTGTCTACTGTTATATTTTTTTACCACAGAGTAGTTTTGCACGTTTGTCATACTGTGTTTTTTCTTTGTGTAACAAGGGAAGATGTACAGGGGTAAATGAAATTACCAATCATATAAATATGCACTCACAAACAGAGTGGAACACTGGGACGTAAAGGAAGGAAAAACCAAATAGGAGAAGATGAGGATATGCACACAGACAAATCACCAAGCAAAAGTCTTCTGAACAGCTCTCCCAATGCTTCCTCAAACAACCAGCACATTCAATCTCCAGAACCATGCAGTACGAAACTAACACTGGCAATCCCTGATTGCCAGAGGCGCGAATATATAGTGGAGTGGCCAACACTGAACAGCTGAGACAGTACCAGGAGCTTCAACTGAACAGATTAATCCCTGTACCGCTAGCAGAAAACTGCTCTGTTTAATATGATGATGAAGTGCTCCTAACCAGTGCAGGAATAGGAGAAATCAGACGCTGCGGTCTTCTGGCTCCTCTTTGTCATGGTAAACCCATGACAGTACCCCCCTTCTAAGAGACTCGCCCCTGAGGTCCATCATGGTGTTCCGCGTGAAAAGACCAGATCAACCTGATCACATGAACATAAAATTCTGTTACCCATGTCCTCTTTTTCAGGACTGTATCCCTTCCAGTGTACCAGATACTGAAGAGACCGAGGAACCAAGCAAGAATCAATGATCTTAGCAATCTCAAATTTCAAATTCACATCAAGACTGATTGGAGATGGAGGTGGTGATGATGATGGTTCAGAGGACACAACATATTTTTTGGAGCAGAGACTGGTGAAACACATTATGAATCCTAAAAGTGGGTGGCAAAGTAAGGCGGGATTGACAGTCACAATCTTTTAGTGACCGATGACCCTGGGACCCAGTTTCTAAAAAGGAACCTTCAACTTTTAATGTTCCTCGAGGACAACTGCACTAAATCACCATCACACAGGTCCAGACCAACCAAACATCTCCGATCAGCCACTCTCTTTGGACCCCATCCTCTTAAAGTTATCAATAACTCCATGCCACACAGACATAATTGATGATGAAAACTGTTCCTCTTCAGGTAATCCAGCAGGACGATTTCTATTAAATGAGATGAACTGAAGATGAAACCCATATGCCCCGAAAAATGGGGACTTACCAGTAGACTCATGACAACTATTATTTACAGCAAATTCAGCTAGATGTATGTAAGTAACCCATTTTTCCTGATTCTTAGACACAAAGATCCTAAGATAAGTTTCAAATTTTTGGTTTACAAGTTGTTTGCCCATTAGACTGTGGATTTAAGGCTGAAGAAAACGACAGATGGATCCCCAAATGAGTGCAAAATGCCCTCCAAAATTTGGGAATAAATTGCACCCCCCGCTGTAGGAATCCCATGTAATGTCACAATTTGCTGATAATTTGCCCCAACGTCTTGGCATTGGGTAAAGCTGGTAGCAGAATGAAATGAGACATCTTGCTGAATCTGTCCATTACCACCAAAAGTACAGTGTTACCTGAAGATATTGGTAGATCTGTGATGAAATCTACCGATAAATGAGTCCAAGGTAGACTGTGAATCACCAATGGGTGGAGAGACCCTGATGGATGAGTATGAGAGGTTTTAGAATGTGCACATACTCCCGGACATCCTGATGTACCCCAAACTACCAAAAATGCTGGGTAAGGAGATCTGTAGTGACTTTATTACCAGGTTGTCCGGCCAAGACCAAATCATGATGTTCGCTCAAAACTTAAGACGGAGATTTACAGGAACAAACAGTTTACCTAACGAACAGGTAGTATGGGTGTCACCCTGAGCCTCAGCAACCTCTTTCTGAAGGTCAGAACTTAAAGCAGCACTAACCACCCCTTTCTGTAGTATAGGAACTGGTTCACAATTATCTCCACCCCCAGGAAAACGAGATAAGGCATCTGCCTTAATGGTTTTTATACCCCGCCGGCCTATATGTGACAAAAAAGTTGAATCTGGTGAAGAACAGTGTCCATCTTGCCTGTCTAGGTGTCAGACACTTGGAAGATTCAAGATATAAAAGATCTTTATGATCAGTTATTACCTTGACCAGATGAACTGCTTCTTCGAGAAAATAACGACACTCTTCAAAAGCCAACTTCATTGCCAATAGTTCCCTATTAGCAAAGTCATAGTTTTTCTCAGTGGAAGACCATTTCTTAGAAAAATATGCACACAGACACCATTTACCAGGAGATGCACCATGCAACAATACAACCCCCACTTCAGACGCATCAACTTCTACAAAAAATGGCTGAGTGTCGTCCGGCTGTATAAGAATCTGTACAGATGCAAAACATCTTTTCAAGATATTAAGTGCCTCGCTGGCCTGACTGGATCACTTGGAAAAATCCATTCCTTTCCTGATCTCTATCCGTCAAAGGTTTGGCCACTACTGAAAAGTTTTTGATGTACTCTCGGTAGTAGTTGGCGAAACCAAACAACTTTTGTAAAGTCCTCAGGACGATTATAATCCCAGTACCACCTGGACTTTTGCCAGATCCATGCAAAAATCAGTGAACAATAAGTAATAACTTAGAAAAAGGATCTCCTGAACCGAGAACATGCACTTCTCTGGTTTCACAAATAATTTGTCTCCAAGTATCTGTAAAACCTGCCTGACATGTACCTGATGTGACTTGAGGTCAGGTGAATAAATTAATATGTCATCAAGATAGATTACCACAAATCTACCTACCAGGTGACTAGATGTCATTTACAAAGTGCTGAAAGACGGCGGGAGCTTTTGTCAACCCAAATAGAATCACAAGGTTCTCATAGTGTCCCTCAGGTGCATTGAAGGCTGTCTTCCACTCATTCCCCTTTTTTAATACAAATGAGATTATACGCCCCCCTGATATTCAGTATAGAAAGCCATTTTGCTCCTACAATCTGGTTAAAGTTTTCCGGGGTGTGAGGATATGGATCCCATACCTATAATCTTTCTTCTTTACAAAGCAAAACCCCGCAGTAATGGGAGATGAAGACTGTTTGATATGGCCCTTTGCCAGACTTTCAGCGATGGTCTCTCTGGAACAGAGATATTATATAGTCTGCTCTTTGGCAGCTTGGCCCCAGGTATAAAATTAATGGCGCAATCGTATAAGAACGATGAGGAGGGGAGTTCTTGACACCCCTGTTCTGAAAACATCCCCAAAGTCAGACAGGTATTCAGGCAGAGATTGGGTACTCACCCTGGCTAGCCAGGTGCCCAAGCAGTGTCCTTGACAATACTCACTCCACTTTAAGAACTCCTGAATCTGACAATCTACCACAGGGTGGTGCAGAGTTAGCTAAGCCCAAGAACCACAGGAGAAGGCCGACGCTCTAACACATAACAGTTAATACTTTCTTAGTGCATGGCCCCTACATATAGATGTAACCCTTGGATGGCTTGAGTAAAATACGACTGTCTCAAGGGTGCAGAGTTGATGGTGTTTATGGGTATAGGTCTGGACAGTGTATATGGTTTGAGGACCTGGATGAACCTAACGATCAAATTAAACCCCACCACAATGGCCAGAGAGGCTGAAATGACCACTTTTGTTTGCCCAGATGGATCTACGCTAATAAAAAGTAAAATAAAATTGTGACCTACCCACAGAGGAAATATGTACACCCGGGTTGCCAACCTCCCCTCAAACGGGCTTTTTCGTTTTCCGGCAGCTGTTTATGGTGGGTTAAGGGAGGACAAGCACCCACAAAGAAACACTCGCCCCTTTACACCAAACTACAGTTGGACCAACAGAATGTGCTGCCTCACCCAACTGCATGGGTTCCTCAGTTGACTCAGACCTAGTTTCCCTTGACACCGACTTTCCCGAAAATTGGAGTGTCTCTTTATGTCTCTGGCGAACACTGTGGTCCACACGGATTGCCATAGACATGGCCGCCTCAAGGGAAACCCGAGTCTCATGCAGAGCAAAGGCATCCTTAACCCTTACTGATAGCCCTTGTCAGAACTGGCTACAGAGCACAGGGTCGTTCCACCTAGTATTTGGTGGACCACCCCCGGAACTCGGAGCAATACTTGTCCACCGGCTGGTCTCCCTGCCGAAGCTGACATAGAATAGACTTGGCCAGGGAGTCGCGATATATATGAACCAGCACATGAAAAAAAAATTCCTCAACCGTCCAAAGAGACTGGGTTTGCACGGAGAGAAAATGCTCAAACTTGGGAGTCAGCCTGAAGGAGAGAAATTGCGATCCCCACCCATTGCTTCTCCTGAGGAGTGAGGATGTAATTTAAAATATAGCACACATGACTCCTGCAAACAACAAACTTGTGTTGCCTCCCAGAGAACCTGTTGAGCAAAACGATCTTGAGCTACATCTGGGGCTGCCTGGGAGTTGCAGTCCCTAAAACCAGATGTTTGGATGCTAAAATAGAAACAGTGCGTAGGTCTGCCACCTTCAGGCTGAGTTGCTGCAGTTGCCCTACAAGAGCAGTAATAGTATCTGTGATGGATAAAAAAAAATTGTTTGGCCAGAGTTAATGTCATGGCACTGTTGCAGGACATCCCATTACTTCTGATTGTGAAGACGCCAGGGCTACATGCCTTGCTGAGCTCCTAAATCAGCCCAGGGAGGTGGGGAGTAATGATGTATAAGAATACACAAACCAGACTAACAAGGGAGGACATACAGGGATAAATGAAAATACCAATCATACAGATATGCACTCAGATAACAGAGTTGAACATCGGGAAGTAAATGAATGAAAACCAAATATGAGAGAACGAGGATAAACCAAAAAAAAAAAAAAATAGGAGAGGATGAGGATATTCACACAGACAAATCACAAAGTAAGTCTTCTGAACAAGACTCCCAATGCTTTCCCAAACAACCAACACCTCTAACTTCAGAACAAGGCAGTATGAAACTAACTCTGACAATCCCTGATTTCTAAAGGCAAGTATGTATAGCATAGGGGAGTGGCCAACACTGAACAGCTGAGATCATCAAAGCAGGAAATCTCCAGGCTCTCTCAAATGAGTAGATTAATCCTGCACTGTTCAATATGATGAAGTACTTCTAATCAGTGCAGGAGTATGGAGAAATCAGACACTGTGGTCTCCTGGCTTCTCTGTTGCGGTAAACCCGTGACAGTGTGTACACATTGACTGCACTATCAGTATAGTGAGTGCAGCTCTGAAAAATAACTGTAAACTCAGCAATATGTGGGCAGGGGAAAATTGTATAATTCCTTGCATTTCCATTCAGTCATTGTACAACGAGTTACTTATAAACTTTCTGTACCATTTCAAGATCACCGCTTGTTGTAAATTAATAGTGAAAACTCCCAGCTGATGGCTTTCCTGCTCTATATCAGTTCACATATTTATTTCTGAGCTATGAACATCAGCAGCACTACTTTCTCTTGTTCTGATCGTTTGCTGCAATGCATCAGTGCAGGTAACACAAGATTTATTAGGAACTTGCTTTTCAGCATAAAATGATGAAGCATTAGACTGCATGAAGCTGCATTGCACAGTGGTTATATTACACTGGATCCCACTTATAGTGGATTGTTTTTATCTTCAGTACCAGCACACTTGGTATCACGAGGGGCCGAACACGCTGAAGATCGCTCGACTGTGGATTGCACGATACTCCTTACCTCGGTACGTTGTGTAGCTTTTGTCACCCTGTAGGGTCCTGGTGAAGCGGGCACGGCCTGAGGGGGCTCGAGCGGGACATCGAGTGCTATACCTGCTGGTCTTTCTGTCTGTGTCGTGCTCCCCCTCTCTGTTTTGCTTGGTGTGTTCCTATAAATCATGTTGGACAATGTTCCCATCCAATCAGATCAGAGTTTGGAGACTGAACATAGCCACATGATTGGTTATCGTCCCCCCCTCCCCTCTGTATTTACCGGTAAGATCTACTATATAAATGACTGTCCCCCCCCCGTCCCCCCCCCGTATGCCCATCTTGTACAGGGCGATGCTTCGATTGGAAAATGCCCGGGAATACAGAGTCATCCCAGAATCCACCAGGACATCCCAGAAACAAGACCTGCATAAATCCCTGCGCGTGAGTAGAATGGAGGGAAAAGAGACTGCAATTTATTAATGCTTCCTTTCCAAAATCTCTGTCAGTTAATGAAAGCACTTCGGTGTATAATCAGAGGCTGGTAATCTTTCCTGAACTAACCCACTTCTGAAGGTTTGTTACAATGTATCACTGTGAGTGTTATCAGTCTTGATTGAAATGTGTTTAATCCCTTCAAGACATTTGCAGTATATTTATATCATGGTCCCCAACCAATGCAGTATATATAGGTCATTGTGATCGCCCACGACATCGCTGCCAGGCATCAGCTGATGCTGACACCCACGGTCCGAGTGGTACCCACACCGTTCCTGGCAGTTTAGCCCCCTAAATGCTGCTAAAAGGCCTCACTGCCCTCCGATCAGCGCCGCCGTGACAGTAGTTTATCCTCACATATCTGTGTACTCGGGAGAAATTGTACAACATATTTTGGGTTCTATTTTCTCCTGTTACCCTTGTGAACAGGGCGAAAAGAACATTTTTGTAGGACTTTTTCTTTTTGTAATGGCTATATGTTATAAACTTGTATGAAGCTCCCTTGGGGGTTCAAGGTGCTCACCACACATCTAGATAAGTTCCATTAGGGGGCATATTTCAAAAATAGGGTCACTTGTGGGGGGGTTTCCACTGTTTAGGAACTTCGGGCTCTCCAAACGCAACATGGCGTCTGCTAATTATTCCAAAAAACTTTACATTCAAAAAGTCAAATTGCGCTCCTTTCCTTTCAAACCCTGCCGTGCACCCAGTGCTTTCCCCCACATATGGGATATCGGCATGCTCAGGAAAAATTGCACAACTAATTTTGTGATCCATTTTTTTCCTTTTACCTTTGCGAAAATAAAATACAAAAATTGTGTACATTTTAAAATTTGTGACAAAAAGTAAAATGTTTTTTTTCTTTCCACATTCCATTAATTCCTATATAGCACCTGAAGGGTTAATAAACTTCTTGAATGTGATTTTTGAGCACTGTGAGGGGTGCAGTTTTTAGAATGGTGTCACTTTTGGGTATAAACTGTCATATAGACCCCTCAAAGTGACCTCAAATGTGATGTGGTCCCTAGCAAAACCAAAAAAAAAAAAAAAGTTTTGGAAATTTTGACGGAAAAAATAAAAATTGCTGGTCAACTATTAGCCCTTGTAACTTCCTAACAAAAAAGTTTCAAAACTTGTGGTGATATAGACATTTGAGAAATGATATTTAACTATTTTGTGTGATAGGATTTAAGGGCAATAGGAATAAAAAGTTTGAAAATTGCCAAATTTCCAATTTTTTTTTACATAAACGCAAATCATATCAAACAAATGTTACCACTAACATGAAGTACAATATGTTACAAAAAACGTTCTCAGAATCAGTGGGAACCATTGAAGAGTTCCAGAGCTACAACCTCCTAAAGTGACACTGGTCAGAATTGTAAAAATTGGCCTGGTCAGGAAGGTGAAAACAAACTGGTGTGAAGGGGTTAATACCTATGCGGATCCATTGTGCCAAACGCTCCATCAGACAGGGTCTGGGTGCGAATTCAGCTTCTGAAAGCAGAGACCTTGAAACTGTGACCATCGCTGTCCTTTCTTGTTCCACAGTCCTTGAACAATTTCTGCAGTCAGATTGGAGACGATCGCCCTCTGTCCTTCTGTCACTTTAGTCCGAACTCAAAACTTTTGGCAACGGCGTGCTGGTAAGTGACTTATCGGTCGCAGACATGTGGGTTTGGCTCATCCGTAAGACAACAAGGTCTGACCCTACTGCACAATGGTTGCTATAACCTGCCATGGTTTACGCTTCACCCCTGGGATCCATAGTTTATATCCTGCACTGATAAAGATATCAAGCGTGGGTCCTTCTTACCGATCCCAGGAAAGCGTGCTTAAGTCCTCTGTTCTCCCATCAGGACCGACATTGAAGGAGTAACTGGACAATTGCCCAGGACCCTTGTGAAGGAGATGATTTCTTTAGACTAAAATCCCCCTTCAAAAGGGTGTTAACATGGCTACCGTATTTTATTTCAGAACGGCGTCACCCTCTGTCCATGTGTTGTCTGGTACTGTGAATCTGCCCCATTAAAATAAATAGAGCTGAGCTGCAGAAACATATACAACCCATAGTCAGGGGTGGCGCTGTCTTTAAAAGAAAACAGCAGTGTGTTTATCATTCTGGACAACCCCTTTAAGTCCAATTCTATGGGATGACCCCCCCCCCCATTGTGCTTATCGCTGCTTACTTTGGTGATTGTAGGTTTTTCTTCCCAGGAGCGGACTGTGCAAGCTTTGGTCAATTCCAGATTGTCAACCTGTACAGACCTTAAGAGGTAACTAGAGAGGGCAAAAGTGAGCGGAGCCGATAATTGTGTGGGAATAAGTAGGGATCTCCAGCTGCACCATGATGGGAGGTGTAGTTTTCCAAAGGGTTACAGATCCTGGTGTTACTGGACAGTAACCCCTTCACAGCCAGGTGATTCTCCTTTGTTTTGTTTTTTTCCTTCTTTTTCTAAGAGTCATAGCTTTTTCATTTTTCCATCCACATAACCGTATGAGGTCTTGTTTTTTGCCTGACAAGTTGTACTTTTAAATGACAACATTCATTTTAACATGTGATGCACAAGAAAGCAGGAAAAAATTCCCAAGCGCTTTGAAATTGGAAAAAAAAGTGCAATTTCTCATTTGTTTTTTGGTGGTTTTATTTACCATGGTCGCTATAAGGTAAAACTGACCCGGCAATCAGATTCTCCAGGTCAGTAGGATTACACAGATACCAAACATGTATAGTTTTGGAAATGTGTTAAATTTTGCTTGAGTCGCCACTCTCCGGGACCCTTAACACTTGTGATATTTTACCGTTTGAGGGGCTATTTTTTTGCATCTTGAGCTGCCGTTTCTTTGGATACTATTTTGAGGCACATACATTGTTTTGGTCCTCTTTTATTGCAAAGTGGCCAAAAAGACTTTTTTTTTTTTTTCACTGTTTACCTGTTTAGTGATTTGGTTTAACTTATTTTATATTTTGATCAGATTTTTACAAATGCAGCAATACCAATTGTGTATTGTCTGGTTTTTTTTTTTGGTTTTTTTTTTTTTTTTGTATGTCAAAAGGTTGTGAATGGGTTAAGGAGACAATGGTTGGGTTAATACAATGGTTTTTTTTTTTTTTTTTTTTTTCTTCCTCCAGGACACAACACAAATGTAGGCGCCATTGTGTTTCACCCTAAGTCCACGCTGTCACTGGATGAGAAGGATGTGAATCTGGCATCCTGCGCTGCGGACGGTTCTGTCAAACTGTGGAACCTGGAAAGGTGAGAAACCAGCCTGTCCACATGGCCTGCAGCTTGGGAGACTCTGGGATTACCGCCTGTTGTGGGGGTCAGCAAGTACGGGATTTGCTGCATCTTACAGGAATCTCCTCTCATAGTAGAATCTTCATGGTTTATTAACGAGCAGGAGGAGAGCAATAAAATATTCCTGGTGCAAAACTGGCTGAGATTTCAGATCATTCATTGTGCATCCAGAAAACCCTCCAGAACCCCATCCCGTATCCACGCGTTCCCATGTTTTTCCTGCATGTTTTCTTCACTTCTGTCCTGCTCATCACTATTGTGTTGTGAGTGAGGGTCTCCCCAGGGGCTCACGTTAGTGCTGTAATCTGCCTTGGGCATAGCTCCTGCCTCTGGGAATTATTTACTATCATTTGTTTTCCAAGGCACTAACATGATTTCACCAAAATGCAGCCCCAAAGATCTGCCTCCTGTTGTGCAGCTGTGCCGGACATAAAGCCATGTAGCTGTGCTGGAATCCGCTGAAGTTTTGAAGCAGAATCTCTACAAATCTTTCTAAAAAAAGAAGAAAAAAAAAAGAAAAAAAAACCTTTCTTTATCGCTTCATTGGGGGACACAGATTACCATGGGTGTATGCTGCTAGGAGGCTGACACTATGCAAAAACAAGAAAATTAGCTCCTCCTCGGCAGTATACACCCAACGACAGGCACCAAGTACCTCAGTTTGTGCTTCCGCATCTAACCAATTTTCTTTTAGGTTTTGTGTGTGTATATAAATCTTTTCCCATTTTATTTTCCAGATTCTACACCGGGAAACGGGGTAAATGTTCACCCTGCTTTCCCATATCATGCGGCTGAGCGAGCAATGTGGTGTTACCCACATCGAAACTCTCAGGACCGCAGGCAGGACCCTTTCCCTGTCACCCTCGGGTGCTACGGGCTGACTTCAGGTGGCGGGTCCTAGCCAATTCCCCTCCTCACCCCTCTCCCGGGACAGGGCTGAGAGGAAGACGGCAGTCACCGGCGGTGACTATCCCTTGCAGGCAGAAAGGTTTGGCGCCGTCTTCTGCACTATTCAGAGAGAGTGCGGGGCAGAGGACATTCATTCCCAGCAGCACCCCCTCATTGCGGGCCCCTGCGGTCATCCTCTTCAGGAAGCATGTGGACGTCAGGTAAGCAGCCTAAAGGGCTACGATCAGTCCCATGCACGCTCCTTACAGCCTGGTAGCAGAGTCTCCTTTGAATTTCCCACCCACTCTCTGCAGCCGCGCGCCTCTCTGCAGCCGCGCGCCTCTCTGCAGCCGCGCGCCTCTCTGCAGCCGCGCGCCTCTCTGCAGCCGCGCGCCTCTCTGCAGCCGCGCGCCTTTCAGCTCCCACACCGGGTGCCCTTCCCTGAAGCAGCAGGCAGCGGGGCCTCTCTCCCTTACCTCCCTCATCCACCGCGGCATTACGGGCTCATCGCGCCAGGATCAGGGCTCCGGGGGCAGAAACAGGCGCGGTGCTGATTTTACTTTCACTTTCTGTTCTGCTCCGGTGCGCGCCCGCTGCAGAGCGCGCGCTTTGTTGGCGCCATTCCTCAGCCCGTCACAGGATTGGGCTCTGTTCACGGATCCTCTCTCTCCTTATGACCCCCCACCCGCAGGTCACAGCCAATCGCGCAGCGCTGCCGCCCATCTCTAAGGTCCTGCGCCTCTCTGATTCCTCGTGTGAGACACGCCAGGGATCTCAGCTTGGGGGACACTTCTGCTGTTCTGCTGCACATCAGATAACGGTGCTGGTGACGGTAGGCTCTCTTTTTTCTGAGCCCCTAATTTTAGCTCCCGCAGCAGTACTGCCTATTCAGATACTGGCCGCAGTAATTCTGCAGTCCTTGCATATGTCCAACCCTGCAGGGGCGCCTTACCCTAGACCCACCGCTACCCACTACGCCTGCGCGCGCTGCAAAAAGAAGTGGGCGTCAGGTCAGTTGTCTCCCTTCTGCCCATCCTGCAGTCCTTCCGCGATGTCTGCCCCACCGGAGCACCCCGAGTTCCGGGATGAGCGCAACCCCCCTCCTCCAGAGTGGGCTGCTGCAATGTCTCTCAGTCCCTGGTCCAGGTCTTGGAACGACTTCCGCAACTATCTTCAGCCACCTGTGCTCCGACCGCCTCTCACGGTGAGTCGTCTGCACCTGACCGCATCCTCCACAGGGACAGGCCGGGTAGGATTGCTAGGAAGCGCGTTATCTCTAGCTCGTCTTCCAGCTCACAAGGTCCGTCCGCTCCAGCCAGGCTGCTTTCCTCGTCTCCCTCATCAGAAAACGACCTTAGGTCAGACAATGTCTCTCAATCGGGATCTGACTCAGACGTAGATAACATGTCCAAGACTCAGGACATGGTCGATAGTCTCATATCGGCCATTTTCAAAACGCTCGAAATAAAGGCAGATAAAGCTCCTCTTCAGGACGGCTCCGTCCCCTTTAAAAGAGCGAAACCTTCCTCCCGAACCTTTCCTAACCACAAAGAGTTCGCGACCACTTTATCCAAACACTGGGAGCCCCCTGACAAGCGCTTCTCAGGCCGCAGGTACTTAGACGTCCTGTATCCATTCGATGCGGACCTTCTTACAAAATGGACGAAAGCTCCCGAAGTGGACCCACCAGTTTCTCGTCTATTCCTTGAAGCATCCGGCGCCTCTTTCTGCCCTATTTTTGCTTCTGCCTGGGTGGCAAAAGTCATTTCAGCTTGGGCAAAAATTCTTCACAGGGGCATTCTGTCGTCTGCCCCTCAGGACGAGTTGGCAGATCTGGCAGACCAAATTAATCATGCGGGTAAATACCTTTTGGCCGCCGCGTTAGATGCGGCCAGGTGTGTAGCAAGAGCTAACAGCAACATAGTAGCTGTACGCTGTATTCTTTGGTTGAAGTCTTGGAGTGCGATTACCACCTCCAAGAAGTCGCTCACTAACCTGGCATTTCACGGCTCTAGACTCTGTCGCCAAGCTGGATCAGAATAATCTCTGATGCCACAGGTGGCAAAAGTACCTCTCTTCCCCAGTCTCGGCCTAGACTTTTTTTCAACAGAAAGGCTCCGCGGCCGTTTAGGTCCTTTCGTCCCTTCCCTTCAGCAGAAGGATCATCCCAGCAGGACCGGCTATCTGTCTCCAGAGATCGCAGAAAACCATCTTATACACACGCTCCTCGCTGGAGATCGAGATGCCAACCCTCCAGGTCCTCAGGCTCCCGTTCCGGTAGATTTTCCTCAAAGTGACGGGTCACCCCCACCTGGAAATTCTTCCAGGGCGGGAGGCATACTTTCCTCTTTCATGGACGCATGGCTGTCTGTTGTTGACGACGCTTGGGTCAGGGAAATCATGTCCGGATACATATCAAATTCCCCCCCTCCCCCCCAAACAGGCGCTTCTTCCTGTCGCGATCACCAAGACAGCAGTCCCAAATTCCAGGGTTTTTTCAAGCCGTTTCCTCCCTTCTTTCCGCCGGAGTTATCGTCCCCGTTCCTTCAAACGAACGGTTTTCAGGGTTCTACTTGAATCTTTTCGTAGTTCCCAAAAAAGGCTCCCTTCGTCCAATCTTGGACCTCAAGTTGCTCAACCGCCACGTAAGGATCCTCCACTTCAAGATGGAGTCCCTGCGCTCGGTGATGGCCTCAATGGAACCCGGGGAGTTTCTCTGTTCTGTGGACATACAGGATGCATATCTTCACATTCCTGTGTGTTTGCAACATCAGAGATATCGCCGCTTTGCGATTCAGGTGAACCACTATCAGTTCACGGCCCTCCCCTTCGGCCTAGCTTCCGCTTCCCGGGTATTTACGAAGGTGATGGCTACAGTCATGGCTATTCTTCGCTCCAGGGGGATTCTCATCATCCCTTATCTGGACGACCTCTTGATCAAGGGCTCGTCCCGCCAAGACTGTCTTCAGATAAGCCTGAATACTTTCGGCCGCCTCGGATGGATAGTCAACAAAGAGAAGTCCATCCTGCACCCTGCTCAGCGTCTGACGTTTCTGGGCATGGAATTCGACACGAATCGAGCCCGGGTGTTTCTTCCGAAGGACAAATTTTCGGCTCTTTGCAAGGGAATCCGATCCATAAAACGCTCAGAGCCCATTCCCCTTCGGTCCTGCATGAGGGTCCCGGGAAAGATGATAGCTTCCATGGAAGCAGTGCCTTTCGCACAATTTCATACTCGCCCTCTCCAGCAGTTCATCCTTTCAGTCTGGGACAAGACCTCACTTTCTCTGGACCTTCCCATTCTCCTTCTGCTCAGAGTAAGGCAATTGCTGACTTGGTGGACATTTGCGGCGTCAGTTCTCCAGGGAAGGTCCTTTCTTCCGCCTCAGTGGCAAGTCATCACCACCGATGCCAGTCTCCTAGGATGGGGGGCGGTTTTCCAGTGGAAAACGGCCCAAGGGCGCTGGAACACCCAGGAGACTCTTCTTCCCATCAACCTTCTGGAAATCAGAGCAATTTTTCTTGCTCTCCTCCGTTGGCAGCCTCTCCTCGTAGGCAAACCAGTCCGCAGTCAATCAGACAACGCCACGGCCGTGGCATACATTAACCACCAGGGCGGTACTCACAGCAAGCAGGTAATGTCAGAAGTGGCAAAGATACTGTGTTGGGCAGAGCGTCACGTTCCGGCGATCTCCGCCGTTCACATTCCAGGGGTGGAGATTTGGGCAGCCGACTTCCTAAGTCGCCAGGGTCTAGTGTCAGGCGAATGGTCCCTTCACCCCTCGGTCTTCAATCAGATATGCCAGCGTTGGGGCATCCCGGACGTCGACCTCATGGCATCTCGGATGAACAACAAAGTTCCTCTCTTCGTAGCCAGGTCAAGGGATCCTCTAGCCGTCGGTTGCGACGCCCTGGTGTTTCCGTGGTCCCAGTTCCGACTGCCTTAACTGTTTCCTCCCCTTGCCCTGATCCCAAGGGTAGTCAAGAAGATAGTCAGAAGGCATCCCAGTAATCCTGGTGGCTCCAGACTGGCCAAGACCATCTTGGTATGCGGAGTTGGTGAATATGCTCGCGGACGTCCCCTGGAGGCGTCCAGATCTTCTCTCTCAAGGCCCCCTTTACCACCAGAATTCTCAGCCTCTGAGTTTAACGGCATGGCCGTTGAGGCCGCGATTCTGAGAGAATCAGGTTTTTCCAGCAGGGTCATTCAAACCATGATTGGAGCTAGGAAACCAGCCTCCTCCCGCATTTACCATAGGTACTGGAAGGCTTTTTTCCAATGGTGCGACGATAACGATGTCTTTCCATTATCATTCTCCATTCCATCCATACTTGGTTTTCTCCAGTCTGGTTTGGATGCGGGCCTGTCCCTCGGTACCCTCAAAGGCCAGGTATCTGCTCTGGCGATTCTCTTCCAGAAGGATCTGGCCTCCTTACCGCAGGTGAAGACCTTTTCTCAGGAGTCGTTCATGTGGCTCCTTCTCATCATTCTCCGATAGATCCGTGGGATCTCAATCTGGTTCTTGGCGCTCTCTAAAAGGCCCTGTTCGAACCTATCTAGGACATTCCTCTGTCCCTTCTTTCATGGAAGATGGCTTTTCTAATCGCCATTACATCCATCAGGAGGGTTTCTGAACTGGCGGCTTTATCCTGTCGTTCCACGTACGTAATCCTCCACCAGGATAAGGTCGTTCTCAGGCCAATTCCTTCCTTCCAAAAGTGGTATCCCCGTTCCACATTAGCGAGGATATCGTTCTTCCCTCGTTTTGTGCTGCGCCTGCTCGCCCTCTGGAAAAGTCGCTCCACAAACTGGATGTAGTGAGAGCATTGCGGGTCTACCTTGCCAGGACCGCTTCGTTTCGCCAATCCGATTCCCTGCTTGTCATCTCTGAAGGTTGCCGGAAAGGGCTTCCGGCATCAAAATCCACAATCGCTCGCTGGATTCGTTCTACCATTCTGGAAAAACGGCCCCCTCTGGGAGTGAGAGCGCACTCCTCCCGGGCTGTAGGGGCTCCTTGGGCTGTGCGTCACCAGGCTTCGGCATTACAACTTTGTAGAGCCGCAACCCGGTCGTCTTTGCACACCTTCGCGAGGTTCCACAGGGTTCATACCCAGGCCTCGTCTGATGCAGTTTTTGGTAGTAAGGTTCTGCAGGCGGCGGTAGCACATCGACCAACCTGAGCTCTTCCTCCTTTCGTTCCTTTATTGCTTTTCCCACCCTCGGGACTGCTTTGGAACGTCCCATGGTAATCTGTGTCCCCCAATGAAGCGATAAAGAAAGAGGGATTTTGGGTTCTTTCCATAAAATCTTTCTTGGAGCCTTCATTGGGGGACAACGCACCCTCCCTGTTTAAGTTGGACCGTGTTGGCTCTTTGAGTCCCCTGTTTGGTTGGTACATATGTTGAAGAGTTTTTTGGTTGCTTCTCCTACTGCTTTCTCACCAACTGAGGTACTTGGTGCCTGTCGGTGGGTGTATACTGCCAGGGAGGAGCTAATTTTCTTGTTTTTGCATAGTGTCAGCCTCCTAGCAGCCGCAGCATACACACATGGTAATCTGTGTCCCCCAATGAAAGCTCCAAGAAAGAGATTTTACGGTAAGAACCCAAAATCCCTCTTTTTCGTCTAAGTTTCTGCTCTGAAAACCTAACAAAAGGACTTGATGTGCACAGATGCCTATTCATGTACTATTTTTCTGCACACTTCTCGCATATTTTCCAGACAAGGTTCTTCTGTATCAACCTTGTGACTTATGTGGCCGGCCCCCCAATATGTACTACACAAAAAAGAAAAAAATAGGGCCTGCGTACCTTGGGTATTAAATTAATGTACAGGTGCACAAATATGTTATGTCGCCAATACACTACCATATACATACATGAAGCATTAGAACACTGTGACTAATTAAAGGGAACCTGTAACCAGCCTCCGTTCTGAACTGAAAGAGAAGAAAAATAAGGTTTATTATACTCACCCGGCTTTTGGCGGTCCGGCCCGATTGGTGTCGCAGGTCCGGGTCTGGCTCCTCCCATCTTCTTGCGATGCCACCCTCTTGCTTGCTTCCTCGCTCCCAGCATTACGCTCCTGCGCAGGTGTACTTCTCTGCCCTGTTGAGGGCAGAACAAAGTACTGCAGGTGCCAGCAAAGGTCAGAGGCCCTGCGCACTGCAGAACTTTGCTCTGCCCTCAACAGGGCAGAGAAGTACGCCTGCGCAGACGTGCGATGCCAGGAGCGAGGAAGCAAGCAGCAGGGCGGCATCGCAAGATGGCAGGCGCCGGACCCGGACCCCCTCCCCCAGGTGAGTATAGCAAAACTTATTTTTCTTATCTTGCAGGTCGGACTGGGGGCTTATATACAGCATTATAGAATCCTGTAGATAAGCCCTGAAAGGCAGCAGCCACATCTTATAGTGGCCAAAACAAGTGCACTTTAATACATGAACTCCAAAACAGCCTCATTCATTAGTCGCAGTGTGCTGACATATCGTGTGTATGGTAGTGATGTGGCCACATAGCGTCTTTGTGCACCTGTGCATTAATTTAATACCAAAGGTATTAAAGGTCCTATTTATCTTTTATGTATAGTACATATTGGGGGGTTGGGTGGTGGCCCCCTCCAGGGTTCAGCACCCATGTCCACCTATCTTCCTCAAATAAGGTTTCAATTGAGAGCTACTGTATGCCTGGTTTCCTTTTCACACCTCGTTCACATGAGGCTATTTTGGCTCCTAGAAAGGCAAGATATTTAGTGTTTAGAGACTGTCAATATGAAAAGGTCACCTTGACGTGGTTGGATGGCTTTTGCATTCTTTGATCAAAAACTGCTAAGTAACTTTACGTTTTTAATGTTTTTCTGCAATATTGGAGTTTTTGTATTCAGTTGCTTTGTGCTGACGTATCGTGTATGTATGTGTCTGTATATTGGCCACTTAGTGTTTTCTTGCACCTGTAGATTAATACTTGAGGTTTGCGGGTCCTATTTTTTTGTTTTTGTGCACTGTCTTTGTGCTCCCTATGGAGCAGGCTTTTCTCACTTCTCACCATGCGTTTCCTGTAGACCTTATGAAGCAGAATCTTTTCCTCTACACTGTCCTTGTGTACCTCCTCACTATAGGGCAGGCTCTATTCCTGCACTGTCCTTGTGCCCACTAAAGAGCAGGCTTTTCTCCAGTGGCCCCTATAGTGCAGTTTCTTCTCCCCTATCCCCATGTGTCTCCTGTAAACCATATTCTGCAGGCTCTTCTATGGGACTGCAGGGGCAACGTGCTGTCACTCTGGGCCTCCTGTGACCCCTTTATCAGTGTGTTATACATTCCTTGCACAGTTAAGGCCTCTTTCACACTTCCGTTTTTTACAATCAGTCACAATCCGCCAGGTTTTGAAAAAAAACTGATCCTCAAAATTTTTTTGAGGATCCGTTTTTTTCCCATTGACTTGCATTAATGGCGGATTGTGACGGATTACTGTCCGTTGCATCCGTTTTTTGTGAGGATCCGCCAAAAGTTGCTGTCCGTCGCCATCATCAAAAATTTCAAAACGGAGCTTGTAACGTTTTTTTCTCTGGCGGATCCTGCAAACACTGATTTAACCCGAATTTCTTTCTGGGTCTCTCTCTCTCTCTCTCTCTCTCTCTCTCTCGCGATTCCTTTAAATTTCTTCATTTTCAGGATCCGTCTGAAAACGGATCCTGTGCCATCCGTTCACATCAGTTGAGAACGGATCCGCTTGTCCGCCTTTTTGGCGGATTATAACTGATGCAAAAAACTGAAGTGTGAAAGAGGCCTTACTCCCTAGACAATATTTTCCTCTCTGTCCCAATATGCAGATTGCAGGGGCCCCTCAGGACATAGAAGGGTTAGCTTCCTGAGCCCCTTGGTCTTGTGGAGCACACCTGGCTTCTCCCTGGAGCTATGAACTCAATAATGGGGGGCTTATATTGTTGAGCAGCTTTTAGGAGCAGCTGATCTGATAATGGAGCAGGAACCTTTTAATAAGCGGCTTTAGTTTGTCTTCTTCCTGAAGAGCAGCGAGCGCGGCCTATGTAATATGGCTGGTGGCCCCTGCTCTCATTACTCGGTGATTAGCTGCATGATGAGTATTTATCTTGCTCTTCGTCATTAAGTCATACTACTTCAGTCTCTGAAGAGGTAATTAATGCCGTTTCTGGAGACGGGAGCCGTCGTCGTGGTGAATGATCCCTGCGGGGAATACATATCACACTCTACCTGCGGACTCTGCAGTCGTGTGAGCCCCCATCTCTCATATCCCCCAAAGAGATGTGGGAATCGCGCGCACACACCGACTCTGGGGGTGACCCTATAGCTAAGTAGATCCGTTCTATGATTAGTTTGGATCTGCAGACTTGAACGCTAAACTGCTCCGACAACCTGCTCTGGAAGTTTATTTTGTGATGTTGTCGGGGCTCCACCAGGGGGAGCACACTGGATAATGAGTATACATTGCCATAGTACAGTAAGCTCCTCCTAGTGGTGACACTGGTGAGCTACAATGTTATAATCTTTATGCAGGGAAATAGAGCGCCAACTGCAGTATGTGGTGTGCAAGGTGCAATACCCCTTACAATATCAATGATGGCCCCTGGTAATCACATACTGACTTTTATAGAAATACCAGCTCTCCTCTAATGGATCCAGTGATCATTTTGTCTTTTCCTGCAGCGATGAACCCGTTGCAGATATTGAGGGACACACAGTGAGGGTGGCGCGAGTGACATGGCATCCATCTGGGCGGTTTTTGGGCACCACATGGTATGTACAATTTGTGTGCAACTCTATAAGGAGACGGCATTTTATTCTTTAACCCTTCGCTATCTCTTTAGTTATGACAAGTCCTGGCGCTTGTGGGACTTGGAAGCACAAGAGGAAATTCTGCATCAGGAGGGTCACAGTAAAGGGGTGTACGACCTCTCTTTCCACCTGGACGGCTCCCTGGCTGGCACTGGGTAAGGAGCAATGAGAATATTATCGCTGCTGTTAAGGGTGGGGGTCTTTACTTATGTTTACGGGGTCTGCTGGGAGTTGTAGTTTCTCAACAGCTGGACAACTACTTACAGTCATGGCTGCTTTATTGTGGTCAGCAACCTGTGGCTCTCCAGCTTTGTGAAACTACAGCTCCCAGCAAACCCATCCTGTGTAGAGGATGATGCGGGTACTTGTTGAAGTTCTGCTATTTGTACTTTTACATGTTTGTTTTTTTTTTTTTTCTTTCTCTCCTTTCTCACCCAATACAGAGGTCTGGACGCCTTTGGGCGAGTGTGGGATCTGCGGACCGGCCGCTGTATTATGTTCCTAGAAGGGCACCTGAAAGAAATCTACAGCATTAACTTCTCTCCTAATGGGTATGATGATGGGAATTGTCAGCGGATCGAGACAATTCCTTTTATCCAGACTTGCATGAAGGACATTGCAGTATAAAAACATGAAATCTGCTGCTGCTATTGACCACATGATTCTTTCTGCTTTATCTTGAGGTTCCAGATTATCAGATGGTGGATTAAAGGAATTCAGACAAGATGGTTATTGGTACCCCTTCACGTTTTGCTCTTTTCTGTGTCAGGTTTCATATTGCTACCGGCAGTGGGGACAACACCTGTAAAGTTTGGGACCTCCGGCAGCGGCGCTGCATCTACACCATCCCGGCTCACCAGAACCTGGTCAGCGCTGTGCGGTTCCAGCGTAAGTTTATGGGATTTTGGGGGATTTTTTTATTGCAGCAGAGAAGATATGTGGCAGTAGGCTTACAGCACATGGTGGGAATCGTAGTTTGCAGTGCTTAAGGATACATGCTGCAGGTTTTCATACATACCCTTAGCATTGCAAAAATACAACACGGGTCATACCCTGCTAACCTCAAAGCAATGCATGATTGGAAAATCATCAGTGAGCTCATTTCTACGCTATATGTGTATAGGGGCAGATTGGTGCAGCTGATGAGTCCTGTTCTGCAACATCTACTAGTTATTCCTGGCCAAGATGTGGTGTTGGTTCACATAAGGCACATACCCTGTACCCACCTCTACTGTAGAGGACACTAGACTACATAACACTGTAAGCCGGGCTCAAGTTTCAGCCATGTTTAGCCCATAGATGCTACTTAAGAGGGTAAGTTTGTGGGTTATCTGCACAGACCCATAGGTAAGGGATGACATTGCAGCCACCACTAGTGGGAGCAACCTGTAAACTCCAATGTGTGCACAGGCTCCCTCTAGTGGTGGCTGTAGCTGTCCAGATTTATTATCTAACACTAAGCAATCAACATGTCCTGTTTTTCCTCTAAGTACATAACACCCCCTTCTATTACAGCCACAAATGGACAATACCTGCTGACCGGCGCTTATGACAACACCGCCAAAGTCTGGACGCACCCGCTGTGGTCTCCACTAAAGACACTTGCTGGTCACGAGGGGAAAGTGATGGGTGTGGACATATCCTCAGACGGAGAACTCATAGCCACCTGCTCCTACGACAGAACTTTTAAGCTTTGGATGGTGGAATAAGATAAAAGATTTAAACCAATGAACATTAACCCAGCTTCTGATATGCTAGTAACTGTAGTTCTGGAGCAACTAGCACAAGCCAGGTTGCAGTTTAGGAAGTGAAATGTCTACATTTATGTGTATATTTTTTATGCTTCTAAAATAAATGTTTATTACATAGCGGTGGATGGATCTGTCTCTGCCTGGAAGCAGTATGTGTATAATGGTAGGAAAACCATGGCTGCCAAAGACGGCGCCACATCTGGCTGCAGGATGGGTCTCAGATTGAAGCTCAGGCCATTCTCTTTGAAATCAGACTCGTCCCTATGGCCATGAGTGAAGACATTTTATATGAGGATGTCGCTGAGGTCCCTGCACAGAAGGGGCAAAGCGAGGCTCTACACTGGGTGCAGAATTATTAGGCAAGTTGTATTTGAGAGGATTCTTTTTATTATTGAATAACAACTATTTTCTCAATCAACCCAAAAGACTCATAGATATCAAAGCTTAATATTTTTGGAAGTTGGAGTGGTGGTTTTTTTTTTTTTTTTTTTAGATTTGGTTATCTTAGGAGGATATCTGTTTGTGCAGGTAACTATTACAGTGCAGAATTATTAGGCAACTTAATAAAACACAAATATATACCCATCTTACTTGTTTATTTTCACCAGGTAAACCAATAGAGCAACACAAAATTTAGAAATAAACATTTCTGACATTCAAAAACAAAACAAAAAAAATCAGTGACCAATATAGCCACCTTTCTTTACGATGACACTCAAAAGCCTTCCATCCAACAAGGGGGCCATGTCATTATTTTTTCTTTTTAGACCTTTACTGGCCAGCCACGCTGTGGAGTACTTGGATGCATGTGATGGAGCATTGTCCTCCATGAAAATCATGTTTTTCTTGAACGATACCGACTTCTTACCGTACCACTGCTTGAAGAAGGTGTTTTCCAGAAACTGGCAGTAGGGTCTGGGAGTTGAGCTTCACTCCATCCTCAACCCGAAAAGGTCCTTCAAGTTCATCTTTGATGATACCGGCCCATACCAGTACTCCACCTCCACCTTGCTGGCGTCTGAGTCGGAGTGGCGCTCTCTGGCCTTTACTGATCCAGCCTCAGGCCCATCCATCTAGTCCATCAAGAGTCGCTCTCATTTCATCAGTCCATAAAACCTTAGAAAAATCAGTCTTAAGATATTTCTTGGTCCAGTCTTGACGTTTCTTGTTCAAAGGTTGTCGTTTTTCATCCTTCCTTACCTTGGCCATGTCCCTGAGTGTGGCACACCTTGTGCTTTTTGATACTCCAGTAACGTTGCAGCTCTGAAATATGGCAAAACTGGTGGCAAATGGTATCTTGGCAGCTTCACGCTTGATTTTCCTCAATTCATGGGCAGTTATTTTGCGCCTTTTTTTATCAACACGCTTCTTGTGACCCTGTTGGCTATTTGCCATGAAACGCTTGATTGTTCAGTGATCACGCTTCAAAAGTTTGGCAATTTCAAGACTGCTGCATCCCTCTGCAAGACATCTCACAATTTTTGACTTTTCAGAGTCTGTCAAATCTCTCTTCTGACCCATTTTGCCAAAGGAAAAGAAGTTGCCTAATTAAGCACACCTTATATAGGGTTTTGATGTCATTAGACCGCACTCTCCTCATTACAGAGATGCAAATAACCTGATTTACATAATTGGCAGTTGGCTTTCAAGTCTATACAGCTTGCAGTAGGACAACATGTATAAATAGGATGATGTGATCAAAATACTCATTTGCCTAATAATTCTGCCCCCAGTGTAGTGTGTTACTGGCATAATCATCTAATATATGATGAGTAATCCCATAAAAGGGAAATTCCACCTCTTAGTCTCTGCCTTGCTTGAACCTACCAGTAGACTTTTGAACTCCGCTCTGGAGGTGATTGGGGTACAAGTTTACAGCAATTATTGGCTCAGAAACCTAAGTTCATTTAAAATGGGGAAACCACATTGAGAATTTTGGCTTTTACCCCTTATACGATTTATTAAGAAACACTGACTTGATATTGGGCTGCATCCTGTATAATAAACTTATATTACAGGTCTTCCAAGACAACTGTTTATAGATCCCAGTGGAGTCACCCTGGTCCCCACAGTAGCTTGCGAGTCCAGAAAATGGAAAAGATCAGTAGCATGCTGACCACCAGCATAGTCATCATCATGTAGGAGAACAGGCGGAACTGGGGGTTCCGGAGACACTGCCAGGAGGAGTTGTCAGAGGGAATAGTGGTCGGGGGAGTCGGTACCTGATTTTGTTGAGCACCGTACAAGGACCCTGTGTCCTGGGCAACGTTAAGAGTATAAACCGAGGAGGGACGCTGGAAGAAGTTCAGTCTACGGGTGTCTTGGGCAGAAAGTCCATGTTTCTCTGGCTCCAATTTGAGATGGCCGAGGATGACAGTGTTGGTGGGAAGATCTGTGATCACCTGGTCCAGGCGTAGCATTGTGGTGTGTCGGCACAGCGGGCAGTGCAGGCGGTTCCTCACCTGGGTGGTGAAGCTCAGGTGGGCCAGGCACTCCACGCAGAAGGTGTGGTGGCAGCTCAGCAGTTTGGGAGTGCGGAACGTGGTGTTATACGGATTCCAGCACACGGGACACTCGTACTCTGGTTCGAGCTTGGAAGCGTCCGCCATGGTTATCGCTCATTTACAGCCAGCTGCAGTCCAGGATGTTGTTCAATTAGATCCTATTAGAGAAACACGGAAAATGTTGTAAATAAGCACGAGGAGACAACGGCACCGCCCTTTATGGATCCTGTTTACTTACAACCCCCCAAAATCACCATGAACTCTGACCGCACTAGAGTCTCTATCGCTGTGTCTACAGAACTTTGCCCTTCTCATTCTGTGGTCACTCGCTGCGGCCATCTGCTCAGGAAGCGCGCGGGAACATTGTACCTGTAAACATGGGGAGCGATCTCATATGGATCACCTCATACACAGCAGTGCACAAGATGGAGAACCCCTGAGAGTGACACATAGGGAACAGTAAAAATATGTATCGCCACAGATAGCGGTGACACGAGGGGAGGGGGTGGACAGTGGCAGTATGACTTGTGGGGTTCTAGATAAAACAAAAAAGTTTCCAAATTGCATTGGAAAGTCTTGGTTGATCAGAGCTCCCCCCTCCCCCATACCTACCTTCACCGTGTATTCTCTGCACCCCTCCGTCTTGATCTCTCACTTCTAGGCTCTAGAATCCGGGACAACTGTGAATCCGGATCTGAGCCCTGAGGCAGCAGGATGTCTCCCTGTCCCGGGGATTAAGATAAACATTGTCACTTCCGTGTACAGGTGAAGAAATATCATAGATGACCCCCATATATTGCTAATACCCTTAGTACATCACTGTCACTCACACCCCTGCCCATATATATATATATATATATATATATATATATCAGTGATTCAAACTGTTGTACCCGATATATCAGTGACTAGGTCCCTCGTATGTCACTGTCGTCCCCCATATATCAGTGACTAGGTCCCTCGTATGTCACTGTCGTCCCCCCATATATCAGTGACTAGGTCCCTCGTATGTCACTGTCGTCCCCCCCTATATCAGTGACTAGGTCCCTCGTATGTCACTGTCGTCCCCCCCATATCAGTGACATAGGCCCTCGTACTTTGTGGCTGGCTCATATTCACGCAGATGTCATCATTTTGAGGAATGACGGTGTTGTCCATTTGCGCAGTGTAGGTAACATACAGCTATTGTTCTATGTTATCAGAAGTCTAGTGTGCGCAGGAAGGCATCGTCCTCTATGTGCCAGCAGCTCCTATGCTGCACAAGGCGCCTGGCTTGGGTTGCTGATAAAAGGGGACAATAGGTTGCATTCACCTGTCCGGTCAGTCTCTTCATAACTACAATGGCTGATAAAAGGGAACAATTGATGCCACTCACCAGCCCTGATACGATCAAACAAGGGCCCGGATCTATAAGCGCAGATATACTATGTGGGTCCTCCATCTACAAACTATGGTAAATGGTGCAATCGTTTGGGGAGGTTTCTGCTGCTCCACCAGCAATGAATCCTATCATCCACTACCCACAATGAGCAGACACTTACCAGGAGCTGGCAGGGCGGCCGTCATGTCAGCGGGGTCTCTCGAAAGCTCACATGGAGCAATGAATGTAGTCACCCCGAGGCCACACGGTGCACTGGGGACCTGGAATGTTGTGTCAGGCAGGTAAAGGGTTAAATTAACAGCCGCCAAGCCCTGGAACCGAAGGAGGCAGAAGAGAGAAAAGGAGACGCTGAGGAGAGGCAAAGTCTGACACATTGTGCAGGTAACAGGTGAGCACTGATCAGGAGGCGGAGCAAGGGCTGTCAATCATCTTGTGGGCAATATCCTATCCTGTGTGATACTGTCTGCTGAGCTGTATATCTAATCCTATCCTGTGTGACACTGTCTGCTGAGCTGTGTATCTAATCCTATTCTGTGTGATACTGTCTGCTGAGCCGTGTATCTAATCCTATCCTGTGTGATACTGACTGCTGAGCAGTGTATCTAATCCTATCCTGTGTGATACTGTCTGCTGAGCAGTGTATCTAATCCTATCCTGTGTGATACTGTCTGCTGAGCTGTGTATCTAATCCTATCCTGTGTGACACTGTCTGCTGAGCTGTGTATCTAATCCTATTCTGTGTGATACTGTCTGCTGAGCCG
This sequence comes from Dendrobates tinctorius, assembly GCF_039654945.1. Classification (NCBI taxonomy): domain Eukaryota; kingdom Metazoa; phylum Chordata; class Amphibia; order Anura; family Dendrobatidae; genus Dendrobates; species Dendrobates tinctorius. Next base: position 3,740,912 of record NW_027361681.1, on the reverse strand, counting down.
TGTATCTAATCCTATCCTGTGTGATACTGACTGCTGAGCAGTGTATCTAATCCTATCCTGTGTGATACTGTCTGCTGAGCCGTGTATCTAATCCTATCCTGTGTGATACTGACTGCTGAGCAGTGTATCTAATCCTATCCTGTGTGATACTGTCTGCTGAGCCGTGTATCTAATCCTATCCTGTGTGATACTGTCTGCTGAGCTGTGTATCTAATCCTATCCTGTTTGATACTGTCTGCTGAGCCGTGTATCTAATCCCATCCCGTGTGACGCTGTGTGCTGAGCCGTGTATCTAATCCTATCCTGTGTGATACAGCCTGCTGAGCCGTGTATCTAATCCTATCCTGTGTGATACTGACTGCTGAGCTGTGTATCTAATCCTATCCTGTGTGATACTGTCTGCTGAGCTGTATATCTAATCCTATCCCGTGTGATACTGTGTGCTGAGCCGTGTATCTAATATCATCATGTGTGATACTGTGTGCTGAGCATCTAATCTTATCCTGTGATAGTGACTGCTGAGCCGTGTATCTAATCCTATCCTGTGTGATACTGACTGCTGAGCCGTGTATCTATTCCTATCCTGTGTGATACTGACTGCTGAGCCATGTATCTAATCCTATCCTGTGTGATACTGACTGCTAAGCCATGTATCTAATCCTATCCTGTGTGATACTGACTGCTGAGCCGTGTATCTAATCCTCTCCCGTGTGATACTGACTGCTGAGCCGTGTATCTAATCATCTCCCGTGTGATACTGACTGCTGAGCCATGTATCTAATCCTCTCCCGTGTGATACTGACTGCTGAGCCGTGTATCTAATCCTCTCCCGTGTGATACTGACTGCTGAGCCGTGTATCTAATCCTCTCCCGTGTGATACTGACTGCTGAGCCGTGTATCTAATCCTCTCCCGTGTGATACTGACTGCTGAGCCGTGTATCTAATCCTCTCCCGTGTGATACCATGCTACTGACCTGTGCAGGGTTCATCCACTTTTGTGTAACACAATCCATGAACCTATAGCCTGTTACCATGGAGACACATAGATCTGGGTAGCAGCTGTAGACACAAAATGGCAGGAGATTTTCAAAGACTATTATTTTCCATTTCAGATGCATCAGAGAAATAAGAGACTGTTACAAAGGAGGAAATTCCTCACTGTGTGTATGAGGGTCTGATGCGCCAGATGTCACCCCGTCGCTGGCACTTGTACATGCTGATAACTCTGCGGACAAAAAGAAGTGACTGTCAATGTGAGACCATGCATAGAAAGACACTAAGAAATCGAATACTCTGCGTGTTTGTGAGTAAATATTACTCAGGTAAATATGCCGGGACTCCATGTCTGAACGTGCCTCAACCATCAGCTCATTACTGCCTTCTATTCACAAGTTATAAAGGCGAAGATTGACGGCGCCTATGGTGGAGACAGAGAACTAGATGCTGCGCTGTCTCCACCTGCTGGACACAAACTGAACTGCATGGAGATAATTAAAGCAGTAATTGAACCAAACGACGGAGGTGTTATATAGTATGTATAATGACCCGACTCTTGGGGCAGGGGATACCAACCCCAACACCAGGGCCGGATTCAAGAGCATGTGGGGCCCCAAATGCTCACATATTCCACATCACACAAACATTTTGATTGTATTTACAGGTGCAGAGTTCAAGCCATTAAACGAGCGTGATCAACGGCATTGAAGTTGTTCGACGCTTGTTCCCAAGTTTCTTTGCACCGGCTGAGGAAGAATGATGGGGACAGATAGTCCTTAATACAGTATAATGCACTCCCCATAGTCCTTGATAGAGTATACTGCAGCCCCACCTCATAGAGTATACTGCAACCCCCTCATAGAGTTTACTGCAGCCCCTCTCATAAAGTATGCTGCAGCCCCCCTCCAAGCATAGTGCAGCTACCCAGACACACACAGTATAATGTAGCCCCCCTCCACACACAGTATAGTGCAGCTCCCCAACACATGGTACAGTGTAACTCCCCCCAACACACGATATAGTGCAGCTCCCCTCCAACACACGGTATAGTGCAGCTCCCCCCAACACCCTGTACAGTGCAACTCGCCCCCAAAACACGGTACAGTGCAGCTCCCCCCAACATACACTATAATACACAATATAATACAGCCCCCGCATTCTCACACACACAATCGCATAATGCTCACCCCTCCACCTTGGTCCCCGCGCTGCTCCAGTCTCATCGGCACCACTGCTGGCACAGCATGATGCACGATGAAGTGACGTCATCGCGCGCCCACTGAAACAAATGCAGAGGGAAGTGATGGGAGAGGGAGCGTCAACTGACGCTCTCTCCTCCATCACTGCTTTCAACTGTATCGGCGTCTATGATGACGATAAGTTGAATGAGCAACGAGGGAGGGCGGCGCCGGGCCCCTCAGCGGCCATGTGGTGTGCCACTATTAGCGACACACCACTGGCTCAGCTGGGGGCCCCTGGACGAGCGGGGGCCCTAGGCAGCTGCCTGGTCTGCCTGCCCCTAACACCGGCCCTATGTACAAGAAGAAAGAAGAAAATTCGGCACCACTGCCGCCACCTTGATATGCACTATAGTACAGTACAAACTCACACACCTGGGCTGTACACAAGCTACCCACATAACGGGTGCTCAATCCAAAGAAAAACATGCATGGCTATGTTGCATGAAAAAGAACAAAACGGATGGCACTCCATGGACCCGTTGAAGCGCAGTTGGCGTGAAGCGGCCGTTGTCCACAATTCATACATCTCTCCCGAGCCTATGCTTTTTATCTGAAAATAAATTCACTTCATCAGAACGGTGAGTGCCATCCCTTTTGTTCTTTTTCATACAACGTACCCTAACGCCGGCCCTGCCTGACACTCTGGGCAGGGGATACCGACCCCAACATTCGAGGCAGGGGCATAAAGACCCTGATACTCGGGGCAGAGGCATAATGAGCCTGACACTCGGGGCTCAGGGAGATGAAGGAGGAAAACCAGCAACACTGTCCTTTTTTAAAAAAAATATAGTTTTCTCAAGGAAGGGACTCGAGCAGGTACGGACTGGGACTGAAATTCAGCCCTGGCATTTGAAATCACACAGGTCCATGCTGTCACCACCCCCGAGGGCCAGATGGGATATATTACTAATATTACCCTGGATGGAGAAGAGGAAGATTTACTACAAGACCAATATTTCTAATGAGACCCATAGCCTGCCGGGGTAAGTGATGGAGTGAGCGACTTTGTGCTCCGTCACAACTGTTAACAGTATGAGGGTCTTGAGAGCACCGATTCTGTTAGCAATGTAGCAGATAAGACAGCCCATGGCCAGACAGGCCCTTCTGGCATTTGCCAGTTGGCCAGTCTGGCCCTGGACTCAAGGTCCAGATTAATTGAAGGGGGAACCTCTGCACCAAAGAAAATTATTAGGTAGGCCTTGCTGCAGTGTTAATTTAATTTATGCAACATGGAGTCAAAACAGACAAGGTTCAACATTACGACCGTGAGCGGTCTTTGTCAAGGACATCTGTATATAGCAAGAGCTGGGAACCAGCAGATGCGGCAGGGTGCGAGACCCTGACGTTTGGGGCACAGGGTAACGACCCTGACACTCAGGGTATAGGACAATGTGAGATGTGATCACTCGTTCTTGGGTATTGATTCTGTGACGTTATATTTGCTTTGAGATTTCCCTTACAAATGATCCGTACTCAGTGAGTGGGTGGGGCGGAGGGGGGAGTTATGTGCACCCCCTTAAATTAGAGGGATCTGTCCTCTGACCCGAGGTTTCCATTTGAATTCATGTAAATGAGTGCAGAGATCAGACAATGAGAAGTTGTGTAGCAGTGGGTGCGACATGCGGTGTCATTGTCCAGAAGTAACGTGATCCTTTATGAGTTGATGAAGCCACGCCAACATAGTGAGTAAATATAGTTACCAGGCATGGTATCAACACAGACCGGACAAGCCAGTACCAGAGCCCTGGACATTCTCCTTCAGAACGGCTCCAATCACCATAGTCCCACGCTGTGGAGGAACATCCAAGGAGCATTCATCAGGACCTCCATGACTTGGCAAAACTTCCATCTTTTGGGCTGAAGATGAGGTCAGGACATCGGCAAAGCTGCAGGGGCCACGTTTTCTGAAGTCTTATCCTATAAAACCTTGATTAACTACCTCCTGCCATTGGCTGTAGAATACAGTCCTCTCATGGAGCTGGAGTATTCGGTGCCCGAGTGTCCAATTTGCTTTGCGACTTATGACAACGTCTTTAAGACTCCGCTGCTCCTGCCGTGCTCACATACCTTCTGCATGGAGTGCCTGTCCAAGCTTTGTATCTTCCAGAAGGAGCTGGAGACATTCTGCTGCCCCATGTGCCGGGCTGTAGTCACCATCCCAACAGGGGGCATACCACAGCTGCCCCCCAATATGAACATCGTAGCTCAGTTCCCCCCATGGATGGGCGCGCTTCAGAAAGTGTGGATGGAAGGGTCCAAACTGTGCTGGAAGAAGGGATACGGCCACAACTACATCATGAGTACACCCAACACATTGTCTTATTTCCCCCCGGGGCAGGAGCAGGACGTGGTCATCAGCGTCCATCTCCTGAGTCCAATACAACCACGTTTCTCCCAGCCTGGTGACCTGGTGGTGGTCCCACGACAACCTCATTATCACCGCTGCAACCTCATGCTGAGGAACTACGGCTGCATCCTCTGGGTCCTCATTTGCTGCATCATTTTGCTATTTTTCATGGTGTTTTTCCCAACATATCTGCGCCTTTAACACAACGTGATGGTCGACTGTCCTCCATCCGGAATATCAAGGTGTCAGCATCCCTCCCTGGCGGACTTCATGAGAGACAGTTCCCAGGACTTCGTCCACCACCTATGGCTGGGTCTATTCCATTACCCATTTTGTTACCCTGCACCCACTTATTGTTACATATGGTATGGTCCAAGTTGGGGGAATCCATTACTGGGTTTTATGGTCCCACATATGCATTTACATATAGTTTTGTGATTTTGGCTGCAACACTGTCTGGGGAAATGCAAGTAGAAAAACGTGCGGCAAATCTGCACACATTTACCCGAACAGTAAAATATCAGACTATGACCCGGGGTCAGTTTTGCATCCTTACTTTATCTAAGAGACGGGAAAAGTCTCACTGTGCACCAAATGCACAATGTAGGATGATCACCCCAAAACAAGGTCACAAAACTCTCGTGGAATAAAAGGTTTAATCTTCTGGACCGTAATGTTGTTATGCTGCAATGACCTAAACCAAACACCCCCGTACATTAAAAGGATTGTTTCTTAAAGACGACACCACCTTTCGATGTCAGAGAGGGTACTGCAGCTTGGGAGGACCCTATACCCTGAGACAGAATCTATAGCCGCCCTATGGGTGCCATGTAATACTATATATCTCCTCTAGGTGGGGGCTGCTGCTCCATACAGGTGACCAGTCACAGCCCTGAGGAATCTCCAATGAAGGGGCCACCAGTAAGCGTGAAGGAGGAGTCACAGAAGGAGTAGCAAGCAGGGGCCCTGCCCTAATATAACACCCAGGTGACCCTGTGACTAAATGATTGTTACAGTACTCCTGAGAAGTCACTCCTTTTGCAAAAATCAAGTTATAATAGATGGGGGTCTGACCGTTGTGACTCCATCCTGAATGCAGTGGAGTTGGCAGACAGGACCTTGACTACATTTATTGCCTGTGGGACTTCCATAGAAATCCGAGCACAGCACTTGGCAGTCTCATAGACAATGAATGGACTGAGCATATGCACCTCAGGATGGGTCTGTGGAGCCTTGTTATCAAGCCAAGATCTAGGGATTAATGGGTGGTCCCAGCAGTCAGACACTTCAGCGACTAACAAGTTATCCCTTCTCCCATAGAAAAGGGGATAAGTTGATTTTTTTTAAATAATCCTTCAAAATCAAATGATCTATGAATTGCATCAAATTGATTAAACATTTAAAAAATGCAGATTAAAAAAATGTATTGATTTTTAGGGACTAGCCCTTTATAAACAACAAAAACTACCATCCACTACACAACTCAACACACAAGACATAGTGACACCTGCAATTTTATAACCAATGTTAAAAAAATTCTATATATGTATTAGTTAGAGATAGTTCTTATAACGTCACAAACCTCATAAAATGCCAATCCTGCAGCATGGACGTATGTAAGAAGTGCGTCACCGAAACAAAACCACACACATTTGTGCATGTTTTTCATTACCTTACTATGTGGTCACATCATCAATAAATGCACTTAAAGGCGAGTGACAACCGTTTGTGAGCCCTAGAACCGCAGTCATATTGGTGGTAGCCCAGTTTTGCAGAAACCAGACTCATATATACAAACATGTGAAGGGAGAATAGAAAAATGCTTTGCCAGGATAAATAGCGCTACCTCCAAGTTGTGGCTGAAATTGCAGCTCTTCTCAGTGAATGCGGCTGATTTGCAATACCAGACACAACCTGATGACAGGTGTGGCGCCATTATTCCTCTACCACCCCTTTAGGGTGTGTGCCCACGTTGCGGATTCTGCTGCGGATCCACAGCGGTTTTGGCCCTGCGGATCCACAGCCATTTCTGCTGTGGTGTACAGTACAATTTTACTCTATGTAAAAAGAAAAACGCAGTGCACACGTTGCAGATTTTTCCGCGCGGATTTGCTGTGGTTTCAAATCCGCAACATGTCAATTCTTTGTGCGGATTCCGCAGCGGTTTGGCACCTGCTCAATGATAGATGTCAAACCGCAGGGGAAAACCGCAGGCTAAACCACCCTAAATCCGCAGATAAACAGGTCTTTTGACCTGTGGATTTGGACAAATCCGCAGCAGAATCCGCAACGTGTGCACACACCCTTAGGTTTACGGCTCCTGCACGGTCAGTGTGAAGTATTGCTGGCCTCTTGGTGACTGATTGCCAATGTATAAGCGCAGGATACACAAACCCCTGATGTCACCGGTAACCTGCATGTCTAATGAGGGCCCGTCCGGCCGTCTCTCCAGTGACAGAATGTGTTTGATGGCTTCTTCCCCAATTGTTTGTGTTGCTATGTGATGAGGGAGGACGGACAACCCAAGAATCACTCTTGGTTGAAGCCTGAATGAAACCCGAAGCAGACTGCCGGTTACCAAGAGAAGATACGTATATAGAAGGCTGAAGATCCAGAACGGAGGCACCAAAAGAAGCTTCAAAGGAAAACACACAGACTAGAAAGATGGAGAAACGCTGAGAATGGAGAAGCCAGGACCGGTGAGAAGTCATCACTTGCTTTGAGAGCCTGACCCGGGGTGAGGAGGTGTTAGACGTCCTTATGTCTCCCCAGCTGAGTCCCATCTTGGACCATTCCAGTGTGGAGATGTGGATATGACATGGCCACAGTCCCTTCTGATCCTGAAGAACACATCGGCAGCCTCCTTGAGTGTCCCATCTGCTACGTCCCCTATGATAATGTCTTCAAGACGCCGCTGCTCCTTCCCTGCTCTCACACCTTCTGCATGGAGTGCCTCTCCAGACTCTGCCTGTTCCTCCATAAGTCTCAGGAGTTCCCATGCCCTTTTTGCCGAATCTTGGCTCAAATTCCTCCAGAAGGGGTCCCGAAAATGCAACCTGACCTTGATGTCGTAGCCCACCTCCCACCCGAGATGCGGACTCTCCAAGACGTCTGGGTGGACGGGTGCAAACTGTGCTGGAGGAAAAAGAAAGACTCGTCGGAAGGTAGAGGATCTGTGGTGACATTACACCTGCTGTCCGCCGGTGGGGAGCAGCGGCCAGCGCCAGGAGGGCTCATCGCAGTGCAGCGGACGGGCTGCCGTGCCTTCTTACAGAGCGTGTGGGGCATCGGGCTCACCATTCTCACTGTTGGCATCCTTCTGTTCGCCATTCTGTTCTTGCCCATATATCTGAACCAAAAATGATACAACGCAAAAAGGACTGGGACAAGTATGGATTCTGGGATATCAGCAGCCAGACCTCCACCTTGCAGACATTTATGACTGTTTTTACTGTCTCCCTATAAGATAATTTTGCAAAATTTCACGCTCTATATTTGCATTTTTTGACCAATCTTTACATTTTGCAAATACAATATGAAGTTTGTGTACAATCAGACAAGTATTCCTTTCCTGAAGAGGGTGGTCTCTTAAAGCAAGTGGCTTGCTGTGCAAAATCAGCTATGGGGAGCGACCTGGTATCTGAAAGGCTGAATGGGCAGCTGAGGACCCTTCGTTCTAATTATGGTGAGTTCCAGTAGTTGGATCCCCACCGATACAATAATGATAAGAAAATGGGTAGACTGATCACCCTTTTCTACAGATTCCATATGGTCCAGTACATTTGTGCTATGCTGGATTAGCAGGATTGGCACAGCACGGTAGATCTGATTAGTAACAGGATGTGCCTTCCTAACCGTGCCTTTCCGACTGTACCTCGTGCCCTCCTGACCGTACCCCTCCTTATGCCCTTCCAACTGTACCTTGTGCCCTTCTGACTGTACCTCGTGCCTTCATGACCATACCTCCTCATGCCCTTCCGACTGTACCTTGTGCCCTTCTGAATGTGCCCTGTGCCCTCCTGACTGTACATCGTGCCTTCATGACCATACCTCCTCATGCCCTTCCGACTGTACCTTGTGCCCTTCTGAATGTGCCCTGTGCCCTCCTGACTGTACATCGTGCCTTCATGACCATACCTCCTCATGCCCTTACGACTGCACCGTGCCCTTCTGAATGTGCCCTGTGCCCTCCTGACCGTACCTCCTTACGCCCTACTGACCGTACCTCGAGCCCTCCTGACCGTACCTCCTCATGCCCTTCCGACTGTACCTTGTGCCCTTCTGAATGTGCCGTGCCCTCCTGACTGTACATCGTGCCTTCATGACCATACCTCCTCATGCCCTGACGACTGCACCCTGTGCCCTTCTGAATGTGCCCTGTGCCCTCCTGACCGTACCTCCTTACGCCCTACTGACCGTACCTCGAGCCCTCCTGACCGTACCTCCTCATGCCCTTCCGACTGTACCTTGTGCCCTTCTGAATGTGCCCTGTGCCCTCCTGACTGTACATCGTGCCTTCATGACCATACCTCCTCATGCCCTTACGACTGTACCTTGTGCCCTTCTGAATGTGCCCTGTGCCCTCCTGACTGTACATCGTGCCTTCATGACCATACCTCCTCATGCCCTTACGACTGCACCCTGTGCCCTTCTGAATGTGCCCTGTGCCCTCCTGACCGTACCTCCTTACGCCCTACTGACCGTACCTCGAGCCCTCCTGACCGTACCTCCTCATGCCCTTCCGACTGTACCTCGTGCCCTCCTGACTGTACCTCGTGCTCTCCTGACTGTGCCCTCCAGACTGTACCTCGTGCCCTCCTGACCGTGCCCTCAAGAGATGCCCTTCTGACTGTACCTCATGCCCTCCTGATCGTGCCCTCCAAACTGTACCTCGTGACCATGCCCTTTCGACTGTAACTCATGCCCTCATGACAGTGCCCTTCCAACTGTACCTCGTGCCCTCCTGACATTGCAGTTTGTTTGCATATGATCCAATATAAGGTAATCTCCGATGACATATTCGGAGGTGCAGACACCCGTCATCACCCTGTGTAACAAAGGAGCAGAGGGCGCAGGTTGTTACTAATTGTCCGCCATTAGAAAGAATAGCAGCCTCTGAATAGGGTGTAATTAGGGCAAGACGAGGCTTGTAGCAGCCGGAGTAGGATATTCACAAACACAGTGGAGGAGTACGACACCAAATACAGGCCCAGCTGCATTCAAAGCACATGCAAAGCAGGACCCGCTCCTCCAGTGCATGATGAGAGTGCTCCTCTACAGCAATGTAAAGGGCAAAGGGTCCGGATCAGCGGCTCACTGGACACAGAGGTGCCGCACAATAGAAATTTATCATATGGACCCCAATACAATTGTAAGCACTGGCCCTGTCACAGGAGCCACTGCTGTCAGGTCCACAGTCATCACCAAGTCACATGAAGCTTTGTTTCATAAGCTGAGGTGCGTACTATGAGGTTCTGCAGCAGCTGAGGTGTGTACTATGAGGTTCTGCAGCAGCTGACGTGCGTACTATGAGGTTCTGCAGCAGCTGAGGTGCGTACTATGAGGTTCTGCAGCAATTGACATGCATTATGAGGATCTGAGGTTGCAGAATATCACAATTTACCCCTCATTAGCTGCAGAACTTCATAATAAACCCCAGCTACGGTAGAACCTCATACTATACACCTCAGCTGCTGCAGAACCTCATAATATACACCTGACTTGTCATATTGTGAACTGAGCACCACTCACAGGATATAATCACCCTTAGGCTGTGTGCCCACGTAGCGTTTTTTTAAGCGTTTCCGCAGCGCTTTTAGACGCGCGTTGCTGCTGTGGAAACGCTTACGAAAAGCATCCAATGTAATATAATGGAATCCGCACATGTTGTGCTAATGGTGCGTTTTTTTCCGCTGTGAAAACGCCAAGTAGAAAAAAAACGCAGCATGTTCATTAATTTTGCGGAAACGCACGGGTTTCCGCATACATTCAATTGTATTGCAAAAACGCATAGGAAAACGCATGCTAAAACGCTTAACAAAAGCGTCAAAAACGCTTACAAAAGCACTTCATAAAATGCATGCGTTTTTCCTGGGAAGAGGGTGTGCATTTCCGCTCAGGAATACTCTGCATGAAAAACGCTACGTGGGCACATAGCCTTACACATATCTTCGTGGAACAAGTCCCGTAAGAGTCCATGCAGCACTATCAATCTCACTTACCGCATCCTCCCTGGTCGCTTCACGCTCTGTCTCAGCACACTAAAACTATAGTTAAACATAACAGTAGACATATTAAAATCAGAAAAATTATTAGGATTCCTACTAGTTATCATAAAACATGGCATAAGAAGGGTTAATCCACAAATCAGTAGATAGATAAAACACGGAAACAAGCTACAATACCGTCAAACTGTAAAGCGCTGCGGAATATGTTGGCGCTATATAAAGATTATTATTATTACCGTAAGGTGGAAATCTGCTCTGCCCTCTGCTGGAGAAAGGACGCATTACACTATGTACCAGCGAAAGTCATGGGCACCCGAGGCTGATCAATATGTCCAAAGGGAAGGTGGTTTCCTGGTCCGATCCTACGGAAGAGCAATACGACCCTAAATTACTAGTAAATGTACTGCTGACTATGATAAAAGGTGTCAGGACAGGCAGAGCATCATAGCTATGATAGGGGTCAGGACAGGCAGAGCTTCGTAGCCATGAGAGAAAGGGGTTGCGACACATGGAACATCACAGATATGATAGGATATGATAGAAAGGGGACACACAGTATCATAGCTATGACAGAAAGGGGTCAGGATACAGAGCATCACAGCTATGATAGAAAGGGGTCAGGACATACAGTGCATCATACAGTGGGTACAGAAAGTATTCACACCCCTCTAATTTTTTCGCTTTTTGTTTCATTGCAGCCTTTTGGTAAATTCAAAAAAAGTTAATTTTTTTTTCTCAGTAATGTACACTCTGCACCCCATCTTGTCTGAAAAAAAAAACACAGAAATGTACACGTTTTTGCCTATTTATTAAAAAAGAAAACCTGAAATATCCCATGATCATAAGTATTCAGACCCTTTGCTCAGTATTGAGTAGAAGCACCCTTTTGAGCTAGTACAGCCATGAATCTTCTTGGGAATGATACAACAAGTTTTTCACACCTGGATTTGGGGATCCTCTGCCATTCTTCCTTGCAGATCCTCTCCAGTTCCGTCAGGTTGGATGGTGAACATTGGTGGACAGCCATTTTCAGGTCTCTACAGAGATGCTCAATTGGGTTTAGGTCAGGGCTCTGGCTGGGCCAGTCAAGAATGGACCCAAAGAGTGAAAAATTTAAAGGGGTCTGAATACTTTCCGTACCAACTGTAGCTATGATATAAAGGGGGTACAGGGCCATGGAGCAATGAAAGGTGGCCTGGTTTCATCAAACAGTACTGAAAACATGTGGTCGGCAGGAGGCGGCCTTACATTAGGAATCGGGGAGGAGGTGGCAGCATGGAAAGAAGATAAGCCAGCAGAGGCAGTGCAATCAGGCAATGTTTTGAAACGTGAGGGGGCTATGTTCTGTGGACATCATGTGATTGTACAGTGACCCTTTCATCGTACCCCTTCACTAGGCTCCATTGACCCTTGTCTAGATTTGACATTACTTTCTCTGGGATCCAGACTTGTAGCATCAATGGAAAACCTATGATCATAGGAGTTTTTATTTATAAAATAAAATCACAATAGACAAAGTAGAGATGAGAATTATCTGCTTTATTCACTATTTCCATACGCACAGCATGGATCCAGAGTGTAATGAAGCCTCATAGTATGGTCACATCTAAACACAGTACATCGAGGACGCATCTATCTCACAGGTCTAAATACAAAATGTATACGGTCTTATCAGAACTACAGGACCGTCCCCCACTGCTGGATTATCAGACAATTCACCACTAACCGGGAACAGAACCTCCAAACCTCACCCCACTGCCACAGGATCTGCTTTTGTCACTTAGTAGGTACTCTCTGCTTCTCATCGTACAGTTCTATTCTGGACTGCTGGAATTTCAGGCGCTGGATTAAAGGAATGTCACTATACACATTAAAATATATGCCAAAACAGATGGTAAAAATAAGTGCTCTTCCAATCCCAATAAACTACTGAGGGGTGTGTATGGTGTCTATAAGCGCCCTCCAATTACCAGCTACATATATTTTCATATAATTCAAAGTCATACAAACTAGTAATATACTTTGTGTATCGACATCTGATGATCTCATGATGTTCAAGATCTCTGCTTGCTGAAAGTGAAAGGAATCATTCCTGCAGTTATCGTGGATTGGCCAAGGTCACACTTGCGAGTCTCTCGCACCAATGCCAGGCACTGCCGCCAGCGGTTCAGACCGGATCGTTCAGCTGCATAGAAAGACATGCAGCCGCACACTCTGGTCCCGAGTGCCGGGTATTGAGGCTTGAGTTTCTCGCAAGTGCGACCCTGGCCATAGCGTGCTGCTCGGCAAAAGTGATGACTTGTTACATCAGACCTCCCGCTAATGAGCCCTGCGGCCTTGTGAGCCAAGGACGGGTTCCCATTCCCTGACAGTAAGCAGAGACCCTAAAAAGGGTAGTAAATGAATATGTGTAAAATATTATAAAAAGATTTTAGAAATCCCCATCTAAATATTAAAGATGAGAAAGTATAAAAAAAAACAAAAAATAAAAAACTTTAATCCATTCAAGAGTTGAGCAAAAAGGTTTGCAGGACCCTTGCCGAGCAGCCACATCAGTAGTCTGTGGCCAGGACCAGAGCCCGATGAACCTCCTTCTTCCCGGTATCCTGGCTCCTCTTCTGATCAGTAGGCCTGGTGAGTGTGTCATGCTGGGACTACTAGTGAGGAGCCGGAGGTGTCGGCATGAAGGAGGTTTGCAGGGCTCTGCTCCGGTGGGCATAGACTTATAACATGGCTGCTGTGCCAGGGTCCTGTGAAACTTTTTATTCCAATTCTAGTCCAATCCCATCATCCTTAAGGGTATGTTCACACTGGACGCAGGTTTATTTGCATCTTTGTCCATGCTAATGTCCATGACTTTTCTGCAGAAAAAACGCAGCAAGTAATGATACCTGCGTTTTTGCAGCATTTTTTCAACACCCATTCAAGCCAATGAGTGAAAAATGCTGCAAAAACGCTGAAAGAAGTGACATGCTCTATGTCCAAAAAAGCAGTAAAGCACAAAATCCTGATCACAAAAAAAACTATGTGTGTGCATAAGATTTCTGAAATCTCATAGGCTTTGCTGGTACTGTAAAAAGCAGCTGAAAATTAGCATTAAAAAAGCAGCAAAACGCCCAGTGTAAACATACCCTAATACCCATGTAAAGTTTGCTTTTGATCCCATGTATATGGGGTTACTATACTTCCCTCAGAGATGCGATATAAGACCCTGCTCTGTGACACGAGCTGACACTTCTACTCCAGCACCAGCACAGCCCTGCGTCTGACTCCTCCCAAGCACGGGACTGGTCACATGGTCATGACATCATTACAGGTCCTTTCGCTGCCCAGGATCTCGTGTCTACCGACAGTTCAGCCAGGGAAGAGTGCTGTCTGCCTGGTGACACTGCCTGCCACTGTGTGCATATGAAAGCTGCTGTGTATAAAGGAGGAGCGTGAGGTGCAGGAGGAGGCTGTGTTAAAAGAAGGACCATGAAGTGCAGAAGGAATAAGGCCCCATAATTTCCACAGATATGTATTATAACTAACCACAGTTAGTTACTATGCCCGGGAAACTCCGGGCTCTTCAGCTAGTATTCTAATAAAAATAAAATCTGTCCATTGGATTCTGGGCGATCAGAGGCTGCCTGCGACTGGCTTAATATCTGGGTGAACAATAAAATAAGAGAAAAATGCACATCTGTGAAGAAGGTCTTCGGCTCCACATGAACACAAGATTAATGCCCGACCCTCCCACAACTAAAGGATTTTTCTACCAGATTATTCACCCAAGAAATCAGCAACTCCACAAGTGCCGGGCTGATCCCCCAAGTCCAGTGGTGTGATAACAGCTTCTGCTAATAAACAGAATATACAGTAATAATAATCCATATATACAAACATTAAAAAAAAAAAAATCTACAGAAACATTGGCTGTTCCAGATCTAAGTGCACGGCCACTAATGAAAACAGCTTCAAGTGTGAGTGTTCATCAGGAGGACAGGTCGCGGATAGGCAATGCTACATCTCTCAAATGATGTCCCAGGACCCCGCCATGTGATGCAGTAATAGCATCCACTGAGCTGCCATGTTTTGCTTCTAGACTTTCACTGACTTCATTGAGGTCAGCCCAAGCAGCAGGACCGGACAGGAGCGCCATCGTGTGGTGTGATTAGAGTCTGTACAAGTGTTTAGAGCCAATAGCCGCCCCTTTATCCCATACAAAATGTTGGTATCCTCGCTGTAGTGATAGGACCCTTGGTGAGGAGGGGGGCGTTCTGCAGCACCCCCAGCTAGAAGTTTGCCACCCGCTGCAGTGCGGCTCCTCTGCTGCAGTCTATGTGCAGGGACAGGATCCCGGAGTTGAAGCTGCCACACAGAATGGATGAATTATCACAAACCGCCAAAGACGAAAGGGGCCCCGAGCCGTCCAGGAACAGGCTGCTCACACACGCTGGGGACAGAGGGAAAGAAGCAAACCGTGATGAGCGAGCAAAGAAAAGGGAAAATTATATCTGTAAGATTAATAAACAATAATCCCATTCTGGTCTGGAGCTACAATTATGCTCCAGTCACAGTCAAAGCTGTGTTCAGATTTTACTGCTGTGCCGTTAGCTCTCAGATTACAAGGCCACGTATATTAGGCCTAGTTTGGTCAGAGTAGGCTGCCGATTGTCTGATGTGTATGACACTCCACCTGTATTGGTGACAAACAGATGGGGCATATTAAATGTTAACATGCCCAATCCTTCCAGTGGTGCTCAATGGGACTTACTCCCCTCTGCGTATTGGGGACATATCTATGCTTGTAAGGAGGGGGGACTGCTAGAAATAGTCTTAGGCCATATGATCCATTTGATCAATGGTTTGCTGTGGGAAATGAATTCTTCACATAAGTTTGGAGCACATTTTCCACAATACAGGCCAGAAAAGTAGAGATACTCATTATATATATATATTATTAAAAAGGTACATCTCTAGCATACCCATCAACTTAATAGTGGAGTCCTAAAATCCTGAGAATGAAGGGACCATAGCACTAATTTAAAAAGTCCATTTTCCTTGTAAAGCAGGTGCCTATTCTATTACGTAGGGCTGGCTGCAGTTCCTCATACAGCCAGGATGCCATGAGGCGCTGTTGTGCTACAAACATTCAGAAGGGGCTGCAGTTATAAATCAGCACTGCAGCCGATTCATTATCAGAGCCAGAACCCAGCTGTTATAAAGTGATGGCACGTGCTAGCAATGTAGCATCACTTAACACATAAGTCACGAAGAGTGTGAAGGATGGCACCAGGGAGATCACACAGAATTCCACCACTGCTACCACGTGACGAACCTGCACCTTGCCTGAGGACACTATTACGTCAGAAGGATCACGCAATGCAGTCTCCCCACTTTCACCAACGTGACGTTCCGCACCCTCTGAGAACACGTAAAGTCAGCTTGGTACAGTTTTACACTGACACCCCCTGTCCACACGGGCCCAGGAAGGCACTGGGAGTGAGAGGATGCGGCCCACACAGTCACTGACGTGGCACCATACTCGCCCACACCCCAGACAGGCTGAGAAGTCCCTTTCACTAGCACCAGTGAAACAGCGCCTGGCTAGCCCGATGGGACTGTCACCAGTTCCTCGTTAGATATAAACCCAGTCCCTTAACGGGATTATATTGGGCCAGAACTCAGCCCCGGTAGCATGGAAAGTTAATCCAACAACATGGACTTGTGGATCGAGATAACAGAACAGCCAAAGGTTAAATTATATATTTAATCGCCTTAAAGGCACACTAGACAAAACACTATATACACATTGGTTATACAGTGGGTACCGAAAGTATTCAGATCACTTTACATCTTTCACTCTTTCATTGCAGCCACTTGACTGGCCCAGCCAGAGCCCTGACCTAAACCCAATTGAGCATCTCTGGAGAGACCTGAAAATAGCTGTCAACCAACGTTCACCATGCAACCTGACGGAACTGGAGAGGATCCGCAAGGAAGAATGGCAGAGGATCCCCAAATCCAGGTGTGAAAAATTTGTTGCATCATTCCCAAGACGACTCATGGCTGTACTAGATCAAAAGGGTGCTTCTACTCAATGCTGAGCAAAGGGTCTGAATACTTATGACCATGTGATATTTCAGTTTTTCTTTTTTAATAAATTTGCAAAAATTTCTACATTTCTGTGTTTTTTTTTTGAGTCAAGATGGGGTGCAGAGTGTACATTAATGAGAAAAAAAATTACCTTTTTTTAATTTACCAAATGGCTGCAATGAAACAGTGAAAAATGTAAAGGGGTCTGAATACTTTCCGCACCCACTGTACACATACAATGGTCAGATATGCAAATACAGGTGAAGTACAACACATCTAAGCAGAAGGATCATATCAATTCCTGGTGGGATGTTCGACCATATGAGCGCTGGGCCGCAGGGGGCATGAGCTGCCAGCTGTTTCTAAGTCCCTTCACAGCACGTTACTTGACGTGGCCCCCACTTTTGAAGTGAGCCGCAAGTATATCAGAGAAAGAGACCACATAGCCTTGCACTAGCATTTGTCCCATTTGGGTCACTGCCCTCCGGGCAGAACCTAAATCCCCTCCCCTTGCCTCTAGCAGCTAAAAACTCTAAAACCTAAGATGGGTCATAACTCCTTACTGGACGGTCCTAGAGAGGCAGTTTTGGCACATTCGGGTCCGGCAGGTGCCCTGCTACACGTTGAGACTAAACACTGATTCTTACTAGCCATTCTACATATCCCTCTGAAATGCTAAAATGGATCCAGACTCTGGAAGACGTTCAGCTTGTTCCAGAGATCTAAAAAATTGAATCGGTATCTGGCTGCGACATAAGGTACCGTATATACTCATGCATAAGCCGAGATTTTCAGCCCATTTTTTTGGGCTGAAAGTCCCCCCCCTCACGGCTTATACACGAGTCATATACCTGGGGGTCGGCGGGGGAGCGGGGATGTCACAGATCATACTTACCCCCCCTGGCGCGGTTTCTGCAGCCCCCCCGCTTCTCTACGGTCTCCCTTCCCGCCTTCAGCGGTCACGATACCGCTCATTAAACTCATGAATATGCGCATATTCATGAGTGTAATGAGCGGTATCACGTGACCGCTGAAGGCAGGAAGGGAGACCGTGGAGAAACGGGGCTGCAGAGATCACGCCAGAAGGGGGTAAGTATAGCGATATTCACCTGTCCCCCGGTCCATCGCTGCTCACCGCTGTCTGCTGCGTCGTCTGTCTATGACGTTTAGCCAGCAGAGGGCGCGGTGACGTGGTTAGTGGGCGCCGTGCCCTCTTCTGCCTGAACGTCACTGACAGACGACATGGCAGACAGCGGTGAGCAGCGATGGAATGGGGGAGAGGAGAGTATCTCAGGTGCTGGGTCCTGAGCAGGAGAGGTGAGTATGGCGTTTTTTTTTTGCAGCAGCATATGGGGGCACATTCTATGGAGCAGCAAATGGGGGCAACATATGGGGGTATAGTCTATGGGGCAGCATATGGGGGCATATTCTATGGAGCATCTTATTGGGGCATAATCTATGGAGCATCTTATGGGGGAATAATCTATGGAGCATCTTATGGGGGAATAATCTATGAAGCATCTTATGGGGGAATAATCTATGAAGCATCTTATGGGGCCATAACCTTTATAGAGCATTATATGGGGTATATTATACTATGGAGCATCTTATGGGGGGCATTATTAACCTTTGTGCAGCATTATATGGGGAGTATTTTGTATGGCGCATCTTATGGGGCCCATCATGAACTGTATGGAGCATTACAGTTGTGGCCAAAAGTATTGACACCCCTGCAATTCTGTCAGATAATACTCAGTTTCTTCCTGAAAATGATTGCAAACACAAATTCTTTGGTATTATTATCTTCATTTAATTTGTCTTAAATGAAAAAAAACACAAAAGAGAATGAAGCAAAAAGCAAAACATTGATCATTTCACACAAAACTCCAAAAATGGGCCAGACAAAAGTATTGCCACCCTCAGCCTAATACTTGGTTGCACAACCTTTAGCCAAAATAACTGTGACCAACCGCTTCCGGTAACCATCAATGAGTTTCTTACAATGCTCTGCTGGAATTTTAGACCATTCTTCTTTGGCAAACTGCTCCAGGTCCCTGATATTTGAAGGGTGCCTTCTCCAAACTGCCATTTTAGATCTCTCCACAGGTGTTCTATGGGATTCAGGTCTGGACTCATTGCTGGCCACCTTAGAAGTCTCCAGTGCTTACTCTCAAACCATTTTCTAGTGCTTTTTGAAGTGTGTTTTGGGTCATTGTCCTGCTGGAAGACCCATGACCTCTGAGGGAGACCCAGCTTTCTCACACTGGGCCCTACATTATGCTGCAAAATTTGTTGGTAGTCTTCTGGCTTCATAATGCCATGCACACGGTCAAGCAGTCCAGTGCCAGAGGCAGCAAAGCAACCCCAAAACATCAGGGAACCTACGCCATGTTTGATTGTAGGGACCGTGTTCTTTTCTTTGAATGCCTCTTTTTTCTCCTGTAAACTCTATGTTGATGCATTTGCCCATAAAGCTCTACTTTTGTCTCAACTGACCAGAGAACATTCTTCCAAAACGTTTTAGGCTTTTTCAGATAAGTTTTGGCAAACTCCAGCCTGGCTTTTTTATGTCTCGGGGTAAGAAGTGGGGTCTTCCTGGGTCTCCTACCATACAGTCCCTTTTCATTCAGACGCCGACGGATAGTACGGGTTGACAATGTTGTATCCCCGGACTGCAGGGCAGCTTGAACTTGTTTGGATGTTAGTCGAGGTTCTTTATTCAACATCCGCACAATCTTGCGTTGAAATCTCTTGTCAATTTTTCTTTTCCGTCCACATCTAGGGAGGTTAGCCACAGTGCCATGGGCTTTAAACTTCTTGGTGACACTGCGCACGGAAGACACAGGAACATTCAGGTCTTTGGAGATGGACTTGTAGCCTTGAGATTGCTCATGCTTCCTCACAATTTGGTTTCTCAAGTCCTCAGACAGTTCTTTGGTCTTCTTTCTTTTCTCCATGCTCAATGTAGTACACACAAGGACACAGGACAGAGGTTGAGTCAACTTTAATCCATGTCAACTGGCTGCAAGTGTGATTTAGCTATTGCCAACACCTGTTAGGTGCCACAGGTAAGTTACAGGTGCTGTTAATTACACAAATTAGAGAAGCATCACATGATTTTTCGAACAGTGCCAATACTTTTGTCCACCGTCTTTTTTATGTTTGATGTGGAATTATATCCAATTTGACTTTAGGACAATTCTTTTTGTGTTTTTTCATTTAAGACAAATTAAATGAAGATAATAATACCAAAGAATTTGTGTTTGCAATCATTTTCAGGAAGAAACTGATTATCTGACAGAATTGCAGGGGAGTCAATACTTTTGGCCACAACTGTATATGGGGCTCCTGATTCAATATGGATATTCAAAAACATTTAACCTACTAACCTACTGATGTCTCAATTAATTTTACCTTTATTTTTATTGGTATCTATTTTTATTTTTGAAATTTACCAGTAGCTGCTGCATTTTCCACCCTAGGCTTATACGCAAGTCAATAAGTTTTCCCAGTTTTTTTGGCAAAATTGGGGGGGGTCGGCTTATACACGAGTATATATACGGTAAGTTCATATCCTCCTTATGAACTCCAGGCTGTCCGAACAAAGCAGTTAGACCACAGGGTTTGGATACATAGGGAGTCTTCCTGTACTAGCTAGTTGGTGTGTGTGGGGGATGAAATCCTTCTTTGAAGCCGAAAAACTGCCCCCCCCCCTCCGCTGAGACAGTAGTCCACTTAAAGCTGCACGCTTTAGGAAGGATCGTAAGCTGTCAATAAATCCCTCCAACCTTCACAACCAGGACTATAGACTGATCACATACCAGCAGCATCTCGCTCCCAAACCTTCACCGTGCAGTCATGTGATGCAGTGGCCACCAGTGGGGTGTCAGAGGTACTCTTCGGAAGGAAAACACAGGAGGTGGTGCTTTGTAGGTGGCCCTTATACTCACACACTATGTCTTTAGTCTTCCTGAGGTCCCACAGCTGTGAAGAGGACATTAAAGATTACTTTGACTTCATAAGCTGTGCTGTTGACTAAGACCTATTGCTCTCTGTTGTCAGTCATTTCAAACTGTGGCAAGGTTTAGTGGTGTCCATGATTGGGATAGCTGAAAGGAAATGCAGAAAATGACCTGCCCTAGATGTCACATATGTCGAGGGCTGAGAACATCCATCTGGAGCACAAATCCTGCACAGAGTGCACAGAGAGGTACATACAGGTGAGTGGCTTTTAGGGGGTTTTACTTGTGTTGTTGCCATGTTTAAAGTAAGATCTCTGAAAGCCACCGATCTCAACTAGCCAATCAGATGTGAAAAATGACACCCCCCAGTCCACCGTATAATATCTCACCGTAGCTTCACAGCCCTGTCCACTGAACCCATTGCTGCTGGTCACACAGTAGTTGCCGTCCTCACTGACATCACAGTGCATCTGTATATACTGTTTCATGGGGAACGTGTGCGCCACCTGCAGGTCACGGGTGTCCCATACACTAGGTAATAAGATTAATGGTATTACGAATATAGAAGAGTTTAGCACGTTAGTATAGATGTTCCTTAGTACCGATGCAGGACAGCTTCATACAACATTTCCATCTTGGGTGGAGTCATCCTCGGTGTTGCCATTTCTCATGTGGGAAATGTGGAAATCAAACGTGACTATTGTGAGGGCAAGGCTAGGTTATATGAGGGAGTGTTGCTGTCATTGCTTGGAAAATAGCAGAGAGTGTGTGACCACTGGGGAAGTAGAGGGGTCCCACTGCGACCACTGGGGAAGTAGAAGGGTCCCGCTGAGACCACTGGGGAAGTAGAAGGGTCCCGCTGAGACCACTGGGGAAGTAGAAGGGTCCCGCTGAGACCACTGGGGAAGTAGAAGGGTCCCGCTGAGACCACTGGGGAAGTAGAGGGGTCCCGCTGCGACCATTGGGGAAGTAGAGGGGTCCCGCTGCGACCACTGGGGAAGTAGAGGGGTCCCGCTGCGACCACTGGGGAAGTAGAGGGGTCCCGCTGTGACCACTGGGGAAGTAGAGGGGTCCCGCTGTGACCACTGGGGAAGTAGAGGGGTCCTGCTGTGACCACTGGGGAAGTAGAGGGGTCCCGCTGTGCCACTGGGGAAGTAGAAGGGTCCCACTGTGACCACTTGGGAAGAAGAGGGGTCCCGCTGTGACAACTGGGGAAGAAGAGGGGTCCCGCTGTGACCACTGAGGAAGTAGAGGGGTCCCGCTATGACCACTGGGGAAGTAGAGGGGTCCCGCTGTGACCACTGGGGAAGTAGAGGGGTCCCGCTGTGACCACTGGGGAAGTAGAGGGGTCCCGCTGTGCCACTGGGAAAGTAGAGGGGTCCCGCTGTGCCACTGGGGAAGTAGAAGGGTCCCACTGTGACCACTTGGGAAGAAGAGGGGTCCCGCTGTGACCACTGGGGAAGAAGAGGGGTCCCGCTGTGACCACTGGGGAAGTGAGGCATCTACTCCTACAAGTAGGAAAGTGAAGAGGTAACTTTTTTTTACCACTACCGGTGAAAGGGGGAGTACTGATCTAAACATCCAAGCAGATCTCTTTTCTGACAAATTGAGGGAGACCTAAGTGGTGTGTGGGGTCAAGCACCCACATCCCTGCTTTCTGCACAATTCCTGGCCTTCCAGCAGGTCATTACTGGATCTGTGGTCTGCCTGCTTGTCACACATATAACGCTTGTGCGTGGTGAGACATCACATCCTATTGAGCACACAAGAATTACTGACCGGGTGCTTTTATCCTCTGAGGTCTGGACGATGTAGGACTCTCCAGGAACCCAGCATAAGTGCGTTACCTACAGGACAGAACATTGAGGTCAGGATCTTGCACATAGTGCATATGTACTACTGAGCAGACACTCCCCAATCACACGACAGCCTGTCCGAAGGACATGATGCTGAATACTGAAATAACTAAGATCTGCACTGCCATATGTACAGTTATCATGAGCAGCAGTCCTGTCTGCAACACTGGACTGAACTTACCAGATTTCTAGACACGGCAGCTTTGTGCAGACAGTTCCCGGACTCCACATCCCATTTACACAGGGTGTTGTCTCGAGACCCCGTCACCATCTTGGTACAATCTGCAAGCGAGAGAAAGAAAGTCAGAATGTTGGCGACAACTAATATAAGCACAAGATTTACAGTCTGAATGAGCGAGTACAGACCAGGGCTCACTGCCAATCCAGTGACAATTAACTGATGCCCGATGAACTTCTGGGCACTGCCAGTCTTACAGTGCAGATCCCACATGAGGACGGACTTATCACGAGAGGCGCTGAAGATGCGGTTGGATCCGAAGACGCAGGCGATCTGTACGGTGGAGATATGACAGGACCCGGTTTACACGCCTGTATTCTCATCAGTGTGAATGTGATGTGTGCTGCCCACATCTCGCTCCGTAGGCACAGAATTACCTTAGACACCTCTCGCTCGTGCCCCAAAAACCTCTTCAAGGCGCTGCCCGTTCTCCAATTGGACACAACCACGGCCTGCAAGATAGTAAAGCATCAGTTATACTTTGCCCCCAAATTTAGGAAGCTGAGATACGTCCAGACCCTGGTGATTGAGAAGTTGACGCCACACCCATGCAGTGGGTATGACCGTGGTTTGCTTTGGGGCAAAGTGATGCACGTACAATGTCCAATGGTGACAGGAGGTGAAAACATGTCTATGCACCACAAAGCAGGGCTTCTGATCACACCACAATAGCACACAAGACATACCTTGGCTGTACATTCAGACAGCAAATATTACCCCTGCTCCTTGTATTAAAGGGCTTGTCCTTGAGCAGAAAAACATGGCTGCTTTCTTCCAAAAACAGCATCTGATGTGTCCCAGCTAATGCAGCTCAGCTCCATTCACTTCAGTAAAGCTGCAATACTAGAACCAACCTATTAGCAGGTGTGGAGCCGTTTTCAGCAGCTAGCAGCCATGTTTTTCTTATTATGGTCGCTCCCTTTAGCACAAGATACGCTCAGCAGAATGTCTTTTCATTTGATAAAAAGTGGAATACGCAGCCAAAAGACATTTCCACTGCTTATCTTGGGTAATAGGGAAACAAAGGATTGAACAGAAAATAATATGGATCTTTATTGGGCAAAGGTCTGCCAGGTGTGTAGATTGTATACAGCTCACAATGAAATAGTCAAGCCCAACACCAGGCGGGAATCTGAGCCCTGGTGTGTTAATTACAAGGCCGGGCAGCCACAGTATCCAGTGCTCAGTCACTCCGCAGTTAAGTACTTACCTTGTCTTTGCCGCCTGACACGCAGAGGTCGGATTTCAGAGCAGCGATGTAGGTGACGGCGTCATTGTGAGCCCGACGGTACTGCGGGATTGTCTGGACCGGCAACCTCTCCTCTACGTGACTGTCAGCCCTGCACATGGAAGAAATTATGTGAATGTATACAGCACAGATTATACATAATGCTGCGGTCTATGGAGGAGCTGTGTATACAAAGTGCTGCAGTACTAGCATGGGGGGGTGCAAGTAAGACATAACTACCTAGCTGTGCCTCCCCCCCATTAAGATCTCCCATCAGTGTCAGAAGATAAAGTTGCTGCTAAAGACCTTCGAGGCACATGATGCAATGTGGGGAGAGGAAACATGGAAGCTTTTCCAAGTGGAGGATCAGCTCCATTACTTTAAAGACCCCACAATTTCCCCTCTGCACTCAGGAGGGGTAAGCAATCTCTGGGTTTCCCATTCCTGGTAACACATTTACCTGTATTTAGAGCTGTTCCGCTTGACTTTACTCTGGAATTTCCCCATTATCCCAACCAGTGACGGGATGAAATAAGCAGACGAAGAATGAATGGTCCAGACATCGGGAATCCTAAAGTGCCGCCTGCCAGGAGGAAAGATCACAAATGAACATCTGGTAATCTGGGATCACTAATGTCACGGTATAAGCCGTTCTATGTAATAGACATATAGATGCTCCCACACCAGCACTGACACTTGGATCATGGCGATGTCTATGTGAACCCCTCAAATGATCACTGGTCCTCAGGCTCTCGTCACTGACTGGGGAAGAAAAAAAGGAAGTGTACAGCATGTTAATGTTTCCCCCTCTCTCATCTTACACATTAGATAAATACTTTGGAAATATCAGGGGGATAAGTGGCTCATTACCGCTGGATACACAGTACAGACCAAAAGTTTGGACACACCTTCTCATTCAAAGAGTTTTCTTTATTTTCATGGCTATAAAAATTGTAGATTCACTCTGAAGGCATCAAAACTATGAATTAACACATGTGGAATTAAATAATTAACAAAAAGTGTGAAACAACTGAAAATATGTCTTATATTCTAGGTTTTTCAAAGTAGCCACCTTTTGCTTTGATTACTGCTCTGCACACTCTTGGCATTTTCTTGATGAGCTTCAAGAGGTAGTCACCGGAAATGGTCTTCGAACAGTCTTGAAAGAGTTCCCAGAGATGCTTAGCACTTGTTGGCCCTTTTGCCTTCACTCTGCGGTCCAGCTCGCCCCAAACCATCTCGATTGGGTTCAGGTCTGGTGACTGTGGAGGCCAGGTCATCTGGTGTAGCACCTCATCACTCTCCTTCTTGGTCAAATAGCCCTTACCCTTACACAGCCTGGAGGTGTGTTTGAGGTCATTGTCCTGTTGAAAAATAAATGATGGTCCAACTAAACGCAAACCGGATGGAACAGCATGCCGCTGCAAGATGCTGTTGTAGCCATGCTGGTTCAGTATGCCTTTAATTTAATGTTTTGAAGAACCTAGAATATAAGACATATTTTCAGTTGTTTCACACTTTTTTGTTAATTATATAATTCCACATGTGTTAATTCATAGTCTTGATGCCTTCAGAGTGAATCTACAATTTTCATAGTCATGAAAATAAAGAAAACTCTATGAATGAGAAGGTGTGTCCAAACTTTTGGTCTGTACTGTACAATTATTACAGAGGAGAAAGGAAAATGTTGCGCCCGCTCACCTATCCTGATTCCTGGCATTAAGTCTCCATGGGAGATGGCAAATCTTATTAGGAGGGTGTCACTCTGATTGATGTAACCCTACCAGGATGCCCGCCCGCTAAGGGAAGAGGAGGGTCCAGTGTGGCCTAAGGTATTTACAACATGTCATAAGGCCGAGGACATGGATTTAAAGGGCCACAGCCTACACTCATCAGTGTATAATAAGTCTCAGGAGTGAGATCGGTCACAGCATATAATGGAGGCGTCTCTGGTGGTGGTGGGGTCTCAGAATTGGACATAAACTAGTGGTATAGGAAGGGGTGGAGCAGGGGTCTGTAATTTTAGTTAATTATATCAGTGAAGAAGACTATAGGGTGCAGTAGCTTAGCAAAGTAGCAGCTGGCACTTCACTCCTCTAGGGGGCACCGAAGTCACAATGATTTGCTTAAACACACTCCGATTGCTTAAATAGCAATTCCCTAAAAGTGCAGGAATCGCTTCTATGGGAGGACATTATCTGGAAATACGGAAGGAGAATGTAGAGGAAGAAGTTGTACCTGGTCCCTGACAAGGCATGTAGCCCCTCTGCTACACAGGAAGACATCAAAATGGTACATTGTAACAGCAGGAGGCACATAATGGCAGAGAAAGGACTAGGCTAGACGGTGACAGCGCGACAACTGACCATTGCCATAGGGAAGGTAGGAGGCTCGGCCGCAACATCAGGTCTTATTCTAGGACCACACACCTCCCATCATGTGCGATGTGTACCTGATCTAATGAATAACCGCAATTTGTAAAATAAACAAAATACAACTCGTGGTCGATTTATGTGTAGAACAGCAACAAGAGAGATCCCTATGGGGCACGGCAGTGCAGGCCGACATTTATCATTTGGCTGTGGCTATAGATGGCAATAAGGTCGGGTGCCCATGACGCTGAGGTAGCAGCGCTTCGGATGCAGGTGAATCCGCATGTGTTCCCTGACCGGGCAGATTCACTGTGTCCTATACATTGTAAGGCTGAGATTTCTCTTGGGAAGACTATCATCTCCACAAGATGAATTGACTAGCTGCTGTCTGGAGAGACGCGCCACATGTCCGTCTCCACAGGTGATCCGTGGGTGGCAGTGCACGCATAGTGGGTATGGGCTTTCTAGAAATCCCCTCCACTATGCTGTAACATCTGGCCGCTGCGGATGAACGCAGGCTCGCATCTAACCGGCTGCAACTCCCCAATCGTGTGCACATGCCCTAACCTAATTCTACGTGGCGGCAGCGAAACGCAGCGGATGGGATCACACAGCAGCTGCCACAAACAAGTTGCAAAAAAAGCCCTTTTCTATATTCTCTTCCGTTTCGCTTGGATCCCGCAGCAGAGTACAGCGGTTTCACCACACAGTCGCCCTGTAGCCCCGGCCTTAATATATGACTGAAGGGAATGTGACGTCACCTGCGGACACAATATGGCGATTATATATAGCACACACATGGTTACAAAGAAAATAGGAACGGATATAAGACAGCAGATACCACTGACGTAGAAATGAGAACGCCCACCGCGGTCACAGAGGCCGAAATGATGCGGGTCGTAGTACACATAAAGGAAGGGCAGTTACCCCATACAGCTCCTCCTGCCGCCCCCGGGGCTGCTTCATCCTCCCCGGCACCTTCAGCTGCCGACTCCCTGCCGCCTTAGCAACGCGGCGCCGGTTACCAGGGACCGGGTGTTACCTGGAAAAGCCTCCTCCCCGCTGAGTCGAACGCTTTGGTTCCTCCCCTTGTACCCCTCCCGTGACCCTTGTATACGGTCCCGGCCTCACCACAGTCCTGTCCTATTGGGTATTATACCCCTGACCTGCTACACTTCATAACCTCAGTGTAATAACTCGGCTCAGCCAGTCCAGGGGGGAGATTTAAGTGGCGGCCAATCAAATTTCTGCTTTCATGTGCCCAAGGGGGGGTTGAAAAATGAAAATTGAGAGCTAAAATCTGATTGGTTTCTAAGAACATTGAAGACTAAGTCCATGTACTTAGGTCAACATGGCGATATGTTGCCAAGTATGGGCGCCAGGCCCCAGCTATATGAATAGCACCACTCAGTGGCGTAACTACAAAGTTATGGGCCCTGGTGCGAAC
Organism: Dendrobates tinctorius; assembly: GCF_039654945.1. NCBI lineage: Eukaryota > Metazoa > Chordata > Amphibia > Anura > Dendrobatidae > Dendrobates > Dendrobates tinctorius. Next base: position 3,712,919 of record NW_027361681.1, on the reverse strand, counting down.
GTTCAAATGGGCCCCCCCATGCCAAAATACACGCACATCTCTGCTCTGCACACCTTGTACACGCACTTCTCCGCTCCAAACACCTCATACACACACATCTCTCTCTGTACACCTCATACACACACGGCTCCTCTTCGTCCACATGGTACACACTCGGCTCCGCTCCGTCCACCTCATACACACGCGACTCCGCTCCGTCCACCTCATACACACGCGACTCCGCTCCGTCCACCTCGTACACACGCGGCTCCGCTCCGTCCACCTCATACACACGCGGCTCCGCTCCGTCCACCTCGTACACACGCGGCTCCGCTCCGTCCACCTCGTACACACACGGCTCCGCTCCGTCCACCTCGTACACACGCGACTCCGCTCCGTACACCTCGTACACACGCGGCTTCGCTCCGTCCTCCTCGCACACACGCGGCTCCGCTCCGTCCACCTCATACACATCGTACACACGCGACTCCGCTTCGTACACACGGCTCCTCTCCATACACTTCGTACACACATGGCTCCGCTCCGTACACTTCTTACACGCACATCTCTGCTCCATACACCTCGTACACACATGGCTCCTCTTCATCCACCTCATACTCACGCGGCTCCGCTCCGCACACCTCATACACACGCAGCTCCGCTCCTTCCACCTCATACACACGCGGCTCCGCTCTGTCCACCTCGTACACACGCGGCTCCGCTCCGTCCTCATACACACACGGTTCCGCTCCGTCCAGCTCATACACACGCGGCTCCGCTCCATACACGTCGTATACACGCGGCGCCGCTTCGCACACACGGCTCCTCTCCATACACTTCGTACACACATGGCTCTGCTCCATACACCTCGTACACACACATCTCCACTCCATACAGCTCGTACACACACGGCTCTGCTACATCCACCCTGTAAACCCCTCCTGACCCCACACATAAACTTACCCTCATCCAGCACCATGACAACCAACACAGCAGAGTCCCGCATACACAGAGGCTCCTGATCATGTGACCCCTGACTCCTCCCCTCCTGTGACCTCATCACAGGTCCTGTGCGCAGAGAGCAGCCATCGCGTCAGGCCAATTGCAGCCTGGCAGCCAATCAAAGCACGGAGCTGCACAGCCAATGAGCGGCTGCAGCTCCGCGGTCGGGCCCCTAAACACTCCGGGCCCCGTCGCAGCTGCGACCACGGTAGTCACGCCCCTGGCACCACTCTTGTCTGTGGGCTGTGACTGGTATTACTGCCTAACCGGGCAGATTGGCATCAACATCCCATGAATCCTGGGTGTGCTATAGTCCGCTGCACCTAGGGGCCCACTCGTCCCGGGCTCTGATCACAGCTGCTTAACCCCTTAGATGCTGTTAATTGTGACACCAGCATTTAAGCGGTTAGAAATGGGGAGTGAATGGTGTTGCCGTAGGTCTTCTGTATGGCCCCGTGCCCACCATGTTTGTGTAAGGGGAGGCGAGGACTGTAGTCATGGCCAGAGACACTGAAGCATCTGTGTCCCGTCCTTCCCTTACAGAACACTGTATTCTTCTCAGCGTACCTACATCTCCAGGATCAGGTCCCCCCGGGCACTTCCCAGGCGGCGACGGTCCCTCTTGCAGGCAACCCTCAGTAATGGAGACACAGTCCAGGATAACTTGAACATTCTCTTTACTTAGAACTTCACATGTTACATCCACAGTTGGCACACCGTTGGTTTAAGTGGTAGGGATCTGCCACCTGATGAGGAAGATAACGATTGGATCTCTGGAGTATCAGACTGGATATAAGACAGCCAACGCCCTAGCCGGGTGCTGGTGATTCAGTCTGCTTCTCAGGTCCTGGACTTCAGCTCTCTTCCAGTCTTCTCAACTTAAGTTTGTCTTTTGCTAATGTTCACACTTGCGCTTGTTGGTCAATTCAGTTTTTTGTGTAATCAGCCTGCCCCTGCTGGGGCTATGCTGAAATTCCACTCCTATTAATCAGTATTTGCCAATCTGCTTTTTGTTCCTTATTAGATTGGCCTCTTTTTTGCTCTGTCTCAGAATATTTCAGAGTGCTGATATAGGTTTAGAAGTCTAGTGACTTCAGGGTTAATTTTGCTATCAGAAGTGTTGGACAATATTTTTGTAGGTTGTTTTTGGCAGATTGCAGACAGTGTCTTTCCTTTTCTGTCCTTTTTAGTTAGCCGGGCCCCATCGTTTGCTCAGCCTATTTTCCTGCCTTTGTTTGTATTTTCATCTTGTTTCACCGTCAATACATGTGGGGGGCTGTCTTTCCTTTGGGGTCTGCTCTGGGGCAGTTAGTTTTCCTCTTTTCCTGCTTTAGGCTTATGTAGTTCTCCGGTTGTGACGAGGCATCTAGGACCAACGTAGGTACGCTCCACGACTGCTGCTAGTTGTGCGGGTAAGATCAGGGATCTGCAATCTGCATAGTTACCAACTTCTCTGGTTTTCTGAGACTTAGCTTGTTGTCTTATTTTTCCTCCTCGGTTTCCCATTCATAACAGAATCACCAGCCATACCGCAGATTCTAGGGTACTCAAAAGCAGGAAAGAATTGTTAGAGAAAGAAGAAAAAAAAAAAAAAAAAAAAGAGAAAAAAGTGTCAGAATTTTTTTTTTTATTATGTATTTTTTCCTCTTTTTCTCTGGAGCCGTAGAAGGATTTTTTTTCCTAATGGAGATTAAGCAACTGCCTGATCGTGTGGAGCAGCTTGCTGCTGAAGTGCAGGGAATTTCCGCCTACCTTATTCAGTCACATGCTGCTGAACCCAAGATTCCTACTCCTGATGTGTTTTCTGGGGATCGGTCTAAATTTCTGAATTTTAAGAATAATTGTAAATTATTTCTTGCTTTGAAGCCTAACTCATCGGGGAGCTCTGTGCAGCAGGTTAAAATTGTCATCTCCTTGCTGCGCGGCGATCGCCAAGATTGGGCTTTTTCTCTGACACCTGAAAATCCTATTCTGACTAATGTGGATGCATTTTTTCAGGCCTTGGGGTTGTTGTATGATGAAGCTAATGCCGTTGATCAAGCTGAGAGAACCCTGTTGGCATTAAACCAGGGTCAGGATCCTGCAGAGTTGTACTGTCAAAAATTCCAAAAGTGGGCGGTCCTTACTACATGGAATGATAGTGCATTGGCAGCTCTCTTTCGGAAAGGTTTGTCAGAGACCGTAAAAGATGTTATGGTGGCATTTCCTGTTCCCTCTGGTCTGGATGGCTCTATGTCATTAGCCATTAAAGTTGATAGGCGTTTACGTGAACGTAAAACTACACGGGAGGCACTGCCACCTTTTGAACAAATGTCTGAACCTATGCAATGTGATGGGGTTTTGTCTAGGGCGCAACGTCGGGAGTTTAGAAGGCGTAATAAGCTGTGTTTTTTCTGTGGAGACGCCTCTCATACTATTTCTGTCTGCCCTAAACGAGAGAAACGTTTTGCACACACATTTGCTGTGGGCAGTATACAACCTAAGTTCCTTTTGGCAATTACTCTGATCTGCTCCTTGTCCACATTTTCCACTAAGGCTTTTGTGGATTCAGGAGCAGCTCTGAATCTGATGGATTTGGACTTTGCTAAACGTTGTGGTTTGTCCATGATGCCTCTGCAGACACCCATTCCTTTGAGGGGTATTGATGCTACTCCTTTGGCGGAGAATAAACCCCAGTTTTGGACCCAGGTGATAATGCGAGTTGCCCCAGACCACCAAGAAAAATGTAAATTTTTGGTGCTGCATAATTTGCATGATACTATTGTTCTGAGGTTCCCCTGGTTGCAAACTCATAACCTAGTTTTGGATTGGAAATCTGTGTCTGTGGTGAGTTGAGGTTGTCAGTGTGTTCTTAGGGATACTCCTGTTTTCTCCACCTGTCATCAGTCTCATGATATTCCTGATTATCTGGCTGATTTCTCTGATGTATTTAGTGAAAGTAAGTCTGCGTCTTTGCCTCCTCATAGGAATTATGTGCAATTGAGTTGATGCCTGGGTGTAAATTTCCCAAGGGTCGGCTTTTCAACTTATCTGTACCCGAACATGATGCTATGCGATCCTATATTAAGGAGTCGTTGGAGAAGGGTCATATTAGACCATCCTCTTCACCTTTAGGCGCTTTTTTTTTTTTTGTGGCCAAGAAAGACGGTTCATTAAGACCGTGTATTGATTATCGTTCCCTTAACAAGATGACTGTTAAATATCAGTACCCGTTACCTCTGATGTCTGATTTATTCTCCAGAGTTAAGAGTGCCTGCTGGTTTACTAAGCTTGACCTCAGGGGGGCGCATAATCTTATTCGCATCAAGCACGGGGATGAATGGAAGACGGCGTTTAATACTCCGGAGGGACATTTTGAGTACCTGGTGATGCCTTTTGGGCTCTCTAATGCCCCTTCTGTCTTCCAGTCCTTTATGAATATTTTCCGAGACTTTGTGGATAAGTTTTTGATCATCTATCTGAATGATATTTTGGTCTTTTCTAGTGATTGGGATTCCCATGTGGAACATGTCCGGACTGTGTTCCGGATTTTGAGGGAGAATTCCCTGTTTGTTAAGGGATCGAAGTGCCTCTTTGCTGTACAAAGGATTTCATTTTTGGGATTTATCTTGTCTCCATCGACTATTGAAATGCACCCGGCCAAGGTACAGGCCATTTATGATTGGGTTCAGCCTACTTCTTGGAAGGCCCTCCAGAAGTTTTGGGGTTTTTCTAATTTCTATCGGAAATTTATAAGTAATTTTTCTAGTATTGTCAAACCACTGACTGATCTGACCAAGAAGGGAGCTGATGTGCTGAATTGGTCTCCTGAAGCTGTCTCAGCATTTCAGGAGCTTAAGCAGAGATTTACTTCAGCTCCAGTTTTACGGCAACCTGATGTCTCACTTCCATTTCAAGTGGAGGTGGACGCTTCTGAGATTGGTGCAGGAGCTGTGTTGTCCCAAAAAGACCCTGTGACTTCTAAGATGAATCCCTGTGCCTTCTTTTCTCGAAAGTTTTCTCCATCTGAACGCAAATATGACGTGGGGAATCGGGAATTGTTGGCCATGAAATGGGCATTTGAGGAGTGGAGACATTGGCTGGAGGGAGCTAGACATCAATTTGTGGTCCTCAACGATCACAAGAATCTGATTTATCTGGAGTCGGCCAAACGCTTGAATCCTAGACAGGCTAGATGGCCTTGTTTTTCACGTGTTTTAATTTTGTGGTCTCTTTTCTTCCGGGTACTAAGAATGTTAAGGCAGACGCCCTTTCTAGGAGTTTCTTTGCCGATTCTCTTAATGTGACCGAGCCTACTACTATCCTAGTTGAGGGGGTAGTTCTTTCTGCCATTTCACCCGATTTGAGACGTGCCCTGGAGGAATTTCAGGAGGATAAACCTGAGCGTTGCCCTATGGGAAAATTGTATGTTCCTGACCAGTGGAGAAAGAGAGTGATGTCTGAAGTCCATTGCTCCGCATTGGCTGGTCATCCGAGTATTTTTGGTACCAGAGATCTGGTGAGTCGGTCGTTTTGGTGACCTGCCTTATCTCGTGATGTCAGGAATTTTGTACAGTCCTGTGGGACTTGTTCTCGGTCTAAACCCTGTTCTCGTTCTAGTGGGTTGCTGATGCCCCTGCCGGTGCCCAAGAGGCCATGGACCCATATCTCAATGGATTTTATTTCTGATCTTCCTGTCTCTCAGAGAATGACTGTTATCTGGGTGATGTGTGATAGATTTTCGAAGATGGTCCATCTTGTACCACTCCCAAAGTTGCCATCTTCCGCTGAATTGGTGCCCTTGTTTTTACAACAGGTGGTGCGGTTACACGGGATTCCTGAGAACATTGTGTCCGATAGAGGGGTCCAGTTTGTTTCCAGATTCTGGAAAGCCTTTTGTTCCAATCTGGGAATTCAGTTATCCTTCTCCTCCGCGTTTCATCCCCAGACCAATGGGCAGACTGAGAGAACAAACCAGACCCTGGAGTCTTATTTAAGATGTTTTATATCTGCTGATCAAGATGATTGGGTCTCATTTTTGCTCTTGGCCGAATTTGCGCTGAACAATAGAGCTAGTTCTGCCACTCTGATGTCACCCTTTTTCTGTAATTTTGGGTTTCATCCTCGATTCTCTTCAGGGCAAGTGGAATCTTCGTCCTGCCCAGGTGTGGACACTGTGGTTGTGAGAATGCAGCAGATATGGGACCAAGTGGTGGATAAGTTGTCACTCTCTCAGGAAAAGGCCCAGCGTTTTTCCAATCGGCGTAGGACCATTGGTCCCCGGTTTAAAGTGGGTGATATGGTTTGGTTGTCGTCTAAGAATATTCCTATGAAGGTTTCATCTCCAAAATTTAAGCCAAGATTTATTGGACCTTATAAGATTTTGGAGATTCTTAATCCTGTTTCTTTTCGATTGGCTCTTCCAGTTACGTTCAAAATCCATAACGCATTTCACAAGTCACTGTAGAAGAGGTTTGTTGAGCCAGTAGTTCCTGTGGCGGCACCTCCTGATCCTGTATTGGTTAAAGGCAATGTGGAATATGAGGTAGAGAAAATATTGGATTCTCGTTTGGTTAGACGTAGACTCCAGTATTTGGTCAAATGGAAGGGTTATGGCCAGGAGGATAATTCTTGGGTCTCTGGCGCTGATATTCATGCCAATAAATTGGTTTGTGCTGTTCACCGGGCCCATCCTGATCGGCCTGGTGGCATGGATGAGGGTTCGGTGACCCCTCCTCGAGGGGGGGGGTACTGTCATGAACTCATTTTCTGCTCCACCAGTTGAGAGTTCCCCTTCCGTTCTCCCTCTGGTGGTGACAGGAGGTTGTGCGGTTGGTTTAAGTGGCAGTGATCTGCCACCTGATGAGGAAGATAACGACTGGATCTCTGGAGTATCAGACTAGATATAAGACAGCCGACTCCCTATCCGGGTGCTAGTGATTCAGTCTGCTTCTCAGGTCCTGGACTTCAGCTCTCTTCCAGTCTTCTCAACTTAAGTTTGTCTTTTGCTAATGTTCACACTTGCGCTTGTTGGTCAATTCAGTTTTTTGTGTAATCAGCTTGCCCCTGCTGGGTCTATGCTGAATTTCCACTCCTATTATTCAGTATTTGCCAATCTGCTTTTTGTTCCTTATCAGATTGGCCTCTTTTTTGCTCTGTCTCAGAATATTTCAGAGTGCTGATATAGGTTTAGAAGTCTAGTGACTTCAGGGTTAATTTTGCTATCAGAAGTGTTGGACAATATTTTTGTAGGTTGTTTTTGGCAGATTGCAGACAGTGTCTTTCCTTTTCTGTCCTTTTTAGTTAGCCGGGCCCCATCGTTTGCTCAGCCTATTTTCCTGCCTTTGTTTGTATTTTCATCTTGCTTCACCGTCAATACATGTGGGGGGCTGTCTTTCCTTTGGGGTCTGCTCTGGGGCAGTTAGTTTTCCTCTTTTCCTGCTTTAGGCTTATGTAGCTCTCCGGTTGTGACGAGGCATCTAGGACCAATGTAGGAACGCTCCACGACTGCTTCTAGTTGTGCGGTTAAGATCAGGGATCTGCAATCTGCATAGTTACCAACTTCTCTAGTTTTCTGAGACTTAGCGTGTTGTCTTGTTTTTCCTCCTCGGTTTCCCATTGATAACACGCTCCTGTGCGACACACGTCCGGACCGGACTGTCCTAGACTGCTCCCCAGTTCCTTCCTTGCCTGACCTTGCCATGATGAAAATTCCTTCTGCCTGATTCGCCCAAGACTCAAAATCATCAGCCACCTGGTTTGGCTGCCTCTGGTAAAGCATCTGGCCTGTCTGTACCGAACTCGTCGAAGCTACAACTTCCTTCAGTTCCTCAGTCCATAAAACTCCTTCCCTAAAGGCATCCTCCAAGGCTATGAGTCGCCACATCCTCTCTCTACTGTACTGGCCCACTGCTATATGGGCCCCATATAATTCTTCTCCCCAAACCCCGCTGCTCTGGTCTCCTCAGTGTATTCTGATCCTCTGCACTGCTTGGCACAGTGACATCATTAACTTTACGTATATAATTGTCCACTTGGACTGATAGTAATAGTGATTTGTTTGTACCCTGTTGTCTGGGGCTGGCCCACTTTCTGGGGGTGCTGAGGGCATATGATTATACACCAGTAAAAAGTATGAGAGGCTCAATATGACCAGTGCCACCTAGTTTCCTACCCATCTTATTCTACTGGTACTGTGGGCACACTGACTGGTACTGAGGAAAAGAAAGAAAGAACAGAGAAAAAAAAAAGAAAGAAAGAACAAAGAGAGAAAGAAAGAGGGGAAAGAAAGAAAGACGAGAGATAGAGAGAAAGAAAGAGGGGAATGAAGGAAAGAAACAGGAGAGAGAAAGAAAGAGCCAAGAGAGAGAAAAAAAAAAGAAAGATTAGAGAGATAAAGAAACAGAGAGAGAAAGATTCTATAAAGATACTAGGACAGGACAGGACATATCATGATCCGCTTACATGGCCGGCATCCCCGAGTCCAAGGCGATCCTGCTGTCCGTGCTGTTGGAGGAGGACACAGTGATGGATCTGAAACATTCCCTGAAGTGCCTCCATGGTTCCGTCACAATCTCCTCCCGAAATTACCTAATTTCCGTTCAGTTTCTAGCACATTACTTCCAGTAGAACGTCACGTGCGAATTTTAAAGTACTTCGCGGGGGTCCGCCGTGTACTCCTGTGTCCGCGGGAAAAGTAAGCTCCCAGCCGGGGCAGTGGGACAGAATCTCTCTCAAAATCGGGACTGTCCCGCTGGGAGGTATGAATGCTCCCCACCATACACCTTGTACACGTATGGCTCTGCATACATCATAAACACACGGTTCTGCTTTTTATGCCTCGCACACACACAGCTCCGCTCTGTACACCTGTCACACACACGGCTCCACTCCATAAACCTCGTACACATGCGGCTCTGCTCCGTACACCTTGTACACACGTGGCCACGCTCTGTAAACCTTGTACACAAATGGCTCCACTCCGTAAACCTTGCACACATGCGGCTTTGCTCCATACACCTTGTACACTCGCAGTTCCGCTCCGTACACCTCGCACACACGCGGATCCGTACACCTCACACATGCGCGACTCTGCTCCTTACACCTCGCACACGTGCTGCTCAGCTCCGTACACATCTCTGCTCCGTACACGTGCGGCTCCGCTCCGTGCACCTCGTACATACGCACGGCTCCGCTCCGTGCACCTCGTACACACGCACGGCTCCGCTCCGTGCACCTCGTACACACGCACGGCTCCGCTCCGTGCACCTCGAACACACGCACGGCTCCGCTCCGTGCACCTCGCACACACGCACAGCTCCGCTCCTTGCACCTCGTACACACACACGGCTCCGCTCCGTACACCTCGTACACACGCACGGCTCTGCTCTGCACACATGCACGGCTCCACTCCGTACACACGCACGGCTCCGTTACGTACACACGCATGGCTCCGCTCTGCTCCTTGCACCTCGCACACACATAGCTCCGCTCTGTACACCTCGTACACACGCGGCTCTGCTCCTTACACAGGGCCGGGCTGAGACCAAAAAACAGCCCTGACACAAAAAAAAAATTCACCAGCCCACATACAATGAATGTCCTTACCGAAATCGTAGAACACTGGCAGGTTGTGCCAACTTTTGCTTTAGCTCACACACACACACACACACACACAGCTCACACAAGTAGCTCACACCCAGCTCACACGTATCACACACCCAGCTCACATGTATCACACACACACACAGCTCACACGTATCACACACGGCTCCACGTATCACAAACCCAGCTCACACGTATCACACACCCAGCTCACACGTATCACACACCCAGCTCACACGTATCACACACACACACAGCTCACACGTATCACACACGGCTCACACGTATCACACACCCAGCTCACACGTATCACACACACACAGCTCACACGTATCACACACCCAGCTCACACGTATCACACACACACAGCTCACATGTATCACACACACACACAGCTCACACGTATCACACACACAGCTCACACGTATCACACACACACACAGCTCACACGTATCACACACACACAGCTCACACGTATCACACAGCTCACACGTATCACACACACACAGCTCACACACAGCTCACACGTATCACACACACAGCTCACACGTATCACACACCCAGCTCACATGTATCTCACACACACACAGCTCACACGTATCACTCACAGCTCACACGTATCACACACACCCAGCTCACACGTATCACACACCCAGCTCACACGTATCACACACACACACAGCTCACACGTATCACACACACACAGCTCACACGTATCACACACACAGCTCACACGTATCACACACACACACAGCTCACACGTATCACACACACACACAGCTCACACGTATCACACAGCTCACACGTATCACACACAGCTCACACACAGCTCACACGTATCACACACACACAGCTCACACGTATCACACACCCAGCTCACATGTATCTCACACACACACAGCTCACACGTATCACTCACAGCTCACACGTATCACACACACCCAGCTCACACGTATCACACACCCAGCTCACACGTATCACACACAGCTCACACGTATCACACACACACACAGCTCACACGTATCACACACACACACAGCTCACACAGCTCACACACGGCTCACACGTATCACACACCCAGCTCACACGTATCACACACACACAGCTCACACGTATCACACACCCAGCTCACACGTATCACACACACACAGCTCACACGTATCACACACACACACAGCTCACACGTATCACACACACAGCTCACACGTATCACACACACACACACAGCTCACACGTATCACACACACACAGCTCACACGTATCACACACAGCTCACACGTATCACACACACACAGCTCACACACAGCTCACACGTATCACACACACACAGCTCACACGTATCACACACCCAGCTCACACGTATCACACACACACAGCTCACACGTATCACACACCCAGCTCACATGTATCTCACACACACACAGCTCACACGTATCACTCACAGCTCACACGTATCACACACACCCAGCTCACACGTATCACACACCCAGCTCACACGTATCACACACACACAGCTCACACGTATCACTCACAGCTCACACGTATCACACACACACAGCTCACACGTATCACACACAGCTCACACGTATCACACACACACACAGCTCACACGTATCACACACACACACACAGCTCACACGTATCACACACACACACACAGCTCACACGTATCACACACACAGCTCACACGTATCACACACACACAGCTCACACGTATCACACACACACAGCTCACACGTATCACACACAGCTCACACACACACACAGCTCACACGTATCACACACCCAGCTCACACGTATCACACACACACAGCTCACACGTATCACACACCCAGCTCACATGTATCTCACACACACACAGCTCACACGTATCACTCACAGCTCACACGTATCACACACACCCAGCTCACACGTATCACACACCCAGCTCACACGTATCACACACACACAGCTCACACGTATCACTCACAGCTCACACGTATCACACACACACAGCTCACACGTATCACACACAGCTCACACGTATCACACACACACACACACACACACAGCTCACACGTATCACACACACACACAGCTCACACATATCACACACACAGCTCACACGTATCACACAGCTCACACGTATCACACACACACAGCTCACACGTATCACACACAGCTCACACACACACACAGCTCACACGTATCACACACCCAGCTCACACGTATCACACACACACAGCTCACACGTATCACACACCCAGCTCACATGTATCTCACACACACACAGCTCACACGTATCACTCACAGCTCACACGTATCACACACACCCAGCTCACACGTATCACACACCCAGCTCACACGTATCACACACACACAGCTCACACGTATCACTCACAGCTCAAACGTATCACACACACACAGCTCACACGTATCACACACAGCTCACACGTATCACACACACACACAGCTCACACGTATCACACACACACACACAGCTCACACGTATCACACACACACAGCTCACACGTATCACACACCCAGCTCACACGTATCACACACCCAGCTCACACGTATCACACACACACAGCTCACACGTATCACTCACAGCTCACACGTATCACACACACAGCTCACACGTATCACACACACAGCTCACACGTATCACACACACAGCTCACACGTATCACACACCCAGCTCACACGTATCACACACACACAGCTCACATGTATCACACACCCAGCTCACATGTATCTCACACACACACAGCTCACACGTATCACTCACAGCTCACACGTATCACACACACCCAGCTCACACGTATCACACACCCAGCTCACACGTATCACACACCCAGCTCACACGTATCACACACACACAGCTCACACGTATCACACACCCAGCTCACACGTATCACACACCCAGCTCACACGTATCACACACACACAGCTCACACGTATCACTCACAGCTCACACGTATCACACACACAGCTCACACGTATCACACACACAGCTCACACGTATCACACACACAGCTCACACGTATCACACACTCTGTATCACAGCTCACACACAAGTAGCTCACACAGCTCACGCTAACACAAGTAATTTACACACGTATCACACAGCTCACACGTATCACACACACATGTATCACACAACTCACACACAGCTCACACACGCATGTATCACAGCTCACACACATGTATCACAGCTCACACACACAAGTAGCTCACTCACGATGACAGACAGCAGTCCTGCATAAACGAAGGAATGATGCGCACAGGACCTGTGATGAGGTCACAGGAGGGGAGGAGTCTTGGGTCACATGATCAGGGGGCCCTGGCACCTTCCCTCCTGTGACTGCGTCAATTACAGCCTCTTGCACGACGGCAGCATCAGCATGCAGAGGCTAAATTGTAGGTGCTGCAGGTAGAGGAGCGCATAATGCCGCCCCGATGCCTGTCGCTTGAGCAGCTGGTGCAAGTCGCCTCATTATAGGTGCGGCCCTGCCCAACACGTCCGGCAATCAACCACACTCGGATCCTTCAGACGGAACCTGAAAACCCATCTCTTCAGGAAAGCCTACAGCCTGCAATGATCCCCGCTGTCTCCTCACCACGAGTGGAGCTACCGCCTCACCATCACTGGAGCTGCTGCACCCCCCAACCTACTGTCTCCTTCCCCACCATCCTGTAGAATGTAAGGAAAGGGCAGGGTCCTCTCTCCTCTGTATCAGTCAGTGATTGTTAGATTGTTTACTGTACACCATGTGCAGAATTATTAGGCAAGTTGTATTTGAGAGGATTCTTTTTATTATTGAATAACAACTATGTTCTCAATCAACCCAAAAGACTCATAGATATCAAAGCTTAATATTTTTGGAAGTTGGAGTGGGTTTTTTTTAGATTTGGCTATCTTAGGAGGATATCTGTTTTTTTCAGGTAACTATTACTGTGCAGAATTATTAGGCAAATTAATAAAAAAACAAATATATACCCATCTCACTTGTTTATTTTCACCAGATAAACCAATCTAACAACACAAAATTCAGAAATAAACATTTCTGACATTCAAAAACAAAACAAAAAAATCAGTGACCAATATAGCCACCTTTCTTTACGATGACACTCAAAAGCCTTCCACCCATAGATTCTGCCAGTTGCTTGATCTGTTTACGATCAACATTGCGTGCAGCAGCCGCCACAGCCTCCCAGACACTGTTCCGAGAGGTGTACTGTTTTCCCTCCCTGTAGATCTCACATTTTATGAGGGACCACAGGTTCTCTATGGGGTTCAGATCAGGTGAACAAGGGGGCAATGTCATTATTTTTTCTTCTTTTAGACCTTTACTGGCCAGCCACGCTGTGGAGTATTTGGATGCATGTGATGGAGCATTGTCCTCCATGAAAATCATGTTTTTCTTGAACGATACCGACTTCTTCCTGTACCACTGCTTGAAGTAGGTGTCTTCCAGAAACTGGCAGTAGGTCTGGGAGTTGAGCTTCACTCCATCCTCAACCCGAAAAGGTCCCTCAAGTTCATCTTTGATGATACCAGCCCATACCAGTACCCCACCTCCACCTTGCTGGCGTCTGAGTCGGAGTGGAGCTCTCTGCCCTTTACTGATCCAGCCTTGAGCCCATCCATCTGGCCCATCAAGAGTCGCTCTCATTTCATCAGTCCATAAAACCTTAGAAAAATCAGTCTTAAGATATTTCTTGGCCCAGTCTTGACGTTTTATCTTATGTTTCTTGTTCAAAGGTGGTAATTTTCCAGCCTTCCTTACCTTGGCCATGTCCCTGAGTGTGGCACACCTTGTGCTTTTTGATACTCCAGTAACGTTGCAGCTCTGAAATATGGCAAAACTGGTGGCAAATGGCATCTTGGCTGATTGACGCTTGATTTTCCTCAATTCATGGGCAGTTATTTTGCACCTTTTTTTATCAACACGCTTCTTGCGACCCTGTTGGCTATTTGCCATGAAACGCTTGATTGTTCGGTGATCACACTTCAAAAGTTTGGCAATTCCAAGACTGCTGCATCCCTCTGCAAGACATCTCACAATTTTTGACTTTTCAGAGTCTGTCAAATCTCTCTTATGACCCATTTTGCCAAAGGAAAGGAAGTTGCCTAATAATTCAGCAAACATTATATAGGGTGTTGATGTCATTAGACCGCACTCTCCTCATTACAGAGATGCAAATCACCTGATTTACATAATTGGCAGTTGGCTTTCAAGCCTATACAGCTTGGAGTAGGACAACATGTATAAATAGGATGATGTGATCAAAATACTCATTTGCCTAATAATTCTGCACACAGTGTAAGTGATATCTGTAATTTGTATGTAACCCCCTTCTCATGTACAGCACCATGGAACCAATGGCGCTATATAAATAATAATAATAAAAATATTTAAGAACCATTAGGGGAGCAGAGCAAAGCGGTAATCCTATATCACGCCCTTACACTTGCACACGCCTGGGTCTGGGGGTCATAGGGGATCAGTCATTTTACCACATTGCATTATTACATTGTATCACCAGCGATCACAGGCACAAATCCTATGGGGACCAATAAAAATAATAAAAAACAGAAATATCTTTCGTAAATATAGAATATACAATTCTTTATTAATGAACACATTTGGTTTCTCCTCGTGCATAACTATCTGAACTAATAAAATGTCATTTATTTTATTCAGCGAATGTCTAAATGAAAAAAACAACACCACAATTGGAGAATCACTGATTCTTGGTCACTTTGTTCCCAAAAAATATAAAACGAAAAGAGATGAGAATGCCATGCGGATACAAAATGGCAGCTGTGAAAACTGCAGCTTGTACCATGCAAAAAAGACAATGCTCATAAAGCGCTCTGGGCCAAACATCTAGGAAGGTGAGAAGGAGAAATCACAAGTGGCGAGCGGCCGTAGGCCCTGAAGAGCCTGGAGCCAGCCCTGCATGGGTAAGGGTGGCGTGGTGGTGGTCGCATGCACCCCTTCACGTGAGGGCGAACAGTGTGACACACAAGCCCTTCCTCACTTGGGGCCCCCAAAGTGATCTACGGTTAGGTCGTCACGAGCGATGACCGATCCTGCCGGTGACAACTGATGTCGCAGATCCTCCATGTTTGTTAGTCATCTCTAGCACTAGCCGGCATTACTCGTGTAACACGTTTGACCTGATTTCTGCAACTCTCTGGATGACGTGTTCACCACCGTCACTAAATTATAAGGTAGGAGATCATTTTGTGTCAATGAATCAACATTGCTTGAATTGTTTCTATTGTTGCTATGTGGAAACCATCAGCAAGCAGTTGTTGACAGATCCAGTATTCTTATTATGTGTTGTTATCAGTAGTCAGCACTTGGAATATAAAATAAGGATTGGCCGGGTGAGCAAACAACCTTTCCTTCCCTCTTTTCAGGTGCCTGGGAAAGCTGGTGACTATGACTATGCAGAGCTTCCCTCGCACAATTGGGAGAAACATGACACATCTTCCATGATATCCAGCCCGCCCTGGTTGTGAAATCGAGATACCGGTGGCCTTTTCTTATTAGTGGGAGAACTGGTCAAACATGTTGTTTCTGATGTAGATGAGGAAACAATCCCAAATCCCAGAGCCCTTCATACAGCGCTGTCTCATCCCACAGAGAACCCCATGGGTGGATGATTCAGTACAGCCTATGGTGACACCACACAGCCAGCTTTCCTAGAGTCCTGAACAGCATAGGCCAGTAATCTGCTCCCAGGACTTTCCTGTATGGGGATAAATAGGTAACCTAATATGGAGGCGATGTCCTGTACACAGCGCTTATCTCTGGATATGTGCATTCCTCAGTGTGACTTCAGGAGGTGATAGACTATTGGAGAGGCCGCAGCACCCAGTGGGACACCTACGTCATCCACAGTATGAAGCAGGACACCAACAGTATGAAGAGGGACACTCACAGAACCCAGGGTACACAGCTGGGCACCCACAGCACCCAGAGCACGCAGCAGGACACCCACAGCACTCAGGGCACATAACGGGACACCCACAGAAGCCAGAGCACACAGCGGGACACCCACAGAACCCAGAGCATGCAGCGGGACACTCACAGAACCTAGAGCACATAGTGGGACACCCAGGACACACAGTGAGACCCACACAGAACCCAGAGCATGCAGTGGGACACTGACAGAACCCAGAGCATGCAGAGGGACACCCACAGAACCCAGAGCATGCAGCGGGACACTCACAGAACCTAGAGCACATAGTGGGACACCCAGGACACACAGTGAGACCCACACAGAACCCAGAGCATGCAGTGGGACACTGAGAGAACCCAGAGCATGCAGAGGGACACCCAAAGAACCCAGCGCATGCAGCGGGACACTCACAGAACCCAGGGTACACAGCGGGGCACCCAGAGCACACAGCGGGACACCCACAGCACTCAGGGCACATAACGGGACACCCACAGAAGCCAGAGCACACAGCGGGACACCCACAGAACCCAGAGCATGCAGCGGGACACTCACAGAACCTAGAGCACATAGTGGGACACCCAGGACACACAGTGAGACCCACACAGAACCCAGAGCATGCAGTGGGACACTGACAGAACCCAGAGCATGCAGAGGGACACCCACAGAACCCAGAGCATGCAGCGGGACACTCACAGAACCTAGAGCACATAGTGGGACACCCAGGACACACAGTGAGACCCACACAGAACCCAGAGCATGCAGTGGGACACTGAGAGAACCCAGAGCATGCAGAGGGACACCCACAGAACCCAGCGCATGCAGAGGGACACTCACAGAACCCATGGTACACAGCGGGGCACCCACAGCACCCAGAGCACACAGCGGGACACCCACAGCACTCAGGGCACATAACGGGACACCCACAGAAGCCACAGCACACAGCGGGACACCCACAGAACCCAGAGCATGCAGCGGGACACTCACAGAACCTAGAGCACATAGTGGGACACCCAGGACACACAGTGAGACCCACACAGAACCCAGAGCATGCAGTGGGACACTGAGAGAACCCAGAGCATGCAGAGGGACACCCACAGAACCCAGCACATGCAGCGGGACACTCACAGAACCCATGGTACACAGCGGGGCACCCACAGCACCCAGAGCACACAGCGGGACACCCACAGCACTCAGGGCACATAACGGGACACCCACAGAAGCCAGAGCACACAGCGGGACACCCACAGAACCCAGAGCATGCAGCGGGACACTCACAGAACCTAGAGCACATAGTGGGACACCCAGGACACACAGTGAGACCCACACAGAACCCAGAGCATGCAGTGGGACACTGACAGAACCCAGAGCATGCAGAGGGACACCCACAGAACCCAGCGCATGCAGCGGGACACTCACAGAACCCAGGGTACACAGCGGGGCACCCACAGCACCCAGAGCACACAGCGGGACACCCACAGCACTCAGGGCACATAACGGGACACCCACAGAAGCCAGAGCACACAGCGGGACACCCACAGAACCCAGAGCATGCAGCGGGACACCCACAGAACCTAGAGCACATAGTGGGACACCCAGGACACACAGTGAGACCCACACAGAACCCAGAGCATGCAGTGGGACACTGACAGAACCCAGAGCATGCAGAGGGACACCCACAGAACCCAGAGCATGCAGCGGGACACTCACAGAACCTAGAGCACATAGTGGGACACCCAGGACACACAGTGAGACCCACACAGAACCCAGAGCATGCAGTGGAACACTGAGAGAACCCAGAGCATGCAGAGGGACACCCACAGAACCCAGCGCATGCAGCGGGACACTCACAGAACCTAGAGCACATAGTGGAACACCCACAGGACCCAGGACACACAGTGAGACCCACACAGAACCCAGAGCATGCAGTGGGACATTGACAGAACCCAGAGCATGCAGAGGGACACACATAGAACACAGAGCATGCAGCAGGACACCCACCGCAGCCAGAGCACACAGCGGGACACCCACAGAACCCAGAGCATGCAGCGGGGCACTCACAGAACCCAGCGCATGCAGCGGGACACTCACAGAACCTAGAGCACATAGTGGGACACCCACAGGACCCAGGACACACAGTGAGACCCACACAGAACCCAGAGCATGCAGTGGGACATTGACAGAACCCAGAGCATGCAGAGGGACACACATAGAACACAGAGCATGCAGCAGGACACCCACCGCAGCCAGAGCACACAGCGGGACACCCACAGAACCCAGAGCATGCAGCGGTGCACTCACAGAACCTAGAGCACATAGTGGGACACCCACAGGACCCAGGACACACAGTGAGACCCACACAGAACCCAGAGCATGCACTGGGACACTGACAGAACCCAGAGCATGCAGAGGGACACCCACAGAACACAGCATGCAGAGGGACACTCACAGAACCTAGAGCACATAGTGGGACACCCACAGGACCCAGGACACACAGTGAGACCCACACAGAACCCAGAGCATGCAGTGGGACATTGACAGAACCCAGAGCATGCAGAGGGACACACATAGAACACAGAGCATGCAGCAGGACACCCACCGCAGCCAGAGCACACAGCGGGACACCCACAGAACCCAGAGCATGCAGCGGGGCACTCACAGAACCTAGAGCACATAGTGGGACACCCACAGGACCCAGGACACACAGTGAGACCCACACAGAACCCAGAGCATGCAGTGGGACACTGACAGAACCCAGAGCATGCAGAGGGACACCCACAGAACACAGAGCATGCAGCAGGACACCCACCGCAGCCAGAGCACATAGCGGGATACCCACAGAACCCAGGGCACACAGCGGGACACACACAGAACCCAGCGGGGGACACACAGCACCCAGATCACGTAGTGGGATACTGACAGCACCCAGCAGGACACCTACATCACTCACATTATGAAGCGGTACACCCACAGCATTCAGAGTGTGCAGTGAGACACCCACAGAACCCAGCGGGACACTTTCTTCCCCCACAGTATGAAGCGGGACACCCACAGTACTCTATAAGCACCAGCTGTCATCTCCTATCTCTGTTAGGTTACGTCCACACGGTCAATAATCGGCAACACTTTGGATGCAGCATATGTCTGCTGCATCCAAAGCGCTGCCGGATTTTGAACGTAGGCGATTCCGCATGTGTTCATTGAACCATACAGAATCACCACATCCTATGCATTGTATGGGTGATATTTACCTTGCGGAGACTGAGCTTTCTTGAAATCCCATGCACTATGCTGTAACATCTGGCCGCTGTGGATGTACACAGTGTCCAACCTGCACCGTTTACTGACCATGGGAACATACCCACTATCAGGAATAGCAGTGTTTTGGATGTAGCTCACCTGTGCTGCATCCAAAATGCTGTGTTCTACGATACAAGCACAGTGGATGAGACTTCTAGAAATCCCATGCCCACTGTGCTTCTATTTAACGCTGCGTAAACTCACCCGCGGCGTGGGTTTATGAGCATGGCAATTTCTGTTGCAGAGGCTGTAGTCTCCACCACAGAAATTTCTACAATAGAATGTATTGGATACGGTAAATCGGCATGGCTCAGGGATCACATGTAGATTTACCTGTGTGATTAGAATGCAGCAGAAATACGCTGCATCCAAAGAGCTGCTGCTTCCTGATCGTGGGGCCAAAGCCTAATGGGAACATTTGTCTTCACTGATTACAGGGATTACTTGTGAATTGAGAGTAAAGATCAGTCCAGATATAACATTGCTTATTTTCCTGTGTATTATTGACTTATGAAATAAGACTTGAAGCAACGTTACTCTAAGATATTACGTGATCCATGTCTTCAGCACATAATTCTGATATAAGATATTAGCCACATTCACTGGGAGCTATGAAATAATGAGAGTAAGGCTGGATGGAGTCACACTAGAGAGAAATACGGACGAGTGGTATGCGAGAAAAAAACACATAACACTCGGAACAATGTTAGTCTATGGGGCAGCTCCCATCATCCCTTTTTTTCTCGCACGCATTATACGTGCGGAGCAAATTGCAGCATGCTGAGATTTCCACTGTATTACGCCCGAGACTCGCCAATGCAAGTCTATGGGTGCAAGAAAAAAACGGATTACACACGGAGCATGCATGTGACTTGTGAGAAATATGCACCGGTGTCCTTTAGAAAAGCCGTCAATTCAGTGCGCTATACTGTAAAATCACACTGACAGGTTAAAATAGAATACATGCATACATTATATATATATATATATATATATATATCTCAAATCAAGGATCAGGAACACCCAAGATGGCGACGTTTTGGTCCTAACAGCACGGACCTTTCTCAAGTTCAGTTCACCGCGGGTCAGGTGGGGAGTCTGCACAGCCTCCCCGCCTGACCCGCAGTGAACTGACAGCATGGGAAAATGGTCAGAAACTTCCCCACGCTAATCAGTTCATCTCCGGTCAGGCGGGGAGGCTGCGCAGGCTTTTCCTTCATTCCTCCCATTAGTACCGCTCCCAGGTGTAAATTATTTAACCCCTTCAGATGGATTGCAGCGTGGGACATGACTGTATGGCAGACAGGTATAGGATATTGTTGCTTTTTTATTTTGACTTTTTTACAGGAGAACGATGGCTTCGATTGGATTGGGAGTTAAATAAAGATGGAAAAAATGTGTTTATTTATTTCATTAAAAGTCTTTATTCTTAATGTGTGTGTTTATTTTAACCCTTTCAGACTAGTGGATTAATGGATAGGTGTCTTATTGATCCCTCTCCATTATTAACCAGGCTTAATGTCACCTTACAATAGCACCTGCTACAGGGCAATGGGAAGAGCGAGGGTAAGTGCCAGAATTGGCGCATTTTACCGATGTGCCTTTTCTTGAGTGGTTGGGGGCAGGTTTTTTTAGCCAGGGGGGCCAAAAACAATAGGCCCTCTCTAGGCTATTAATATCTGCACTCAGTCACTGGCTTTCCCTCTCTGGGGGAGAAAATTGCGCTGGAGCCCACGCAGGTTTTTTCCATGAATTAATCCTTTAATTTAACACTTACAGCTCCAAAATTTTACACACACTACTACTAACATTATTAGTGAGGGACATATATAAATCTAACCGATATGCAGTGGTTTTCTGTATGTGAACGGTCTCATATCCTGTCGGGTTCTGTAATGATTTTACAGATGCCGACAATTGAATTTTCACCTATTCTGCTGTCTATAGCTCTATGAAATATAAATATATATATGTATGTGTGTCTCACTGATATATATAGACTGTATATATGTTTTCACAAATATTTGAGGCCATGGGTCCATTATATGTCCATTCTGCAAGCCGGTGAGAAAATCTCGCTGTACGGATGTCACACGGATGCTTACATGCGAGAAAATCGCATCCTTGCATTGCACACAGATGACATACGGATCACTGTTCAGGGAACATTTCTGCGATTCTCATCCGTGTAGAACGGATCGTATTTTGTACGTTGTGTGTGACTCCAGTCTTACACTCACAATCATCTGTACAGGATTTTACAGCTTCAAAAAAAAAATAACAGACACATCATTTTCTTTTATAAACAGGAAATAAGTGTCCAATATTTACTGACTGTCCAGGAATGAATGGATGGATGAATGGATGGGTAGATGGATGAATGAATGAATGTCTGGCTATCTTACTTTCAGGGGTAAGAATAGTGCAATCCCAGACCCCATAATAAGTCACTAGGATCGGTCAGGCTTCCCAGGGATCTATCCGGAGACCTGGTGCCAGATCTGCCCTGAGCCTGGCATACACATCTGCGCTATTTCCATTGATCCATGAGACCCCTGTGTGATCATCCAGTCATGTCCTTGTATCCTGCAGCTGTTGTCGAACTACAAGTCCTTTGACTGATCTCCCTGCTGTCAGCGATTGGTGGGGGTGAGTGGTCTCGTCCAGAGCAGAGGTTCCGGCACAGTGTCTCCTTAGTGACTTTGTGTCTCAGGCTCCTCCCTGGGGCTGTCTCTTACCTGGAGACAGGTGCAGGAGCGCAGGCTGCTGGCAGCCCCAGACCTCCTCTCTCCAGGGTCCTGCTCACCCCCAGCATGTCCCACCCAGGCTCTGCTCCTGGAGACCCCCAGCCTGCTCTGTGGGTGATCACTGGCTCTCCTTCCTGGGATGGATCTGGGAAGCTGGACACGGACAGGACGTCTCCCTTCGCTGTGGAGTGGATCCCTGATGGCTCCCTGGCCACCTTATCCCTGGACAGCTCCAAGGAGGAGACCATCGATCTTGAAGACCACCTAGCACCTGGGCAGATTGAGGTGCAACAGGGACATGTAGATGTATCAGTGCCCGCCGCCTGCAGGGCCCATGGGCAGCAGCTCACCCTCTTCTGTTATCAGGAATACAAGCTGATCTGTGCCCAGTGCAAATCCCTGGGCACCTGCCAGGCTCACCGGACCAAGCCGGCGGAAGAAAGGGCATCGCAGCTACGGGTGAGTAATCCCCCTGCATTGCAGAGCTGTGCCCCCCCGATGCCATCCTGGGGTTAAGGCTGGAGCCCCCTAGTGTGCAGCGGCAGAGACCTGACTCACTGCAGCAGATCTCCTCCGTGCCAAGCAGCCAGTCACTGCCTCCGGGAGGGGGCGACACTGCACGTGGGACTCACGGATGCGTGTGTTGCAGGGTTTCTAAGTTTCGCCTTCTCTGTCCCTGGGAAAGCTGGGTGACATCCCTTATACTTTTTATATGGATGCCAGCATTCCCAGGCGTTCCCTTCTGGAGTCCGGGAAAGCACTGAAATCCGCACCAAATCCTGAACGTGTGAGCGTACCCTAATGTCTGATGACTGACCACCTATAGCCCATAGGGAGAGGAGGGGAGGAATGCCGCGGATTTTCCCTCCTCATGATTGTCATTTCCTGGGTGACACCCTGGTGACACGAGCCGCGCACGACCGGACACACTGGGCCTGCACGGTCTGCACGTACTGTGTGGTGAGGGAACCCGCCGGCCATAACACTGCTATCACAGTGACAGCCACAAAGCCCCCAATACAGGGACCACGGTGTCACCACAATGCCTGCCATACACATAAGAAGCTATACTACTATCACAGTGCCCCCATAACAGTGCCAGACACAAAGCCCCCAATACAGGGACCACGGTGTCACCACAGTGCCTGCCATACACATAAGAAGCTATACTACCATCACAGTGCCCCCATAACAGTGACAGCCACAAAGCCCCCAATACAGGGACCACGGTGTCACCACAATGCCTGCCATACACATAAGAAGCTATACTACTATCACAGTGCCCCCATAACAGTGCCAGACACAAAGCCCCCAATACAGGGACCACGGTGTCACCACAGTGCCTGCCATACACATAAGAAGCTATACTACTATCACAGTGCCCCCATAACAGTGACAGCCACAAAGCCCCCAATACAGGGACCACGGTGTCACCACAATGCCTGCCATACACA
Organism: Dendrobates tinctorius; assembly: GCF_039654945.1. Classification (NCBI taxonomy): domain Eukaryota; kingdom Metazoa; phylum Chordata; class Amphibia; order Anura; family Dendrobatidae; genus Dendrobates; species Dendrobates tinctorius. The sequence goes on along the minus strand of NW_027361681.1, from coordinate 3,688,897 downwards.
TAAGAAGCTATACTACTATCACAGTGCCCCCATAACAGTGCCAGACACAAAGCCCCCAATACAGGGACCACGGTGTCACCACAGTGCCTGCCATACACATAAGAAGCTATACTACCATCACAGTGCCCCCATAACAGTGACAGCCACAAAGCCCCCAATACAGGGACCACGGTGTCACCACAATGCCTGCCATACACATAAGAAGCTATACTACTATCACAGTGCCCCCATAACAGTGCCAGACACAAAGCCCCCAATACAGGGACCACGGTGTCACCACAGTGCCTGCCATACACATAAGAAGCTATACTACTATCACAGTGCCCCCATAACAGTGACAGCCACAAAGCCCCCAATACAGGGACCACGGTGTCACCACAATGCCTGCCATACACATAAGAAGCTATACTACTATCACAGTGCCCCCATAACAGTGCCAGACACAAAGCCCCCAATACAGGGACCACGGTGTCACCACAGTGCCTGCCATACACATAAGAAGCTATACTACTATCACAGTGCCCCCATAACAGTGACAGCCACAAAGCCCCCAATACAGGGACCACGGTGTCACCACAGTGCCTGCCATACACATAAGAAGCTATACTACTATCACAGTGCCCCCATAACAGTGATAGCCACAAAGCCCCCAATACAGGGACCACGGTGTCACCACAATGCCTGCCATACACATAAGAAGCTATACTACTATCACAGTGCCCCCATAACAGTGACAGCCACAAAGCCCCCAATACAGGGACCACGGTGTCACCACAGTGCCTGCCATACACATAAGAAGCTATACTACTATCACAGTGCCCCCATAACAGTGATAGCCACAAAGCCCCCAATACAGGGACCACGGTGTCACCACAGTGCCTGCCATACACATAAGAAGCTATACTACTATCACAGTGCCCCCATAACAGTGCCAGACACAAAGCCCCCAATACAGGGACCACGGTGTCACCACAATGCCTGCCATAGACATAAGAAGCTATACTACTATCACTGCCCCCATAACAGTGCCAGACACAAAGCCCCCAATACAGGGACCACGGTGTCACCACAATGCCTGCCATAGACATAAGAAGCTATAATACTATCACAGTGCCCCCATAACAGTGACAGCCACAAAGCCCCCAATACAGGGACCACGGTGTCACCACAGTGCCTGCCATACACATAAGAAGCTATACTACAATCACAGTGCCCCCATAACAGTGATAGCCACAAAGCCCCCAATACAGGGACCACGGTGTCACCACAGTGCCTGCCATACACATAAGAAGCTATACTACTATCACAGTGCCCCCATAACAGTGATAGCCACAAAGCCCCCAATACAGGGACCACGGTGTCACCACAATGCCTGCCATACACATAAGAAGCTATACTACTATCACAGTGCCTGCCATACACATAAGAAGCTATACTACTATCACAGTGCCCCCATAACAGTGCCAGACACAAAGCCCCCAATACAGGGACCACGGTGTCACCACAATGCCTGCCATACACATAAGAAGCTATACTACTATCACAGTGCCCCCATAACAGTGCCAGCCACAAAGCCCCCAATACAGGGACCACGGTGTCACCACAATGCCTGCCATACACATAAGAAGCTATACTACTATCACAGTGCCCCCATAACAGTGCCAGACACAAAGCCCCCAATACAGGGACCACGGTGTCACCACAATGCCTGCCATAGACATAAGAAGCTATAATACTATCACAGTGCCCCCATAACAGTGACAGCCACAAAGCCCCCAATACAGGGACCACGGTGTCACCACAGTGCCTGCCATACACATAAGAAGCTATACTACAATCACAGTGCCCCCATAACAGTGATAGCCACAAAGCCCCCAATACAGGGACCACGGTGTCACCACAGTGCCTGCCATACACATAAGAAGCTATACTACTATCACAGTGCCCCCATAACAGTGATAGCCACAAAGCCCCCAATACAGGGACCACGGTGTCACCACAATGCCTGCCATACACATAAGAAGCTATACTACTATCACAGTGCCTGCCATACACATAAGAAGCTATACTACTATCACAGTGCCCCCATAACAGTGCCAGACACAAAGCCCCCAATACAGGGACCACGGTGTCACCACAATGCCTGCCATACACATAAGAAGCTATACTACTATCACAGTGCCCCCATAACAGTGCCAGCCACAAAGCCCCCAATACAGGGACCACGGTGTCACCACAGTGCCTGCCATACACATAAGAAGCTATACTACTATCACAGTGCCCCCATAACAGTGCCAGACACAAAGCCCCCAATACAGGGACCACGGTCACCACAGTGCCTGCCATACACATAAGAAGCTATACTACTATCACAGTGCCCCCATAACAGTGATAGCCACAAAGCCCCCAATACAGGGACCACGGTGTCACCACAATGCCTGCCATACACATAAGAAGCTATACTACTATCACAGTGCCCCCATAACAGTGACAGCCACAAAGCCCCCAATACAGGGACCACGGTGTCACCACAGTGCCTGCCATACACATAAGAAGCTATACTACTATCACAGTGCCCCCATAACAGTGACAGCCACAAAGCCCCCAATACAGGGACCACGGTGTCACCACAATGCCTGCCATACACATAAGAAGCTATACTACTATCACAGTGCCCCCATAACAGTGACAGCCACAAAGCCCCCAATACAGGGACCACGGTGTCACCACAGTGCCTGCCATACACATAAGAAGCTATACTACTATCACAGTGCCCCCATAACAGTGACAGCCACAAAGCCCCCAATACAGGGACCACGGTGTCACCACAGTGCCTGCCATACACATAAGAAGCTATACTACTATCACAGTGCCCCCATAACAGTGCCAGACACAAAGCCCCCAATACAGGGACCACGGTCACCACAGTGCCTGCCATACACATAAGAAGCTATACTACTATCACAGTGCCCCCATAACAGTGATAGCCACAAAGCCCCCAATACAGGGACCACGGTGTCACCACAATGCCTGCCATACACATAAGAAGCTATACTACTATCACAGTGCCCCCATAACAGTGCCAGCCACAAAGCCCCCAATACAGGGACCACGGTGTCACCACAGTGCCTGCCATACACATAAGAAGCTATACTACTATCACAGTGCCCCCATAACAGTGCCAGACACAAAGCCCCCAATACAGGGACCACGGTCACCACAGTGCCTGCCATACACATAAGAAGCTATACTACTATCACAGTGCCCCCATAACAGTGACAGCCACAAAGCCCCCAATACAGGGACCACGGTGTCACCACAGTGCCTGCCATACACATAAGAAGCTATACTACTATCACAGTGCCCCCATAACAGTGACAGCCACAAAGCCCCCAATACAGGGACCACGGTGTCACCACAGTGCCTGCCATACACATAAGAAGCTATACTACTATCACAGTGCCCCCATAACAGTGCCAGACACAAAGCCCCCAATACAGGGACCACGGTCACCACAGTGCCTGCCATACACATAAGAAGCTATACTACTATCACAGTGCCCCCATAACAGTGATAGCCACAAAGCCCCCAATACAGGGACCACGGTGTCACCACAATGCCTGCCATACACATAAGAAGCTATACTACTATCACAGTGCCCCCATAACAGTGCCAGACACAAAGCCCCCAATACAGGGACCACGGTGTCACCACAGTGCCTGCCATACACATAAGAAGCTATACTACTATCACAGTGTCCCCATAACAGTGCCAGACACAAAGCCCCCAATACAGGGACCACGGTCACCACAGTGCCTGCCATACACATAAGAAGCTATACTACTATCACTGCCCCCATAACAGTGCCAGCCACAAAGCCCCCAATACAGGGACCACGGTGTCACCACAGTGCCTGCCATACACATAAGAAGCTATACTACTATCACAGTGCCCCCATAACAGTGATAGCCACAAAGCCCCCAATACAGGGACCACGGTGTCACCACAGTGCCTGCCATACACATAAGAAGCTATACTACTATCACAGTGCCCCCATAACAGTGATAGCCACAAAGCCCCCAATACAGGGACCACGGGGTCACCACAGTGCCTGCCATACACATAAGAAGCTATACTACTATCACAGTGCCCCCATAACAGTGCCAGACACAAAGCCCCCAATACAGGGACCACGGTGTCACCACAGTGCCTGCCATACACATAAGAAGCTATACTACTATCACAGTGCCCCCATAACAGAAGCTATACTACTATCACAGTGCCCCCATAACAGTGCCAGACACAAAGCCCCCAATACAGGGACCACGGTCACCACAGTGCCTGCCATACACATAAGAAGCTATACTACTATCACAGAGCCCCCATAACAGTGACAGCCACAAAGCCCCCAATACAGGGACCACGGTGTCACCACAGTGCCTGCCATACACATAAGAAGCTATACTACTATCACAGTGCCCCCATAACAGTGCCAGACACAAAGCCCCCAATACAGGGACCACGGTCACCACAGTGCCTGCCATACACATAAGAAGCTATACTACTATCACAGTGCCCCCATAACAGTGATAGCCACAAAGCCCCCAATACAGGGACCACGGTGTCACCACAATGCCTGCCATACACATAAGAAGCTATACTACTATCACAGTGCCCCCATAACAGTGCCAGACACAAAGCCCCCAATACAGGGACCACGGTGTCACCACAGTGCCTGCCATACACATAAGAAGCTATACTACTATCACAGTGCCCCCATAACAGTGCCAGACACAAAGCCCCCAATACAGGGACCACGGTCACCACAGTGCCTGCCATACACATAAGAAGCTATACTACTATCACTGCCCCCATAACAGTGCCAGCCACAAAGCCCCCAATACAGGGACCACGGTGTCACCACAGTGCCTGCCATACACATAAGAAGCAATACTACTATCACAGTGCCCCCATAACAGTGACAGCCACAAAGCCCCCAATACAGGGACCACGGTGTCACCACAGTGCCTGCCATACACATAAGAAGCTATACTACTATCACAGTGCCCCCATAACAGTGATAGCCACAAAGCCCCCAATACAGGGACCACGGTGTCACCACAATGCCTGCCATACACATAAGAAGCTATACTACTATCACAGTGCCCCCATAACAGTGCCAGACACAAAGCCCCCAATACAGGGACCACGGTGTCACCACAGTGCCTGCCATACACATAAGAAGCTATACTACTATCACAGTGCCCCCATAACAGTGCCAGACACAAAGCCCCCAATACAGGGACCACGGTCACCACAGTGCCTGCCATACACATAAGAAGCTATACTACTATCACTGCCCCCATAACAGTGCCAGCCACAAAGCCCCCAATACAGGGACCACGGTGTCACCACAGTGCCTGCCATACACATAAGAAGCAATACTACTATCACAGTGCCCCCATAACAGTGACAGCCACAAAGCCCCCAATACAGGGACCACGGTGTCACCACAGTGCCTGCCATACACATAAGAAGCTATACTACTATCACAGTGCCCCCATAACAGTGATAGCCACAAAGCCCCCAATACAGGGACCACGGTGTCACCACAGTGCCTGCCATACACATAAGAAGCTATACTACTATCACAGTGCCCTCATAACAGTGACAGCCACAAAGCCCCCAATACAGGGACCACGGTGTCACCACAATGCCTGCCATACACATAAGAAGCTATACTACTATCACAGTGCCCCCATAACAGTGCCAGACACAAAGCCCCCAATACAGGGACCACGGTCACCACAGTGCCTGCCATACACATAAGAAGCTATAATACTATCACAGTGCCCCCATAACAGTGATAGCCACAAAGCCCCCAATACAGGGACCACGGTGTCACCACAGTGCCTGCCATACACATAAGAAGCTATACTACTATCACAGTGCCCCCATAACAGTGACAGCCACAAAGCCCCCAATACAGGGACCACGGTGTCACCACAATGCCTGCCATACACATAAGAAGCTATACTACTATCACAGTGCCCCCATAACAGTGCCAGACACAAAGCCCCCAATACAGGGACCACGGTGTCACCACAGTGCCTGCCATACACATAAGAAGCTATACTACTATCACAGTGCCCCCATAAGAGTGCCAGACATAAAGCCCCCAATACAGGGACCACGGTCACCACAGTGCCTGCCATACACATAAGAAGCTATACTACTATCACTGCCCCCATAACAGTGCCAGCCACAAAGCCCCCAATACAGGGACCACGGTGTCACCACAGTGCCTGCCATACACATAAGAAGCAATACTACTATCACAGTGCCCCCATAACAGTGACAGCCACAAAGCCCCCAATACAGGGACGACGGTGTCACCACAGTGCCTGCCATACACATAAGAAGCTATACTACTATCACAGTGCCCCCATAACAGTGACAGCCACAAAGCCCCCAATACAGGGACCACGGTGTCACCACAGTGCCTGCCATACACATAAGAAGCTATACTACTATCACAGTGCCCCCATAACAGTGCCAGACACAAAGCCCCCAATACAGGGACCACGGTGTCACCACAGTGCCTGCCATACACATAAGAAGCTATACTACTATCACAGTGCCCCCATAACAGTGCCAGACACAAAGCCCCCAATACAGGGACCACGGTGTCACCACAGTGCCTGCCATACACATAAGAAGCTATACTACTATCACAGTGCCCCCATAACAGTGACAGCCACAAAGCCCCCAATACAGGGACCACGGTGTCACCACAGTGCCTGCCATACACATAAGAAGCTATACTACTATCACAGTGCCCCCATAACAGTGCCAGACACAAAGCCCCCAATACAGGGACCACGGTGTCACCACAGTGCCTGCCATACACATAAGAAGCTATACTACTATCACAGTGCCCCCATAACAGTGACAGCCACAAAGCCCCCAATACAGGGACCACGGTGTCACCACAATGCCTGCCATACACATAAGAAGCTATACTACTATCACAGTGCCCCCATAACAGTGCCAGACACAAAGCCCCCAATACAGGGACCACGGTCACCACAATGCCTGCCATACACATAAGAAGCTATACTACTATCACAGTGCCCCCATAACAGTGCCAGACACAAAGCCCCCAATACAGGGACCACGGTCACCACAGTGCCTGCCATACACATAAGAAGCTATAATACTATCACAGTGCCCCCATAACAGTGATAGCCACAAAGCCCCCAATACAGGGACCACGGTGTCACCACAGTGCCTGCCACACACATAAGAAGCTATACTACTATCACAGTGCCCCCATAACAGTGCCAGACACAAAGCCCCCAATACAGGGACCACGGTGTCACCACAGTGCCTGCCATAGACATAAGAAGCTATAATACTATCACAGTGCCCCCATAACAGTGATAGCCACAAAGCCCCCAATACAGGGACCACGGTGTCACCACAGTGCCTGCCATACACATAAGAAGCTATACTACTATCACAGTGCCCCCATAACAGTGCCAGACACAAAGCCCCCAATACAGGGACCACGGTGTCACCACAGTGCCTGCCATACACATAAGAAGCTATACTACTATCACAGTGCCCCCATAACAGTGCGAGACACAAAGCCCCCAATACAGGGACCACGGTGTCACCACAGTGCCTGCCATACACATAAGAAGCTATACTACTATCACAGTGCCCCCATAACAGTGCCAGACACAAAGCCCCCAATACAGGGACCACGGTGTCACCACAGTGCCTGCCATACACATAAGAAGCTATACTACTATCACAGTGCCCCCATAACAGTGACAGCCACAAAGCCCCCAATACAGGGACCACGGTGTCACCACAATGCCTGCCATACACATAAGAAGCTATACTACTATCACAGTGCCCCCATAACAGTGCCAGACACAAAGCCCCCAATACAGGGACCACGGTGTCACCACAGTGCCTGCCATACACATAAGAAGCTATACTACTATCACAGTGCCCCCATAACAGTGACAGCCACAAAGCCCCCAATACAGGGACCACGGTGTCACCACAATGCCTGCCATACACATAAGAAGCTATACTACTATCACAGTGCCCCCATAACAGTGCCAGACACAAAGCCCCCAATACAGGGACCACGGTGTCACCACAGTGCCTGCCACACACATAAGAAGCTATACTACTATCACAGTGCCCCCATAACAGTGCCAGACACAAAGCCCCCAATACAGGGACCACGGTGTCACCACAGTGCCTGCCATAGACATAAGAAGCTATACTACAATCACAGTGCCCCCATAACAGTGATAGCCACAAAGCCCCCAATACAGGGACCACGGTGTCACCACAATGCCTGCCATACACATAAGAAGCTATACTACTATCACAGTGCCCCCATAACAGTGCCAGACACAAAGCCCCCAATACAGGGACCACGGTGTCACCACAGTGCCTGCCATACACATAAGAAGCTATACTACTATCACAGTGCCCCCATAACAGTGCCAGACACAAAGCCCCAAATACAGGGACCACGGTGTCACCACAGTGCCTGCCATACACATAAGAAGCTATACTACTATCACAGTGCCCCCATAACAGTGCCAGACACAAAGCCCCCAATACAGGGACCACGGTGTCACCACAGTGCCTGCCACACACATAAGAAGCTATACTACTATCACAGTGCCCCCATAACAGTGCCAGACACAAAGCCCCCAATACAGGGACCACGGTGTCACCACAGTGCCTGCCATACACATAAGAAGCTATACTACTATCACTGCCCCCATAACAGTGCCAGACACAAAGCCCCCAATACAGGGACCACGGTCACCACAGTGCCTGCCATACACATAAGAAGCTATACTACTATCACTGCCCCCATAACAGTGCCAGACACAAAGCCCCCAATACAGGGACCACGGTGTCACCACAGTGCCTGCCATACACATAAGAAGCTATACTACTATCACAGTGCCCCCATAACAGTGATAGCCACAAAGCCCCCAATACAGGGACCACCGTGTCATCACAGTGCCTGCCATACACATAAGAAGCTATACTACTATCACTGCCCCCATAACAGTGCCAGACACAAAGCCCCCAATACAGGGACCACGGTGTCACCACAATGCCTGCCATACACATAAGAAGCTATACTACTATCACAGTGCCCCCATAACAGTGACAGCCACAAAGCCCCCAATACAGGGACCACGGTGTCACCACAATGCCTGCCATACACATAAGAAGCTATACTACTATCACTGCCCCCATAACAGTGCCAGACACAAAGCCCCCAATACAGGGACCACGGTGTCACCACAATGCCTGCCATACACATAAGAAGCTATACTACTATCACTGCCCCCATAACAGTGACGGCCACAAAGCCCCCAATACAGGGACCACGGTGTCACCACAGTGCCTGCCATACACATAAGAAGCTATACTACAATCACAGTGCCCCCATAACAGTGATAGCCACAAAGCCCCCAATACAGGGACCACGGTGTCACCACAATGCCTGCCATACACATAAGAAGCTATACTACTATCACAGTGCCCCCATAACAGTGACAGCCACAAAGCCCCCAATACAGGGACCACGGTGTCACCACAATGCCTGCCATACACATAAGAAGCTATACTACTATCACAGTGCCCCCATAACAGTGCCAGACACAAAGCCCCCAATACAGGGACCACGGTGTCACCACAATGCCTGCCATACACATAAGAAGCTATACTACTATCACTGCCCCCATAACAGTGCCAGACACAAAGCCCCCAATACAGGGACCACGGTGTCACCACAATGCCTGCCATACACATAAGAAGCTATACTACTATCACAGTGCCCCCATAACAGTGCCAGACACAAAGCCCCCAATACAGGGACCACGGTGTCACCACAGTGCCTGCCATAGACATGGGAAGCTATACTACTATCACAGTGCCCCCATAACAGTGCCAGACACAAAGCCCCCAATACAGGGACCACGGTGTCACCACAGTGCCTGCCATAGACATAAGAAGCTATACTACTATCACAGTGCCCCCATAACAGTGATAGCCACAAAGCCCCCAATACAGGGACCACGGTGTCACCACAGTGCCTGCCATAGACATAAGAAGCTATACTACTATCACAGTGCCCCCATAACAGTGACAGCCACAAAGCCCCCAATACAGGGACCACGGTGTCACCACAGTGCCTGCCATACACATAAGAAGCTATACTACTATCACAGTGCCCCCATAACAGTGCCAGACACAAAGCCCCCAATACAGGGACCACGGTGTCACCACAGTGCCTGCCATACACATAAGAAGCTATACTACTATCACAGTGCCCCCATAACAGTGCCAGACACAAAGCCCCCAATACAGGGACCACGGTGTCACCACAGTGCCTGCCATACACATAAGAAGCTATACTACAATCACAGTGCCCCCATAACAGTGATAGCCACAAAGCCCCCAATACAGGGACCACGGTGTCACCACAGTGCCTGCCATAGACATAAGAAGCTATACTACTATCACAGTGCCCCCATAACAGTGACAGCCACAAAGCCCCCAATACAGGGACCACGGTGTCACCACAGTGCCTGCCATAGACATAAGAAGCTATACTACTATCACAGTGCCCCCATAACAGTGCCAGACACAAAGCCCCCAATACAGGGACCACGGTGTCACCACAGTGCCTGCCATAGACATAAGAAGCTATAATACTATCACAGTGCCCCCATAACAGTGACAGCCACAAAGCCCCCAATACAGGGACCACGGTGTCACCACAGTGCCTGCCATACACATAAGAAGCTATACTACAATCACAGTGCCTCCATAACAGTGACAGCCACAAAGCCCCCAATACAGGGACCACGGTGTCACCACAGTGCCTGCCATAGACATAAGAAGCTATACTACTATCACAGTGCCCCCATAACAGTGCCAGACACAAAGCCCCCAATACAGGGACCACGGTGTCACCACAGTGCCTGCCATACACATAAGAAGCTATACTACTATCACAGTGCCCCCATAACAGTGCCAGACACAAAGCCCCCAATACAGGGACCACGGTGTCACCACAGTGCCTGCCATAGACATAAGAAGCTATAATACTATCACAGTGCCCCCATAACAGTGACAGCCACAAAGCCCCCAATACAGGGACCACGGTGTCACCACAGTGCCTGCCATACACATAAGAAGCTATACTACAATCACAGTGCCCCCATAACAGTGATAGCCACAAAGCCCCCAATACAGGGACCACGGTGTCACCACAGTGCCTGCCATAGACATAAGAAGCTATACTACTATCACAGTGCCCTCATAACAGTGCCAGACACAAAGCCCCCAATACAGGGACCACGGTGTCAACACAGTGCCTGCCATAGACATAAGAAGCTATACTACTATCACAGAGCCCCCATAACAGTGCCAGACACAAAGCCCCCAATACAGAGACAACTGTGCCCCCATAGCAGTGCCTGCCCTATTAGCCTCCATATCAGTGACATCCACAGAGGTCCCAAAACAGAGACAGCTGTGTCCCCATATCAGTGTCTGCCTTAGACAGACAACTGTGCCCCCATACCTATGATATTCACAGAGGTACCAATACAAAGACAACTGTGCCCCCATAACAGTGCCAGACACAAAGCCCCCAATACAGGGACCACGGTGTCACCACAGTGCCTGCCATACACATAAGAAGCTATACTACTATCACAGTGCCCCCATAACAGTGCCAGACACAAAGCCCCCAATACAGGGACCACGGTGTCACCACAGTGCCTGCCATAGACATAAGAAGCTATACTACTATCACAGTGCCCCCATAACAGTGCCAGACACAAAGCCCCCAATACAGGGACCACGGTGTCACCACAGTGCCTGCCATAGACATAAGAAGCTATACTACAATCACAGTGCCCCCATAACAGTGATAGCCACAAAGCCCCCAATACAGGGACCACGGTGTCACCACAATGCCTGCCATACACATAAGAAGCTATACTACTATCACAGTGCCCCCATAACAGTGCCAGACACAAAGCCCCCAATACAGGGACCACGGTGTCACCACAGTGCCTGCCATACACATAAGAAGCTATACTACTATCACAGTGCCCCCATAACAGTGCCAGACACAAAGCCCCAAATACAGGGACCACGGTGTCACCACAGTGCCTGCCATACACATAAGAAGCTATACTACTATCACAGTGCCCCCATAACAGTGCCAGACACAAAGCCCCCAATACAGGGACCACGGTGTCACCACAGTGCCTGCCACACACATAAGAAGCTATACTACTATCACAGTGCCCCCATAACAGTGCCAGACACAAAGCCCCCAATACAGGGACCACGGTGTCACCACAGTGCCTGCCATACACATAAGAAGCTATACTACTATCACTGCCCCCATAACAGTGCCAGACACAAAGCCCCCAATACAGGGACCATGGTGTCACCACAGTGCCTGCCATACACATAAGAAGCTATACTACTATCACAGTGCCCCCATAACAGTGATAGCCACAAAGCCCCCAATACAGGGACCACCGTGTCATCACAGTGCCTGCCATACACATAAGAAGCTATACTACTATCACTGCCCCCATAACAGTGCCAGACACAAAGCCCCCAATACAGGGACCACGGTGTCACCACAATGCCTGCCATACACATAAGAAGCTATACTACTATCACAGTGCCCCCATAACAGTGACAGCCACAAAGCCCCCAATACAGGGACCACGGTGTCACCACAATGCCTGCCATACACATAAGAAGCTATACTACTATCACTGCCCCCATAACAGTGCCAGACACAAAGCCCCCAATACAGGGACCACGGTGTCACCACAATGCCTGCCATACACATAAGAAGCTATACTACTATCACTGCCCCCATAACAGTGACGGCCACAAAGCCCCCAATACAGGGACCACGGTGTCACCACAGTGCCTGCCATACACATAAGAAGCTATACTACTATCACTGCCCCCATAACAGTGACGGCCACAAAGCCCCCAATACAGGGACCACGGTGTCACCACAATGCCTGCCATACACATAAGAAGCTATACTACTATCACAGTGCCCCCATAACAGTGACAGCCACAAAGCCCCCAATACAGGGACCACGGTGTCACCACAATGCCTGCCATACACATAAGAAGCTATACTACTATCACAGTGCCCCCATAACAGTGCCAGACACAAAGCCCCCAATACAGGGACCACGGTGTCACCACAATGCCTGCCATACACATAAGAAGCTATACTACTATCACTGCCCCCATAACAGTGCCAGACACAAAGCCCCCAATACAGGGACCACGGTGTCACCACAATGCCTGCCATACACATAAGAAGCTATACTACTATCACAGTGCCCCCATAACAGTGCCAGACACAAAGCCCCCAATACAGGGACCACGGTGTCACCACAGTGCCTGCCATACACATAAGAAGCTATACTACTATCACAGTGCCCCCATAACAGTGCCAGACACAAAGCCCCCAATACAGGGACCACGGTGTCACCACAGTGCCTGCCATAGACATAAGAAGCTATAATACTATCACAGTGCCCCCATAACAGTGACAGCCACAAAGCCCCCAATACAGGGACCACGGTGTCACCACAGTGCCTGCCATACACATAAGAAGCTATACTACAACCACAGTGCCCCCATAACAGTGATAGCCACAAAGCCCCCAATACAGGGACCACGGTGTCACCACAGTGCCTGCCATACACATAAGAAGCTATACTACTATCACAGTGCCCCCATAACAGTGCCAGACACAAAGCCCCCAATACAGGGACCACGGTGTCACCACAGTGCTTGCCATAGACATAAGAAGCTATACTACTATCACAGAGCCCCCATAACAGTGCCAGACACAAAGCCCCCAATACAGAGACAACTGTGCCCCCATAGCAGTGCCTGCCCTATTAGCCTCCATATCAGTGACATCCACAGAGGTCCCAAAACAGAGACAGCTGTGTCCCCATATCAGTGTCTGCCTTAGACAGACAACTGTGCCCCCATACCTATGATATTCACAGAGGTACCAATACAAAGACAACTGTGCCCCGATATCAGTGACAGCCACAGAGGTCCCAATACAGACATCATTGTGTCCCCATAACAGTGCCTTCCTTAATAGCCCCAATAACAGTGACCTCCACAGAGGTTGCAATACAGAGATAAATGTACCCCCATACCAGTGCCTTCCCTAATAGCCCCATATAAGTGACATCCACAGAGGTCCCAATACAGAGACAACTGTGCCCCCATAACAGTGCCTGCTCTAATAGCCCCCATAACAGTGACAGTCACAGATGTTCCAATACTGAGACAACTGTGCCCCAATAACAGTGACATTCACATAGGTCCCAATACAGAGACAACTTTGCCCCCATAACAGTGCCTGCCCTAATAGCCCCCATAACAGTGACATTCAATGGTCCCAACGCAGAGACAACTGTGCCCCCATAACAGTGCCTGCCCTAATAGCACCCATAAGTGACATTCAGCGGTCCCAATACAGAGACAACTGTGCCCCCATAACAGTGCCTGCCCTAATAGCACCCATAAGTGACATTCAGCGGTCCCAATACAGAGACAACTGTGCCTCCATAACAGTGCCTGCCCTAATAGCACCCATAAGTGACATTCAGCGGTCCCAATACAGAGACAACTGTGCCCCCATAACAGTGCCTGACCTAATAGCCCTCATAACAGTGACAGCCAAAGAGGTCCGAATACTTAGACAAATTTGCCGTGCCTGCCCACAAAATCATCACAGCCAAGATGTCCCCATAACAGTGACAGCCAAAAATTTCTCCATAACAGTGCCTGTCATAATCTCCCCCTTAACAGTTGTCACATCCACAGTGCCCCCACAATGGTGACATCCATAATCTCCTCCATAACAGTGACATCAATAATCTCACCCATATCAGTTGTCACATCCACAGTGCCCCCATAACAGTGACATCCATATTATAACCTATAACAGTTACAGACACAGTCCCTATTAACGTGACAGCCAGTGCCCTCTGTAACAATGACTTTCACAGTGCCCCCATAACTGTGACAACAGTGCCCCATAACAATGGCATCTGCAGTGCTCCGCTACAGTCCCTTCATAGCAGTGACAGCCGTTATGTCACCACAAGAAGAATAGCCTGTGTCCCCATAACAATGCAGAGTGCCTGACAACAGGGAGAACTGGGGAATTCTTGGCTTGTCAGACCCCTCGCCGCCTGCAGCGGTCACCATGGCTCTGCCTTGAGATGAAGAACTGACTAGAGGAGATTCCACGTTCTTGTAGGACAAGTCCTGCAACTTCTAGAGTCAGCCATCCCTGTGTCCCTCCTAGCTGGTGCAATCTATTGTTCCCTGGTATCAGCCATTCCAGGATGGGTAGAGACTGATTCGTTTCTCTGCCCCTGCACAGATACCTCTGGTGCACATCAGAAATTACACTAATGCAGAAATGAAGAAAGGTGGATCCCTACTTTATACCAAAATCCAGTAGGAGTTCCCCTTTAAAAAGAGTAATCTGTTCAGTTATCGCCATCCGGAGACAGGTCTGTGGCCGCGCTCATCATGGCCGCCAATGACAACAATACGGCATTCTCTGCATCTGGCCCTCGCACAATGGACGCCTTTATTCCCGGCCTGATTCCTTGGCTCCTGGATTCAGGGCAGGGAACACCTCAGGAGTTGGGTTACCAGCCGACATGTGGGTATCACTTTCATGTAGGATTAGGGGGTAATCTCCATAGGGATTAGCAGCTCTACATACAGCACCCCATAGCTCATCTTCTCAGTCAGGAAAACAGCTGCCATCCCTGAAGCAGAGTTATTCTTTACGCTAATTAAAGGGGTATTCTTAACCATTCACTGACAGCAAGCAGGACTGCATCTGTCAGGTCTGATGTCCTGTATTGATCCCACCGCTGTCGTCTCAAACGTCACTAATGAAATGTTTTCTTCTCAGAACAAGATTGTCGATCAATGCGAAAAGCTGCAGCTGCAAACAGCAGGAATAGAGAAGTATCTGAGTGACGTGCTGCCGGCTAAGATCCCACAAGTGGCGGTAATTATATCCTCAGTCCACAGCCATGTACTCCTGAGATATACGCCATATACAAGACAACAACTGCCAGCATGGAGGGGGCAGGACTCGTCATCACAATTTCCAGTATTCTCAACCTTGAAAATACCATAGACCTGAAATAACAATGCGATATTCACTTTCATCCATAGCTAAAACCTGTATTATGCTTCAGAGCTGCACAGAGTATTCTGCTGTTGCAGTCACTGTGTACATACATTACATTACTTATCCTGTACTGATCCTGCGTTACATCCTGTATTATACTCCAGAGCTGCACTCACTATTCTGCTGGTGCAGTCACTGTGTACATATATTACATTACTTATCCTGTACTGATCCTGAGTTACATCCTGTATTATACTCCAGAGCTGCACTCACTATTCTGCTGGTGCAGTCACTGTGTACATACATTACATTACTGATCCTGTACTCATCCTGTGTTACATCCTGTGTTATACCCCAGAGCTGCACTCACTATACTGCTGGTGCAGTCACTGTGTACATACATTACATTACTGATCCTGAGTTACATCCTGTATTATACCCCAGAGCTGCACTCACTATTCTGCTAGGTGCTACTGTCAGGTGACTTATCAAGAACAGCTCCCAAAATGCTGGAGGACAGTTACTGTAGTTCTTCTTATTACAGATCACTGTACAGTAGCTGCAGAAGCTTTCGTGTATGATGCAGAAGTTGGGGCTGCTGGGAGGTTTTAGCTCTGAATGGTGCAGAATTGTGATTGTAGATCTGTATTCCCATTCTCCTCCATGTACAGTTGCGGCCAAAAGTATTGACACCCCTGCAATTCTGTCAGATAATACTCAGTTTCTTCCTGAAAATAATTGCAATCACAAATTCTTTGGTATTATTATCTTCATTTAATTTGTCTTAAATGAAAAAACACAAAAGAGAATGAAGCAAAAAGCAAAACATTGATCATTTCACAAAAAACTCCAATAATGGGCCAGACAAAAGTATTGGCACCCTCAGCCTAGTACTTGGTTGCACAACCTTTAGCCAAAATAACTGCAACCAACCGCTTCCGGTAACAATGAGTTTCTTACAATGCTCTGCTGGAATTTTAGACCATTCTTCTTTGGCAAACTGCTCCAGGTCCCTGATATTTGAAGGGTGCCTTCTCCAAACTCCCATTTTTAGATCTCTCCACAGGTGTTCTATGGGATTCAGGTCTGGACTCATTGCTGGCCACCTTAGAAGTCCCCAGTGCTTTCTCTCAAACCATTTTCTAGAGCTTTTTGAAGTGTGTTTTGGGTCATTGTCCTGCTGGAAGACCCATAATCTCTGAGGAGACCCAGCTTTCTCACACTGGGCCCTACATTATGCTGCAAAATTTGTTGGTAGTCTTCAGACTTCATAATGTCATGCACACGGTCAAGCAGTCCAGTGCCAGAGGCAGCAAAGCAACCCCAAAACATCAGGGAACCTCCGCCATGTTTGACTGTAGGGACTGTGTTCTTTTCTTCGAATGCCTCTTTTTTTCTCCTGTAAACTCTATGTTGATGCCTTTGCCCAAAAAGCTCTACTTTTGTCTCATCTGACCAGAGAACATTCTTCCAAAACGTTTTAGGCTTTTTCAGGTAAGTTTTGGCAAACTCCAGCCTGGCTTTTTTATGTCTTGGGGTAAGAAGTGGGGTCTTCCTGGGCCTCCTACCATACAGTCCCTTTTCATTCAGACGCCGACGGATAGTACGGGTTGACATTGTTGTACCCTCGAACTGCAGGGCAGCTTGAACTTGTTTGGATGTTAGTCGAGGTTCTTTATCCAACATCCGCACAATCTTGCATTGAAATCTCTTGTCAATTTTTCTTTTCCGTCCACATCTAGGGAGGTTAGCCACAGTGCCATGGGCTTTAAACTTCTTGATGACACTGCGCACGGTAGACACAGGAACTTTCAGGTCTTTGGAGATGGACTTGTAGCCTTGAGATTGCTCATGCTTCCTCACAATTTGGTTTCTCAAGTCCTCAGACAGTTCTTTGGTCTTCTTTCTTTTCTCCATGCTCAATGTGGTACACACAAGGACACAGGACAGAGGTTGAGTCAACTTTAATCCATGTCAACTGGCTGCAGGTGTGATTTACTTATTGCCAACACCTGTTAGGTGCCACAGGTAAGTTACAGGTGCTGTTAATTACACAAATTAGAGAAGCATCACATGATTTTTCGAACAGTGCCAATACTTTTGTCCACCCTCTTTTTTATGTTTGGTGTGGAATTATATCCAATTTGGCTTTAGGACAATTCTTTTTGTGTTTTTTCATTTAAGACAAATTAAATGAAGATAATAATACCAAAGAATTTGTGTTTGCAATCATTTTCAGGAAGAAACTGAGTATTATCTGACAGAATTGCAGGGGTGTCAATACTTTTGGCCACAACTGTACATGTGACACAGTGTAATGAGCCCTCACCTCTGTTACAGAGCACGGCCAGGAAAGCTCGTGAGATGATCATCCAGCGACTGAATTTCATCCGCACCGTGTGTGACAATGAGGAACAGCGCCTGCTGGAGGAGATCCACGCGGAGGAGGAGCGGGCCCAGCAAGGGATCCTCACCCAGAGAGCCCACTGGACGGAGTCCACCAAGAAGCTGTCTGGGATCAGGAGCTATCTGGTGGACATGCTGACCAAGATGGACGACCTCAGCCTCATTGTACGTAATAATCTGGACTACACAGGAGATTCCTTTAGACCGGAATTAGACTCTGAAATGTTCTGGATTATAAATGATATACCAGGATAGAGACCTTCCTGGTGTTAGACGTCCCCGGGTTATGTTTATTCTGTTTTATCAGAATTTAAGGCATTTGTATTGTAATTCTGTTTTTTTATATCCTAATCTCACTTTTTTCTGTTTTTTTTTTCTCCTCAGTTGTCTGAAAATAAAATGGAGGACAGGTCAGTGCTTGTGCGAAACTCTAATATTATAAGCAGACAAGCCTGCACAGTAAATGTAGCAATCCTCTGCAGCCTTATGTGTCTCCATGGTAACAGACTACAAACAATCCCCTGTGTAGTCTGATCGTGCAGTCGTCCTCTTCTCTAGTGACACTCTGATAACATTTGGTCCTTTAGGAAAAATTTGAGGGATAGATAGGAGGGAGCGTGACCACAGGGTTGGACCTCTCGGGATCTGTTTGTGGTCTGTTACCATGGAAATACATAAGTCTGCATTGCTTTGCTGTTGTCAGTTTGATACATGATGTGACGGTGGATGATGCCGTTATTAGCAGGATATGGCAGTTATACATCTTATCAATCTGTGTCTTTTCATTGTAGAACAGAAGAAGCCGAAGGAATTCTTGAGCCTCAGGAGTCGGAGAAGTTAAACTTTAACATGAATTGTTGTCAGAGTCCATTACTGAACAGACTGTGGGCCCTGTCTGTCCTCTGCTACACCTCTGGTCAGTATAAGACTCTGCACCATCATATATCCTCTCTCCTTGTCTTCTGCTACACCTCCGGTCAGTATAAGACACTGCACCATCATATATCCTCTCTCCCTGTCCTCTGCTACACCTCCGGTCAGTATAAGACACTGCACCATCATATATCCTCTGTCCCTGTCCTCTGCTACACCTCCAGTCAGTACAAGACTCTGCACCATCATACAGTCATATGTTAAAGTTTGGGCACCCCTATTAGTGTTAACCTTTTTTCTTTATAACAATTTTGGTTTTTGCAACAGCTATTTCAGTTTCATATATCTAATAACTGATGGACTCAGTTATATTTCTGGATTCAAATGAGGTTTATTGTACTAACAGAAAATGTGCAATCTGCATTTAAACAAAATTTGACCGGTGCAAAAGTATTGGCACCCTTATCATTTTCTTGATTTGAACACTCCTAACTACTTTTTATGACTTCCTGAAGCACTAAATTGGTTTTGTAACCTCATTGAGCTTTGAACTTCATAGCCAGGTGTATCAAATCATGAGAAAAGGTATTTAAGGTGGCCACTTGCAAGTAGTTCTCCTATTTGATTCTCCTATGAAGAGTGGCATCATGGGCTCCTCAAAACAACTCTCAAATTATCTGAAAACAAAGATTATTCAACATAGCTCTCCAGGGGAAGGATACAAAAAGTTGTCTCAGAGATTTAACCTGTCAGTTTCCACTGTGAGGAACATAGTAAGGAAATGGGAGAACACAGGTACAGTTCTTGTTAAGCCCAGAAGTGGCAGGCCAAGAAAAATATCAGAAAGGCAGAGAAGAAGAATGGTGAGAACAGTCAAGGACAATCCACAGACCACCTCCAAAGACCTGCAGCATCATCTTGCTGCAGATGGTGTCACTGTGCATCGGTCAACAATACAGCGCACTTTGCACAAGGAGAAGCTGTATGGGAGAGTGATGCGAAAGAAGCCGTTTCTGCAAGCACGCCACAAACAGAGTCGCCTGAGGTATGCAAAAGCACATTTGGACAAGCCAGTTACATTTTGGAAGAAGGTCCTGTGGACTGATGAAACAAAGATTGAGTTGTTTGGTCATACAAAAAGGCGTTATGCATGCGCTGTATTGTTGACCGATGCACAGTGACACCATCTGCAGCAAGATGATGCTGCAGGTCTTTGGAGGTGGTCTGTGGATTGTCCTTGACTGTTCTCACCATTCTTCTTCTCTGCCTTTCTGATATTTTTCTTGGCCTGCCACTTCTGGGCTTAACAAGAACTGTACCTGTGTTCTTCCATTTCCTTACTATGTTCCTCACAGTGGAAACTGACAGGTTAAATCTCTGAGACAACTTTTTGCATCCTTCCCCTGAAAAGCTATGTCGAATAATCTTTGTTTTCAGATCATTTGAGAGTTGTTTTGAGGAGCCCATGATGCCACTCTTCATAGGAGAATCAAATAGGAGAACTACTTGCAAGTGGCCACTTTAAGTACCTTTTCTCATGATTTGATACACCTGGCTATGAAGTTCAAAGCTCAATGAGGTTACAAAACCAATTTAGTGCTTCAACAAGTCAGTAAAAAGTAGTTAGGAGTGTTCAAATCAAGAAAATGATAAGGGTGCCCATACTTTTGCACCGGTCAAATTTTGTTTAAATGCAGATTGCACATTTTCTGTTAGTACAATAAACCTCATTTGAATCCAGAAATATAACTGAGTCCATCAGTTATTAGATATATGAAACTGAAATAGTTGTTGCAAAAACCAAAATTGTTATAAAGAAAAAAGGTTAACATTAATAGGGGTGCCCAAACTTTTACATATGACTGTATATCCTCTGTCCCTGTCCTCTGCTACACCTCCAGTCAGTACAAGACTCTGCACCATCATAAATCCTCTGTCCCTGTCCTCTGCTACACCTCCGGTCAGTATAAGACTCTGCACCATCATGTATCCTCTGTTCCTGTCCTCTGCTACACCTCCGGTCAGTATAAGACACTGCACCATCATGTATCCTCTGTCCCTGTCCTCTGCTACACCTCCGGTCAGTATAAGACTCTGCACCATCATATATGCTCTGTCCCTGTCCTCTGCTACACCTCCGGTCAGTATAAGACA
The DNA here is from genome assembly GCF_039654945.1 of Dendrobates tinctorius. Classification (NCBI taxonomy): domain Eukaryota; kingdom Metazoa; phylum Chordata; class Amphibia; order Anura; family Dendrobatidae; genus Dendrobates; species Dendrobates tinctorius. The sequence continues at coordinate 3,667,161 of NW_027361681.1, read as the reverse complement.
CTGCACCATCATATATCCTCTCTCCCTGTCCTATGCTACACCTCCGGTCAGTACAAGACTCTGCACCATCATATATCCTCTGTCCCTGTCCTCTGCTACACCTCCGGTCAGTAAAAGACTCTGCACCATCATATATCCTCTGTCCCTGTCCTCTGCTACACCTCCGGTCAGTATAAGACACTGCACCATCATATATCCTCTGTCCCTATCCTCTGCTACACCTCCGGTCAGTATAAGACACTGCACCATCATATATCCTCTCTCCCTGTCATATGCTACACCTCCGGTCAGTACAAGACTCTGCACCATCATATATCCTCTCTCCCTGTCCTCTGCTACACCTCCGGTCAGTATAAGACACTGCACCATCATATATCCTCTCTCCCTGTCATATGCTACACCTCCGGTCAGAACAAGACTCTGCACCATCATATATCCTCTCTCCCTGTCCTCTGCTACACCTCCGGTCAGTATAAGACACTGCACCATCATGTATCCTCTGTTCCTGTCCTCTGCTACACCTCCGGTCAGTATAAGACACTGCACCATCATATATCCTCTGTCCCTGTCCTCTGCTACACCTCTGGTCAGTATAAGACACTGCACCCTCATATATCCTCTGTCCCTGTCCTCTGCTACACCTCTGGTCAGTATAAGACTGTGCACCACCATATATCTTCTCTCCCTGTCTTCTGCTACACCTCCGGTCAGTATAAGACTCTGCACCACCATATATCCTCTCTCCCTGTCTTCTGCTACATCTCTGGTCAGTATAAGACTCTGCACCATCATATACCCTTTGTCCCTGTCCTCTGCTACACCTCCGGTCATTATAAGACACTGCACCATCATATATCCTCTGTCCCTGTCCTCTGCTACACCTCCGGTCAGTATAAGACTCTGCACCATCATATATGCTCTGTCTCTATCCTCTGCTACACCTCCGGTCAGTATAAGACTGCACCATCATATATCCTCTCTCCCTGTCCTCTGCTACACCTCCGGTCAGTATAAGACACTGCACCATCATATATCCTCTCTCCCTGTCCTCTGCTACACCTCCGGTCAGTATAAGACACTGCACCATCATGTATCCTCTGTTCCTGTCCTCTGCTACACCTCCGGTCAGTATAAGACACTGCACCATCATGTATCCTCTGTCCCTGTCCTCTGCTACACCTCCGGTCAGTATAAGCCTCTGCACCATCATATATGCTCTGTCGCTGTCCTCTGCTACACCTCCGGTCAGTATAAGACTGCACCATCATATATCCTCTCTCCCTGTCCTCTGCTACACCTCCGGTCAGTATAAGACACTGCCCCATCATATATCCTCTGTCCCTGTCCTCTGCTACACCTCCGGTCAGTACAAGACTCTGCACCATCATATATCCTCTGTCCCTGTCCTCTGCTACACCTCCGGTCAGTATAAGACACTGCACCATCATATATCCTCTGTCCCTATCCTCTGCTACACCTCTGGTCAGTATAAGACTCTGCACCACCATATATCCTCTCTCCTTGTCTTCTGCTACACCTCCGGTCAGTATAAGACTCTGCACCATCATATACCCTTTGTCCCTGTCCTCTGCTACACCTCCGGTCAGTATAAGACACTGCACCATCATATATGCTCTCTCCCTGTCCTATGCTACACCTCCGGTCAGTACAAGACTCTGCTCCATCATATATCCTCTCTCCCTGTCCTCTGCTACACCTCCAGTCAGTATAAGACACTGCACCATCATGTATCCTCTGTTCCTGTCCTCTGCTACACCTCCGGTCAGTATAAGACACTGCACCATCATGTATCCTCTGTCCCTGTCCTCTGCTACACCTCCGGTCAGTATAAGACTCTGCACCATCATATATGCTCTGTCGCTGTCCTCTGCTACACCTCCGGTCAGTATAAGACTGCACCACCATATATCCTCTCTCCCTGTCTTCTGCTACACCTCCGGTCAGTATAAGACTCTGCACCATCATATACCCTTTGTCCCTGTCCTCTGCTACACCTCGGGTCAGTATAAAACACTGCACCATCATATATCCTCTCTCCCTGTCCTATGCTACACCTCCGGTCAGTACAAGACTCTGCACCATCATATATCCTCTGTCCCTGTCCTCTGCTACACCTCCGGTCAGTACAAGACTCTGCACCATCATATCTCCTCTGTCCCTGTCCTCTGCTACACCTCCGGTCAGTATAAGACACTGCACCCTCATATATCCTCTGTCCCTGTCCTCTGCTACACCTCCGGTCAGTATAAGACACTGCACCATCATATATCCTCTCTCCCTGTCCTATGCTACACCTCCGGTCAGTACAAGACTCTGCACCATCATATATCCTCTGTCCCTGTCCTCTGCTACACCTCCGGTCAGTACAAGACTCTGCACCATCATATCTCCTCTGTCCCTGTCCTCTGCTACACCTCTGGTCAGTATAAGACACTGCACCCTCATATATCCTCTGTCCCTGTCCTCTGCTACACCTCTGGTCAGTATAAGACACTGCACCCTCATATATCCTCTGTCCCTGTCCTCTGCTACACCTCTGGTCAGTATAAGACTGTGCACCACCATATATCCTCTCTCCCTGTCTTCTGCTACACCTCCGGTCAGTATAAGACTCTGCACCACCATATATCCTCTCTCCCTGTCTTCTGCTACACCTCTGGTCAGTATAAGACTCTGCACCATCATATACCCTTTGTCCCTGTCCTCTGCTACACCTCCGGTCAGTATAAGACACTGCACCATCATATATCCTCTGTCCCTGTCCTCTGCTACACCTCCGGTCAGTATAAGACTCTGCACCATCATATATGCTCTGTCTCTATCCTCTGCTACACCTCCAGTCAGTACAAGACTGCACCATCATATATCCTCTCTCCCTGTCCTCTGCTACACCTCCGGTCAGTATAAGACACTGCCCCATCATATATCCTCTGTCCCTGTCCTCTCCTACACCTCCGGTCAGTATAAGACACTGCACCATCATGTATCCTCTGTCCCTGTCCTCTGCTACACCTCCGGTCAGTATAAGACTCTGCACCATCATATATGCTCTGTCGCTGTCCTCTGCTACACCTCCGGTCAGTATAAGACTGCACCATCATATATCCTCTCTCCCTGTCCTCTGCTACACCTCCGGTCAGTATAAGACACTGCCCCATCATATATCCTCTGTCCCTGTCCTCTGCTACACCTCTGGTCAGTACAAGACTCTGCACCATCATATATCCTCTGTCCCTGTCCTCTGCTACACCTCCGGCCAGTATAAGACACTGCACCCTCATATATCCTCTGTCCCTGTCCACTGCTACACCTCTGGTCAGTATAAGACTCTGCACCACCATATATCCTCTCTCCCTGTCTTCTGCTACACCTCCGGTCAGTATAAGACTCTGCACCATCATATACCCTTTGTCCAGGTCCTCTGCTACACCTCCGGTCAGTATAAGACACTGCACCATCATATATCCTCTGTCCCTGTCCTCTGCTACACCTCTGGTCAGTATAAGACACTGCACCCTCATATATCCTCTTTCCCTGTCCTCTGCTACACTTTCTGGTCAGTATAAGACTGTGCACCACCATATATCCTCTCTCCCTGTCTTCTGGTACACCTCCGGTCAGTATAAGACTCTGCACCACCATATATCCTCTCTCCCTGTCTTCTGCTACACCTCTGGTCAGTATAAGACTCTGCACCATCATATACCCTTTGTCCCTGTCCTCTGCAACACCTCCGGTCAGTATAAGACACTGCACCATCATATATCCTCTGTCCCTGTCCTCTGCTACACCTCCGGTCAGTATAAGACTCTGCACCATCATATATGCTCTGTCTCTATCCTCTGCTACACCTCCAGTCAGTATAAGACTGCACCATCATATATCCTCTCTCCCTGTCCTCTGCTACACCTCCGGTCAGTATAAGACACTGCCCCATCATATATCCTCTGTCCCTGTCCTCTCCTACACCTCCGGTCAGTATAAGACACTGCACCATCATGTATCCTCTGTCCCTGTCCTCTGCTACACCTCCGGTCAGTATAAGACTCTGCACCATCATATATGCTCTGTCGCTGTCCTCTGCTACACCTCCGGTCAGTATAAGACTGCACCATCATATATCCTCTATCCCTGTCCTCTGCTACACCTCCGGTCAGTATAAGACACTGCCCCATCATATATCCTCTGTCCCTGTCCTCTGCTACACCTCCGGTCAGTACAAGACTCTGCACCATCATATCTCCTCTGTCCCTGTCCTCTGCTACACCTCCGGTCAGTATAAGACACTGCACCCTCATATATCCTCTGTCCCTGTCCTCTGCTACACCTCCGGTCAGTATAAGACACTGCACCATCATATATCCTCTCTCCCTGTCCTATGCTACACCTCCGGTCAGTACAAGACTCTGCACCATCATATATCCTCTGTCCCTGTCCTCTGCTACACCTCCGGTCAGTACAAGACTCTGCACCATCATATCTCCTCTGTCCCTGTCCTCTGCTACACCTCCGGTCAGTATAAGACACTGCACCCTCATATATCCTCTGTCCCTGTCCTCTGCTACACCTCTGGTCAGTATAAGACTCTGCACCACCATATATCCTCTCTCCCTGTCTTCTGCTACACCTCCAGTCAGTATAAGACTCTGCACCATCATATACCCTTTGTCCCTGTCCTCTGCTACACCTCCGGTCAGTATAAGACACTGCACCATCATATATCCTCTGTCCCTGTCCTCTGCTACACCTCTGGTCAGTATAAGACACTGCACCCTCATATATCCTCTGTCCCTGTCCTCTGCTACACCTCTGGTCAGTATAAGACTGTGCACCACCATATATCCTCTCTCCCTGTCTTCTGCTACACCTCTGGTCAGTATAAGACTCTGCACCATCATATACCCTTTGTCCCTGTCCTCTGCTACACCTCCGGTCAGTATAAGACACTGCACCATCATATATCCTCTGTCCCTGTCCTCTGCTACACCTCCGGTCAGTATAAGACTCTGCACCATCATATATGCTCTGTCTCTATCCTCTGCTACACCTCCAGTCAGTACAAGACTGCACCATCATATATCCTCTCTCCCTGTCCTCTGCTACACCTCCGGTCAGTATAAGACACTGCCCCATCATATATCCTCTGTCCCTGTCCTCTCCTACACCTCCGGTCAGTATAAGACACTGCACCATCATGTATCCTCTGTCCCTGTCCTCTGCTACACCTCCGGTCAGTATAAGACTCTGCACCATCATATATGCTCTGTCGCTGTCCTCTGCTACACCTCCGGTCAGTATAAGACTGCACCATCATATATCCTCTCTCCCTGTCCTCTGCTACACCTCCGGTCAGTATAAGACACTGCCCCATCATATATCCTCTGTCCCTGTCCTCTGCTACACCTCCGGTCAGTACAAGACTCTGCACCATCATATATCCTCTGTCCCTGTCCTCTGCTACACCTCCGGCCAGTATAAGACACTGCACCCTCATATATCCTCTGTCCCTGTCCACTGCTACACCTCTGGTCAGTATAAGACTCTGCACCACCATATATCCTCTCTCCCTGTCTTCTGCTACACCTCCGGTCAGTATAAGACTCTGCACCATCATATACCCTTTGTCCAGGTCCTCTGCTACACCTCCGGTCAGTATAAGACACTGCACCATCATATATCCTCTGTCCCTGTCCTCTGCTACACCTCTGGTCAGTATAAGACACTGCACCCTCATATATCCTCTTTCCCTGTCCTCTGCTACACTTTCTGGTCAGTATAAGACTGTGCACCACCATATATCCTCTCTCCCTGTCTTCTGGTACACCTCCGGTCAGTATAAGACTCTGCACCACCATATATCCTCTCTCCCTGTCTTCTGCTACACCTCTGGTCAGTATAAGACTCTGCACCATCATATACCCTTTGTCCCTGTCCTCTGCAACACCTCCGGTCAGTATAAGACACTGCACCATCATATATCCTCTGTCCCTGTCCTCTGCTACACCTCCGGTCAGTATAAGACTCTGCACCATCATATATGCTCTGTCTCTATCCTCTGCTACACCTCCAGTCAGTATAAGACTGCACCATCATATATCCTCTCTCCCTGTCCTCTGCTACACCTCCGGTCAGTATAAGACACTGCCCCATCATATATCCTCTGTCCCTGTCCTCTCCTACACCTCCGGTCAGTATAAGACACTGCACCATCATGTATCCTCTGTCCCTGTCCTCTGCTACACCTCCGGTCAGTATAAGACTCTGCACCATCATATATGCTCTGTCGCTGTCCTCTGCTACACCTCCGGTCAGTATAAGACTGCACCATCATATATCCTCTATCCCTGTCCTCTGCTACACCTCCGGTCAGTATAAGACACTGCCCCATCATATATCCTCTGTCCCTGTCCTCTGCTACACCTCCGGTCAGTACAAGACTCTGCACCATCATATATCCTCTGTCCCTGTCCTCTGCTACACCTCCGGTCAGTATAAGACACTGCACCATCATATATCCTCTGTCCCTATCCTCTGCTACACCTCTGTTCAGTATAAGACTCTGCACCACCATATATCCTCTCTCCCTGTCCTCTGCTACACCTCCGGTCAGTATAAGACACTGCACCATCATGTATCCTCTGTTCCTGTCCTCTGCTACACCTCCGGTCAGTATAAGACACTGCACCATCATATATCCTCTGTCCCTATCCTCTGCTACACCTCTGTTCAGTATAAGACTCTGCACCACCATATATCCTCTCTCCCTGTCCTCTGCTACACCTCAGGTCAGTATAAGACACTGCACCATCATGTATCCTCTGTTCCTGTCCTCTGCTACACCTCCGGTCAGTATAAGACACTGCACCATCATGTATCCTCTGTCCCTGTCCTCTGCTACACCTCCGGTCAGTATAAGACACTGCACCATCATATATCCTCTCTCCCTGTCCTATGCTACACCTCCGGTCAGTACAAGACTCTGCACCATCATATATCCTCTCTCCCTGTCCTCTGCTACACCTCCGGTCAGTATAAGACACTGCACCATCATGTATCCTCTGTCCCTGTCCTCTGCTACACCTCCGGTCAGTATAAGACTCTGCACCATCATATATGCTCTGTCGCTGTCCTCTGCTACACCTCCGGTCAGTATAAGACTGCACCATCATATATCCTCTCTCCCTGTCCTCTGCTACACCTCCGGTCAGTATAAGACACTGCCCCATCATATATCCTCTGTCCCTGTCCTCTGCTACACCTCCGGTCAGTACAAGACTCTGCACCATCATATATCCTCTGTCCCTGTCCTCTGCTACACCTCCGGTCAGTATAAGACACTGCACCATCATATATCCTCTGTCCCTATCCTCTGCTACACCTCTGGTCAGTATAAGACTCTGCACCACCATATATCCTCTCTCCTTGTCTTCTGCTACACCTCCGGTCAGTATAAGACTCTGCACCATCATATACCCTTTGTCCCTGTCCTCTGCTACACCTCCGGTCAGTATAAGACACTGCACCATCATATATCCTCTGTTCCTGTCCTCTGCTACACCTCCGGTCAGTATAAGACACTGCACCATCATGTATCCTCAGTCGCTGTCCTCTGCTACACCTCCGGTCAGTATAAGACTGCACCACCATATATCCTCTCTCCCTGTCTTCTGCTACACCTCCGGTCAGTATAAGACTCTGCACCATCATATACCCTTTGTCCCTGTCCTCTGCTACACCTCCGGTCAGTATAAGACACTGCACCCTCATATATCCTCTGTCCCTGTCCTCTGCTACACCTCTGGTCAGTATAAGACTCTGCACCACCATATATCCTCTCTCCCTGTCTTCTGCTACACCTCCGGTCAGTATAAGACTCTGCACCATCATATACCCTTTGTCCCTGTCCTCTGCTACACCTCCGGTCAGTATAAGACACTGCACCATCATATATCCTCTGTCCCTGTCCTCTGCTACACCTCCGGTCAGTATAAGACTCTGCACCATCATATATGCTCTGTCTCTATCCTCTGCTACACCTCCAGTCAGTACAAGACTGCACCATCATATATCCTCTCTCCCTGTCCTCTGCTACACCTCCGGTCAGTATAAGACACTGCCCCATCATATATCCTCTGTCCCTGTCCTCTCCTACACCTCCGGTCAGTATAAGACACTGCACCATCATGTATCCTCTGTCCCTGTCCTCTGCTACACCTCCGGTCAGTATAAGACTCTGCACCATCATATATGCTCTGTCGCTGTCCTCTGCTACACCTCCGGTCAGTATAAGACTGCACCATCATATATCCTCTCTCCCTGTCCTCTGCTACACCTCCGGTCAGTATAAGACACTGCCCCATCATATATCCTCTGTCCCTGTCCTCTGCTACACCTCCGGTCAGTACAAGACTCTGCACCATCATATATCCTCTGTCCCTGTCCTCTGCTACACCTCCGGTCAGTATAAGACACTGCACCATCATATATCCTCTGTCCCTATCCTCTGCTACACCTCTGGTCAGTATAAGACTCTGCACCACCATATATCCTCTCTCCTTGTCTTCTGCTACACCTCCGGTCAGTATAAGACTCTGCACCATCATATACCCTTTGTCCCTGTCCTCTGCTACACCTCCAGTCAGTATAAGACACTGCACCATCATATATCCTCTCTCCCTGTCCTATGCTACACCTCCGGTCAGTACAAGACTCTGCACCATCATATATCCTCTCTCCCTGTCCTCTGCTACACCTCCGGTCAGTATAAGACACTGCACCATCATGTATCCTCTGTTCCTGTCCTCTGCTACACCTCCGGTCAGTATAAGACACTGCACCATCATGTATCCTCTGTCCCTGTCCTCTGCTACACCTCCGGTCAGTATAAGACTCTGCACCATCATATATGCTCTGTCGCTGTCCTCTGCTACACCTCCGGTCAGTATAAGACTGCACCACCATATATCCTCTCTCCCTGTCTTCTGCTACACCTCCGGTTAGTATAAGACTCTGCACCATCATATACCCTTTGTCCCTGTCCTCTGCTACACCTCCGGTCAGTATAAGACACTGCACCATCATATATCCTCTCTCCCTGTCCTATGCTACACCTCCGGTCAGTACAAGACTCTGCACCATCATATATCCTCTGTCCCTGTCCTCTGCTACACCTCCGGTCAGTACAAGACTCTGCACCATCATATCTCCTCTGTCCCTGTCCTCTGCTACACCTCCGGTCAGTATAAGACACTGCACCCTCATATATCCTCTGTCCCTGTCCTCTGCTACACCTCTTGTCAGTATAAGACTCTGCACCACCATATATCCTCTCTCCCTGTCTTCTGCTACACCTCCGGTCAGTATAAGACACTGCACCATCATGTATCCTCTGTCCCTGTCCTCTGCTACACCTCCGGTCAGTATAAGACACTGCACCATCATGTATCCTCTGTCCCTGTCCTCTGCTACACCTCCGGTCAGTATAAGACTCTGCACCATCATATATGCTCTGTCGCTGTCCTCTGCTACACCTCCGGTCAGTATAAGACTGCACCACCATATATCCTCTCTCCCTGTCTTCTGCTACACCTCCGGTCAGTATAAGACTCTGCACCATCATATACCCTTTGTCCCTGTCCTCTGCTACACCTCCGGTCAGTATAAGACACTGCACCATCATATATCCTCTCTCCCTGTCCTTTGCTACACCTCCGGTCAGTACAAGACTCTGCACCATCATATATCCTCTGTCCCTGTCCTCTGCTACACCTCCGGTCAGTACAAGACTCTGCACCATCATATCTCCTCTGTCCCTGTCCTCTGCTACATCTGCGGTCAGTATAAGACACTGCACCCTCATATATCCTCTGTCCCTGTCCTCTGCTACACCTCTGGTCAGTATAAGACTCTGCACCACCATATATCCTCTCTCCCTGTCCTCTGCTACACCTCCGGTCAGTATAAGACTCTGCACCATCATATACCCTTTGTCCCTGTCCTCTGCTACACCTCCGGTCAGTATAAGACACTGCACCATCATATGTCCTCTGTCCCTGTCCTCTGCTACACCTCTGGTCAGTATAAGACACTGCACCCTCATATATCCTCTGTCCCTGTCCTCTGCTACACCTCTGGTCAGTATAAGACTGTGCACCACCATATATCTTCTCTCCCTGTCTTCTGCTACACCTCCGGTCAGTATAAGACTCTGCACCACCATATATCCTCTCTCCCTGTCTTCTGCTACACCTCTGGTCAGTATAAGACTCTGCACCATCATATACCCTTTGTCCCTGTCCTCTGCTACACCTCCGGTCAGTATAAGACACTGCACCATCATATATCCTCTGTCCCTGTCCTCTGCTACACCTCCGGTCAGTATAAGACTCTGCACCATCATATATGCTCTGTCTCTATCCTCTGCTACACCTCCAGTCAGTACAAGACTGCACCATCATATATCCTCTCTCCCTGTCCTCTGCTACACCTCCGGTCAGTATAAGACACTGCCCCATCATATATCCTCTGTCCCTGTCCTCTCCTACACCTCCGGTCAGTATAAGACACTGCACCATCATGTATCCTCTGTCCCTGTCCTCTGCTACACCTCCAGTCAGTATAAGACTCTGCACCATCATATATGCTCTGTCGCTGTCCTCTGCTACACCTCCGGTCAGTATAAGACTGCACCATCATATATCCTCTCTCCCTGTCCTCTGCTACACCTCCGGTCAGTATAAGACACTGCCCCATCATATATCCTCTGTCCCTGTCCTCTGCTACACCTCCGGTCAGTACAAGACTCTGCACCATCATATATCTTCTGTCCCTGTCCTCTGCTACACCTCCGGTCAGTATAAGACACTGCACCATCATATATCCTCTGTCCCTATCCTCTGCTACACCTCTGGTCAGTATAAGACTCTGCACCACCATATATCCTCTCTCCTTGTCTTCTGCTACACCTCCGGTCAGTATAAGACTCTGCACCATCATATACCCTTTGTCCCTGTCCTCTGCTACACCTCCGGTCAGTATAAGACACTGCACCATCATATATCCTCTCTCCCTGTCCTATGCTACACCTCCGGTCAGTACAAGACTCTGCACCATCATATATCCTCTCTCCCTGTCCTCTGCTACACCTCCGGTCAGTATAAGACACTGCACCATCATGTATCCTCTGTTCCTGTCCTCTGCTACACCTCCGGTCAGTATAAGACACTGCACCATCATGTATCCTCTGTCCCTGTCCTCTGCTACACCTCCGGTCAGTATAAGACTCTGCACCATCATATATGCTCTGTCGCTGTCCTCTGCTACACCTCCGGTCAGTATAAGACTGCACCACCATATATCCTCTCTCCCTGTCTTCTGCTACACCTCCGGTCAGTATAAGACTCTGCACCATCATATACCCTTTGTCCCTGTCCTCTGCTACACCTCCGGTCAGTATAAGACACTGCACCATCATATATCCTCTCTCCCTGTCCTATGCTACACCTCCGGTCAGTACAAGACTCTGCACCATCATATATCCTCTGTCCCTGTCCTCTGCTACACCTCCGGTCAGTACAAGACTCTGCACCATCATATCTCCTCTGTCCCTGTCCTCTGCTACACCTCCGGTCAGTATAAGACACTGCACCCTCATATATCCTCTGTCCCTGTCCTCTGCTACACCTCTTGTCAGTATAAGACACTGCCCCATCATATATCCTCTGTCCCTGTCCTCTCCTACACCTCCGGTCAGTATAAGACACTGCACCATCATGTATCCTCTGTCCCTGTCCTCTGCTACACCTCCGGTCAGTATAAGACTCTGCACCATCATATATGCTCTGTCGCTGTCCTCTGCTACACCTCCGGTCAGTATAAGACTGCACCATCATATATCCTCTCTCCCTGTCCTCTGCTACACCTCCGGTCAGTATAAGACACTGCCCCATCATATATCCTCTGTCCCTGTCCTCTGCTACACCTCCGGTCAGTATAAGACACTGCACCATCATATATCCTCTGTCCCTATCCTCTGCTACACCTCTGGTCAGTATAAGACTCTGCACCACCATATATCCTCTCTCCTTGTCTTCTGCTACACCTCCGGTCAGTATAAGACTCTGCACCATCATATACCCTTTGTCCCTGTCCTCTGCTACACCTCCGGTCAGTATAAGACACTGCACCATCATATATCCTCTCTCCCTGTCCTATGCTACACCTCCGGTCAGTACAAGACTCTGCACCATCATATATCCTCTCTCCCTGTCCTCTGCTACACCTCCGGTCAGTATAAGACACTGCACCATCATGTATCCTCTGTTCCTGTACTCTGCTACACCTCCGGTCAGTATAAGACACTGCACCATCATGTATCCTCTGTCCCTGTCCTCTGCTACACCTCCGGTCATTATAAGACTCTGCACCATCATATATGCTCTGTCGCTGTCCTCTGCTACACCTCCGGTCAGTATAAGACTGCACCACCATATATCCTCTCTCCCTGTCTTCTGCTACACCTCCGGTCAGTATAAGACTCTGCACCATCATATACCCTTTGTCCCTGTCCTCTGCTACACCTCCGGTCAGTATAAGACACTGCACCATCATATATCCTCTCTCCCTGTCCTATGCTACACCTCCGGTCAGTACAAGACTCTGCACCATCATATATCCTCTGTCCCTGTCCTCTGCTACACCTCCGGTCAGTACAAGACTCTGCACCATCATATCTCCTCTGTCCCTGTCCTCTGCTACACCTCCGGTCAGTATAAGACACTGCACCCTCATATATCCTCTGTCCCTGTCCTCTGCTACACCTCTGGTCAGTATAAGACTCTGCACCACCATATATCCTCTCTCCCTGTCTTCTGCTACACCTCCGGTCAGTATAAGACTCTGCACCATCATATACCCTTTGTCCCTGTCCTCTGCTACACCTCCGGTCAGTATAAGACACTGCACCATCATATATCCTCTGTCCCTGTCCTCTGCTACACCTCTGGTCAGTATAAGACACTGCACCCTCATATATCCTCTGTCCCTGTCCTCTGCTACACCTCTGGTCAGTATAAGACTGTGCACCACCATATATCCTCTCTCCCTGTCTTCTGCTACACCTCCGGTCAGTATAAGACTCTGCACCACCATATATCCTCTCTCCCTGTCTTCTGCTACACCTCTGGTCAGTATAAGACTCTGCACCATCATATACCCTTTGTCCCTGTCCTCTGCTACACCTCCGGTCAGTATAAGACACTGCACCATCATATATCCTCTGTCCCTGTCCTCTGCTACACCTCCGGGCAGTATAAGACTCTGCACCATCATATATGCTCTGTCTCTATCCTCTGCTACACCTCCAGTCAGTACAAGACTGCACCATCATATATCCTCTCTCCCTGTCCTCTGCTACACCTCCGGTCAGTATAAGACACTGCCCCATCATATATCCTCTGTCCCTGTCCTCTCCTACACCTCCGGTCAGTATAAGACACTGCACCATCATGTATCCTCTGTCCCTGTCCTCTGCTACACCTCCGGTCAGTATAAGACTCTGCACCATCATATATGCTCTGTCTCTATCCTCTGCTACACCTCCGGTCAGTACAAGACTGCACCATCATATATCCTCTCTCCCTGTCCTCTGCTACACCTCCGATCAGTATAAGACACTGCCCCATCATATATCCTCTGTCCCTGTCCTCTCCTACACCTCCGGTCAGTATAAGACACTGCACCATCATGTATCCTCTATCCCTGTCCTCTGCTACACCTCCGGTCAGTATAAGACACTACACCATCGGTATAACAAACGGCACATTCATATATCTTCTTCCTCTGTCCTCTCGTACACCTCTGGTCAGATGAAGAGTTTTCTTCTTTTGTATTTTTCAACACTTCTGTTCAGTATAAGTAACTAAATCTTTATAAATCTTCTTTCTCTGTCCTCTCCTACACCTCTGGTGAGTATAAATCCCTACATCTTCATATATTATCTATGTCTGTCCTCTCCAACACCTCTGGACATTCTTCTGACCTCTTCAACCCCTCTGGTCATTAAAAAGACTCTTCACTTAATATATTCTTTTTCCCTGTTCTCTCTTACACCTCTGGTCAGTATAAGAATCCACAGCTTCATATATATTAATCTTCGGTCCTCTTCTACACTTCAGGTCATTATAAGACACTACATCTTCATATATATCACTTTCTCATATCCTCATCTGTCAGTAACAGACTCTACAACTTCATATATCAGATTGTAAATCCCTTTCTTGCACCTCTAGTCAGTATAAGCCTCTACACCTGTATATGTTCTCTTTCTCTGCCCTCTTCTACACCTCTGGTCACTATAAAACAATCCATCTTCATATATCTTACTCTTTCTTCGTCTCCTACACCTCTGGTCAATATACAACAAAACACCTTCTTCTGTCCTCTCCTACACCTCCTGTCAGTGTAAGAATCTTCACCTTCTAATGTACACTGACGAGTATATTTTACTACACCGTTACATAGATCATGACCTCCCAAGAAGATGAGACTTAATGTCTTCTTACTTTTCAGCTTGTGAAAGCCTCACGTTTGATGAGAAGACCATGAGCCCCTTACTCGCCTTATCAGACAATAACAGCCTTAAGTTCCTCCCAAAGAAAGCAAAGGACTATCCAGATGGACCTGAAAGATTCGACCACTGGCCCAACTGCTTGGCAGTAGAGTCCTTCCAGAAGGGCATCCATATGTGGAAGGTGAATGTGGAGACATGCGGTGCTTACAAGCTTGGCATCACCTACAGATCTATCGCACGAAAAGGCTCGGGCAATGATGCCAGGCTCGGCTACAACCCTGTGTCCTGGATCTTCTCTCGCTACGACAAAGACTTCCGCTTTTCCCACGACTCTCAGCATCACACCGTAGAACTTCTCAAGAGTCCCAAACAAGTCGGTATCCTGGTGGACATGGACGCCGGAGAGCTGATCTTCTTCGACCCTTCTTCTTGTATCATCTTGTACAGCCACCAGACAAGGTTCTCCGCTCCGATCAGCCCAGTGTTTGCTGTGGCCGATGAGAGCATTAGTCTTGAGAAGTGATGATGATGGAGGCGTCCTCCTTATTTATAGAAAAGACTGAAGATTTTTATATAATCTCTCTGATGGTGTTACATATGTAAAGAAGAACTCCATGGGTTGCTTCTCAGGAAGCTAGCCCTTACCTGGTGGAGATGGGTGGCCAGTTAGGGCCCGATGGTGCCTTCCTAGCCTATGTTAGATCTAGAGAACCTAACGTGGGCTCAGAACTTGGGGTCCCACAAGCAGAGTGCAATAAGGCCATGATGGACACCAGGTGGCATGTTATTACCGAGCAAGTCTGAGAAATCAATGTGAGACTCCCCATTTCATACCATGTTATGTAACACAGACTTCTTGGAAGTGCCACAAAAATGTTCCAAAAGTCCCAAGACCCCGTGTAGCTCCATCATTTTTAATTTTCCAGAAACACCATTCAGGTCCACAGCTTGTGATGGATATTACAGCAGCACAACCAAATTAATCGGGCTGAGCTACAATACCAGACCCAACCCAAGGGCAAGAGTGGCGCTATTGAGTTAAAGTGAAAACATTATTAATGATTCGTCAAAATATAACCCTAACCCTCACTGATCTCTAATATGGCTGGTGTGGTGATCAGTTTATTATATTTCCAGCTCCTGCCACCCATGATTTCACGCTGGACAGCCTTGTCTGGCCAGCAATGTAGTATTAGTAGTGGCCATTCATATCAAGATCTTAAAGGGATCCTCCACCCAGGGACTGAAAAAGATCCAAACATTGCTAATTGACCTGGTGCAATCCATTTGGCTCTCGTTTCCTCCTCTGCTTAGATTGGTGCACCACTCCTCCCACATCCAGGATGGCATAGGGTGCAGAGCGGTAAATCTAAACCTCCCCTGTACCGTGAGATAGGGAACACGTGGTTTAGACGTACCACTGTGCTCCCCATGATATCGGTGGATAATCCCTGGAAGTCCTCCAGGGCAGGGGCTTTTTTTTCCAGAATGTCTTTCCATTCTCACTAATAAAGGGGCATCCCGACCCAGGGCCCTCTTCTATGATGTCCACATACCCTCAATATGGACAACTCCCATACATTCATTACCATTGTTGTACTAACGGCTCTTAGCTAGGATGGAACATTGGCCACAGAACGGTTCTATGGATCTCCAATATGACTTCATGTTAATGCGGTCAATAGATGGCAACGTAATGGGAATACCGGTCAGGCTCATTTGCATGTTGAATTACAAAGTTTTTGCACCTCTCTCTTATATAAATGTGACTATTTTATCATTCCACTTTTGCCTTGGAAAATGTAAGACTGTGAATCCTTTAAGATATAGATATTCTGGAAGACATGATTATGTGAAGATTCAGATGTAGAATTGTAGAAATTGTAAATATATTTGCACAAAATCTATAAAAATTGTTAGAATCGAATGTAAGTTATAATGTTGTACTATATAGAACTTGTCATAAATGTCGGAAATGCCGCTGTTCTTCTGAATCTGGGGATGGTTTTCTTGTCTTCCTGCTCCTCTCTGTTCCTGAGATATGGCCTCCACTTCCCTTCCTATAAATCTAGTCTCATTAGCCAATCGAGTGTGGTCCTAAAGAGCACACCTGCATAATAGCGTGAGGACCACACCCACTTGGCTAACAAGACTAGATTTAGATCCAAGGAAGTGGAAGCCATATCTCAGGAACGGAGAGGAGCAGGAAGACAAGAAAACCATCTCCAGATTCAGGAGAACGGCGACATTTACACCAGGTTAATAAAACAACATATTTATGAAAAGTGACATTACTATTAAAATATTATATTGTTATAACATTCATGTGTCTTTGGTCTATTATAACACATTACATTTTGGCAACACAATTTAAAAAATGTTGGGATCCCATATACTGGCAAACTAAAAGATTACCATGTGCAAGGAGGTGGAAGCCTTTCGAGTTGGGGCTGTACTGTTTATTTGGTCAAAGATATGATGGAGGTTTGGGCTGTCACCTGGAATCATGTGACCAAGGATGACCACCCAGGGTAGGATTTTTTTGGAACTGTCCTTTAATTTCCGGGATGTACACTGTACCCGTCAGGGGCCACCAGCCAGGACCTTGAGTAGTTTTGTGCACACAGCTCCAGCGCTCCTGTTATGTCCACCGGCAGATAAGCCGCTGATCATAACTAGACTGCTGAGATTTATCTCACCCGCTGTCAACCGTGCTGGAGCGAAGTGCAGGGAGCGAAGTGGACTTTGCCCATTTGGTACAGAAAACAGCAAGCGGCACATTTAAAGGGCCCTCCCCGGGTGACAAAACATAGAAGCCACGGCTCATGCCGTATCCTGTAGGGCACCTATGCCTCGTCATAAAGTGTTCCTTCCGCAGTGAGTAGGGTTTCTAGGTGGCAACCTATGTGGCCGCCATTAGTAGGCGACCATCCCCATAATGGCGGCCACATAAGTGGTAATGCACATTTTACTAAATGGGATATTTCTATAATGTTCATACATTTTTAGAAGGATGCATTTATTGGATTCTCTCCCTGAAATAAACCTCCCAAATATACCACAGCTCAGCAGTTCACCTTTGTCTCAGAGTGCTGTTGCTATGGGTACTTTGCCTAGCAACAAGACATTTTAATCGTGTTGTTTGATATGGTTGTTGCTAGGGCAGATTCCTAGCAGCGCTTAAAGTCATGTCTGCCCTTTTACGTTTTCATGTCTTTTTAGCTGGGGATCTCCTTTAAGGCTCGGTAAATCACAAGTCCCCTGTTATTTCATGAACTGTTGAAGTCGTGGGACGAGCTGATCTAGCGACTGGATCAAGTGATCTGAAGGGATGTCATCCCTGAAACCCTTCTGGAGGAGGAAGCTGACCATCCCGGCTTCTCTAGCAGCCGTATAATCATTAACAAAATCATCTCCGACATGAGCCACCTGATGCGGGACCACGTCCCCCAGCTTCAGGGCCTTGTGAAAAATGCCCACATCTGGTTTAGCAACACCGGCGCTCTCCGACGTCAGCACAAAATCAAAATGTCTGTCTAATTCAACCTGCCTGAGGATGTCATCCAACCTCCGGTCAAAGTTAGAGATCACCGCCATCTTGAGTCCCAGTTCACTGCATCCTATAAGTGCCTCTCGGGCGCCGGGTAAGACCTCCCAGTACTTGGCGGTGGAGAAGTCCTGGAAGAGTTTCTCAGACAAGGGTCGGAGGAACTTCTCATCTTGGACACCTGCAAAGCGAAATGTTTGGGACACCACGTCCAGCCACCACTGGTGGGAAGTCATGCCTTGGGAGCGTCCATAATTGGGGAACAGACGACATTGGTTACCGTACACCTGCCGAAAGGAAGACTCCAGGGTGGCAGAATCCACCTGAAGGCCTCTGCTCCTGGCCTCGGCCTGGTACTGTTGGCCGACGGGAAGCCGCATCCGAAGCAGAGTGTCTTTCACGTCCCATGTTAGAAGCTTGAGTTTCATTTTTCGACATCTTTTCCGAAAAAGGAGATAGCCGTTAGTTGTATAGCAGTTACTAGTTAAAGGGCCATTAAACCCATGGTCACCTAATTCCATAGACGGACACTAATGTAAGCCACTACCTCCAATCAGAAATGGCTGATAGACAAAACGGAGCATATTTAATTTTTTACTGGGTGTCGCTTTTTCTCGGTGATTAAAGTAGATGGAGCACTCACTTTTCCTAAATTACAACTATACTCTGGAATTTACACTCCACCCAAGATTCTCATTAGTCATAGAACAGGTAAATCTATACGGCCAAATGATTTCCCGATATTATTCATCGGCTGCATACCCCTCCTCCCTCCACAAAGAGCACATGACTCCATCTTGACACATATCAGAAATCCGATACCCTCTTCGCCCTTATGATGGGCACAATAAGTGTCTTGGGTAAGAATTTAAGCAAACACATAGCGCCAAAGTTACAGTGCGCTGGCACGTGTGTACCCACGGGATTAACTGTTCGAGAACATTAGTTATTGTCTTAGGTGCAAGCCTCAACACCTTCCCAATCAGAGCCTGGAAACGGGGCTTATTTTACCAAACAGCCATGAAGCGGTCACTGGCTAAATATATACAATACAGACCAAAAGTTTGGACACACCTTCCCATTCAAAGAGTTTTCTTTATTTTTATTACTATGAAAATTATAGATTCACTCTGAAGACATCAAAACTATGAATTAACTAACACATATGGAATTATATAATTAACAAAAAAGTGTGAAACAACTGAAAATATGTCTTATATTCTAGGTTCTTCAAAGTAGCCACCTTTTGCTTTGATTACTGCTTTGCACACTCTTGGCATTCTCTTGATGAGCTTCAACAGGTAGTCACTGGAAATGGTCTTCCAACAGTCTTGAAGGAGTTCCCAGAGAGGCTTAGCACTTGTTGGCCCTTTTGCCTTCACTCTGCGCTCCAGCTCGCCCCAAACATCTCGATTGGGTTCAGGTCTGGTGACTGTGGAGGCCAGGTCATCTGGCGTAACACCTCATCACTCTCCTTCTTGGTCAAATAGCCCTTACACAGCCTGGAGGTGTGTTTGGGGTCATTGTCCTCTTGAAAAATAAATGATGGTCCAACTAAACGTAAACCGGATGGAATAGCATGCCGCTGTAACATGCTGTGGTAGCCATGCTGGTTCAGTATGCCTTCAGTTTTGAATAAATCCCCAACAGTGTCACCAGCAAAGCACCCCCACACTATCACACCTCCTCCTCCATGCTTCACGGTGGGAACCAGGCATGTAGAGTCCATCCGTTCACCTTTTCTGCGTCGCACAAAGACACGGTGGTTGGAACCAAAGATCTCAAATTTGGACTCATCAGACCAAAGCACAGATTTCCACTGGTCATTCCTTGTGTTCTTTAGCCCAAACAAGTCTCTTCGGCTTGTTGCCTGTCCTTAGCAGTGGTTTCCTAGCAGCTATTTTACCATGAAGGCCTGCTGCACAAAGTCTCCTCTTAACAGTTGTTGTAGAGATGTGTCTGCTGCTAGAACTCTGTGTGGCATTGACCTTGTCTCTACTCTGAGCTGCTGTTAACCTGCGATTTCTGAGGCTGGTGACTCGGATGAACTTATCCTCCACAGCAGAGGTGACTCTTGGTCTTCCTTTCCTGGGGTGGCCCTCATGTGAGCCAGTTTCTTTTTAGCGCTTGATGGTTTTTGCCACTGCACTTGGGGACACTTTCAAAGTTTTCCCAATTTTTCGGACTGACTGACCTTCATTTCTTAAAGTAATGATGGCCACTTGTTTTTCTTTACTTAGAATTTGTATTATGGCAAGAAAAAAGCAGCTAACAGTCTATTCAGTAGGACGATCAGCTGTGTATCCACCAGACTTCTGCACAACACAACTGATGGTCCCAACCCCATTTATAAAGCAAGAAATCCCACTTATTAAACCTGACAGGGCACACCTGTGAAGTGAAAACCATTTCCGGTGACTACCTCTTGAAGCTCATCAAGAGAATGCCAAGAGTGTGCAAAGCAGTAATCAAAGCAAAGGGTGGCTACTTTGAAGAACCTAGAATATAAGACATATTTTCAATTGTTTCACACTTTTTTGTTAATTATATAATTCCACATGTTAATTCATAGTTTTGATGCCTTCAGAGTGAATCTACAATTTTCATGGTCATGAAAATAAAGAAAACTCTTTGAATGAGGTGTGTCCAAACTTTTGGTCTGTACTGTATTTATACAGTATATATGCTGTGACTGGGGAAACTATAAGTCTGAGATAAGAAAAGCTGAAACTGAGATTTACAGCGCCATCTCCTGGCCACTATAATGTGACAACCTTGTGTGCAGGGTTGTGCATGATGCGACTTATTACGGTAATTGAATCCCCTGGTGTTTGTATGAAGGAGTCGAGTGGGTGGTCCTATTCAGAAACTGACAACTAACTGCATGCAGTCATACAGAGACCGCCCACTGGACTCCTGCACACGCTTCAATGAATAAAATGCAAGCTATACAGAAACGTTTACCACAAAAATGTATATCAAGCTGATAAGCTCCTCCGGCTCTACAACAGCCTGCCTGCGGATAAGATACAATTTTCAACATTACACGTTCCCTTTAAGGCCCCCATACACGTTACATAAAAGTCATCCAAACCCACTGACTTCAGAAGGATTGGCTGACAATCTAGTGTGTAAGGTGGGCTCCTGACTCTCCCCTTACAGATTATATCGGGGGAACGGGTGAATGGAAATAAATTCCCCCGATCTTTAAGCCAATGGCTCTCATACAGAGCACCGGAGCAGTCAGGTGAGCCGAGCGCTGCTGTGTATGGGGAGTCAGGAGAGGGGCTATATAATGTGTATGGGGAGTCAGGAGAGGGGCTATATAATGTGTATGGGGGAGTCAGGAGAGGCGGCTATATGTGTATGTGGGAGTCAGGAGAGGGGCTATATAATGTGTATGGGGGAGTCAGGAGAGGGGCTATATAATGTGTACGGGGGAGTCAGGAGAAAGGCTATATAATGTGTACGGGGGAGTCAGGAGAGGGGCTATATAATGTGTACGGGGGAGTCAGGAGAGGGGCTATATAATGTGTACGGGGGGAGTCAGGAGAGGGGCTATATAATGTGTATGGGGGAGTCAGGGGAGGGGCTATATAATGTGTATGGGGGAGTCAGGGGAGGGGCTATATAATGCGTATGGGGGAGTCAGGGGAGGGGCTATATAATGTGTATGGGGGAGTCAGGAGAGGGGCTATATAATGTGTATGGGGGAGTCAGGAGAGGGGCTATATAATGTGTATGGGGAAGTCAGGAGAGTGGCTATATAATGTGTATGGGGGAGTCAGGAGAGGCGGCTATATGTGTATGGGGGAGTCAGGAGAGGCGGCTATATAATGTGTATGGGGGAGTCAGGAGAGGGGCTATATAATGTGTATGGGGGAGTCAGGAGAGGCGGCTATATAATGTGTATGGGGGAGTCAGGAGAGGCGGCTATATGTGTATGGGGGAGTCAGGAGAGGCGGCTATATAATGTGTATGGGGAGTCAGGAGAGGGGCTATATAATGTGTATGGGGGAGTCAGGGGAGGGGATATATAATGTGTATGGGGGAGTCAGGGGAGGGGCTATATAATGTGTATGGGGGAGTCAGGAGAGGCGGCTATATGTGTATGGGGGAGTCAGGAGAGGCGGCTATATAATGTGCATGGGGGAGTCAGGAGAGGGGCTATATAATGTGTATGGGGGAGTCAGGGGAGGGGATATATAATGTGTATGGGGGAGTCAGGGGAGGGGCTATATAATGTGTATGGGGGAGTCAGGGGAGGGGCTATATAATGTGTATGGGGGAGTCAGGAGAGGGGCTATATAATGTGTATGGGGGAGTCAGGAGAGGCGGCTATATAATGTGTACAGGGGAGTCAGGAGAGGCGGCTATATAATGTGTACGGGGGAGTCAGGAGAGGCGGCTATATAATGTGTACGGGGGAGTCAGGAGAGGCGGCTATATAATGTGCATGGGGGAGTCAGGAGTGGGGCTATATAATGTGTACGGGGGAGTCAGGAGAGGGGCTATATGTGTATGGGGGAGTCAGGGGAGGGGCTATATAATGTGTATGGGGGAGTCAGGGGAGGGGCTATATAATGTGTATGGGGGAGTCAGGAGAGGCGGCTATATGTGTATGGGGGAGTCAGGAGAGGCGGCTATATAATGTGTATGGGGGAGTCAGGAGAGGCGGCTATATAATGTGTATGGGGGAGTCAGGAGAGGGGCTATATAATGTGTATGGGGGAGTCAGGAGAGGGGCTATATAATGTGTATGGGGGAGTCAGGAGAGGGGCTATATAATGTGTATGGGGGAGTCAGGAGAGGGGCTATATAATGTGTATGGGGGAGTCAGGAGAGGGGCTATATAATGCGTATGGAGGAGTCAGGGGAGGCGGCTATATAATAATAATAATAATAATTTTTATTTATATAGCGCCAACATATTCCGCAGCACTTTACAATTAAGCGGGGACATGTACAGACAATAAATTCAATACAAGTTAAGACAATTCAAACAGTGACATTAGGAGTGAGGTCCCTGCTCGCAAGCTTACAATCTACAAGGAAATGGGGGGACACAGTAGGTGAGAAATGCTTGTTAATTCAGGTCTGGCAATTATAATAGGGATTTTCATATAAAGCTGCATGATCCGGTCATCAGCCCGTGTGTTTAAGTGCAAAAGACAAGTATCAAGTGCAGTTATCATGTGCATGAAGGGTGTGGAGACAGATGAATAGTAGGGTGCAGATTCAGAATAATATTTGGAAGGAGGGAACAGGGCAAAGTTAGCTTGCTGAGTAGTTGATGTGATAGGCTTGTTTGAAGAGATGGGTTTTCAAAGCGCGCTTGAATAGGTCAGGGCTAGGTATCAGTCTGATCGTCTGGGGAAGTGCATTCCAGAGAGCTGGAGCAGCACGAGATAAGTCTTGGAGACGGAGGTGCGAGGTTCGGATTACGGGGGATGTTAGTCTTAGGTCATTTGTAGAACGGAGGGCACGTGTAGGGCGATAGACAGAGATGAGAGAGGAGATATAAGGCGGTGCAGAACAGTGGAGAGCTTTGTGGGTGAGAGAGATGAGTTTATACTGGACCCTGTAGCGAATAGGTAGCCAGTGTATAATGTGGCTATATAATGTGTACGGGGGAGTCAGGAGAGGGGCTATATAATGCATATGGAGGAGTCAGGGGAGGCGGCTATATGTGTACAGGGGAGTCAGGAGAGGGGCTATATAATGTGTACGGGGGAGTCAGGAGAGGCGGCTATATGTGTACGGGGGAGTCAGGAGAGGTGGCTATATAATGTGTATGGGGGAGTCAGGAGAGGGGCTATATAATGTGTATGGGGGAGTCAGGAGAGGGGCTATATAATGTGTATGGGGGAGTCAGGAGAGGGGCTATATAATGTGTATGGGGGAGTCAGGAGAGGCGGCTATATAATGTGTACAGGGGGAGTCAGGAGAGGCGGCTATATGTGTACGGGGGAGTCAGGAGAGGTGGCTATATAATGTGTATGGGGGAGTCAGGAGAGGGGCTATATAATGTGTATGGGGGAGTCAGGAGAGGGGCTATATAATGTGCATGGGGGATTGAGGAGAGGTGGCTATATAATGTGTATGGGGAGTCAGGGGAGGCGGCTATATAATGTGTATGGTTGAGTCAGGAGAGGGGCTATATAATGTGCATGAGGGAGTCAGGAGAGGGGCTATATAATGTGTATGGGGGAGTGAGGAGAGGCGACTATATAATGTGTATGGGGAGTCAGGAGAGGCGACTATATAATGTGTATGGAGGAATGAGGAGAGGGGCTATATAATGTGTATGGGGCAGTCAGGAGAGGGGCTATATAATGTGTACGGGGGAGTCAGGAGAGTGGCTATATAATGTGTATGGGGGAGTCAGGAGAGGCGGCTATATAATGTGTATGGAGGAATGAGGAGAGGGGCTATATAATGTGTACGGGGGAGTCAGGAGAGGGGCTATATAAAGTGTATGGGGGAGTCAGGAGAGGGGCTATATAATGTGTATGGGGGAGTCAGGAGAGTGGCTATATAATGTGTATGAGGGAGTCAGGAGAGTGGCTATATAATGTGTATGGGGAGTCAGGAGAGGGGCTATATAATGTGTATGGGGGAGTAAGGAGAGGGGCTATATAATGTGTATGAGGGAGTTAGCTTTAGGATAGATAGAAAACCAGACTGCATGTTCTGTATTTAGGCAGAAGCCTGGCTTAAGGGTTCTTTATTTCTGTAGGAAGTTGGGAAATAGGATTTTATAGGGTTAATCCCTACACAAATGGTAGAGGATATTCAGCCCCATGCAGAAGGGGAGGGAGGCGCACATTCGTGGTCTCTGGGACTGAGAAAATAAAGGAGCGCTGTACTCCACTGAGAGGAGGTTGAGTGTGAGCACCACAACTCAATTCAGGATGGCATTCTCAGAATTGTCAGTGGTCCCATTGGTCGGACCCCCAGCGATCGGCAAGTTACCACCTATTCATTGTGTAAAGGATAACTTAAAAAAAAAAAAAAAAAGCCTTTAAAGGGGTTGCCCAGTACTTTTCTATTGATAGCCCACTTTAGGCTATGTGCACACGTAGTTTTGAGAACTGCGGATTTGTCCCCGCGGATTTGTAAAAATCTGCAGGTAAAAAGTCCTGCGGTTTACCTGCGGATTAGCCTGCAGTTTCACACCTAACAATGGAGAAGGTGTGAAACTGCAGCAGAATCCGCACAAAGAATTGACATGCTGCGGATTGTAACCTGCAGCAAATCCGCTCAGAAAAATCTGCAGCATGTGCACAGCGTTTTTGGTTTGACCATTGAAAACAATGGTACTGTACAACCAGCAGAAACTGCTGCGGACCCGCAGGGCCAGAAATGCTGCGGACCCGCAGCAGAATCCGCAGCGTGTGCACTAGGGTGACCGGATCTCATATGAGGGGGAAAAAATGTCAGAATCTTGTCCGTCTGGACCCCACAAAATGATTCCCCTTTCCAGATATTGAGAGAGCCAAAATTTGAGCTCGATCAAACGACGTTAACCCGTGCCGCTCGTCGCTCAAAGTTTGAAAAAATCCAAATTGAGGTATTTTAAGATTTAGGTATTTTGCATAGTCTGTTAGACTATAAAGAATGTGACAACAACATTGCAGAAATAGCCCTGACCAAATTTTCGAACCATTTGTGGTATTTGAATGCAGAGTTGGTGGGATTATCGTTTTTTGATCCCACCATTACAGACAATGAAAAGTTGTTAATGGCTAATAAATTGCTCAGTAGCACAGATGAACCATCAGAGCACGCTAGGGTTGTAAATCCAAAAGTTAGGAAAGAAAAATTAAAAGAGGTAGGAAGTAACCGATTTTAACGACCTTCTGACAAAAGATGAAGAACAAAAGCAATATGTCCTGCAAGTTGTAAGCAAATGCCGAGCATTATATTCTGACGTTTCAAAAACTACTTTAACAAAAGCTCTAGAATAGATTAGATAACTATGCGTGCTCTGATGGTTCATCTGTGCTACTGAGCAATTTATTAGCCATTAACAACTTTTCATTGTCTGTAATGGTGGGATCAAAAAACGATAATCCCACCAACTCTGCATTCAAATACCACAAATGGTTCGAAAATTTGGTCAGGGCTATTTCTGCAATGCTGTTGTCACATTAAGGCCACGTTCACACGCTGCGGATTCCGCTGCGGATTAATCCGCACGGATTTTGCAAAAACCGCAGATAATCCGCAGGTCCATAGACCTGCGGATTATCTGCGGTTTTGCCTGCGGTTTGGTCCTGCGGATTCACTATCTCCACAATGGTGGAGATAGGAACCCGCAGCGGTTTCCGCAGAAAGAATTGACATGCAATTCTTTCTGCGGATTCAAAACCGCAGCAAATCCGCGCGTTTTTTTCCGCAGCGTCGGCACAGCGTTTTTTGTTTTCCCATTCAAATGAATGGTACTGTATACCGCAGCTAAAACTGCTGCGTGTCCGCAGCGGCCAAAACCGCTGCGGAAACGCAGCGGAATCCGCAGTGTGTGCACACAGCCTAAGTCTAACAGACTATGCAAAATACCTAAATCTTAAAATACCTCAATTTGGATTTTTTCAAACTTTGAGCGACGAGCGGCAAGGGTTAACGTCGTTTGATCGAGCTCAAATTTTGGCTCTCTCAATATCTGGAAAGGGGAATCGTTTTGTGGGGTCCAGACGGACAAAATTCCGACATCGATTTTTTGCGGTCACCCTAGTGTGCACATAGCCTTAGGATAAGTCCACCCTGCAATCAGCTGCAGCCGCTGTACGGTGACGGAGCCGTGCAGTTCCTCGTCTGATCCCCTTACCACTATTTGCACCGAGCTCAGCTGATCAGTGCGGGGCTGTATATTGCTCCTCCACCAATCTGATATTTATGACTGATCCTAAGCCATCAATATTAGAGCAGCGGACAACCCCTTTAATACAGGCGGCACAGCCCGGCTTCATCCCGCCACAGTTTGCGCCTTTTGAGTGTATTGGAGATGATGCGGCCATGGCTGTGTATTACACTGAGCGCACAGCAGTGTCCCTTCCTCACACATCACTAGGTGGCTACAAACTAGGACCCAACCACTAAAATACAGGAAATAATAAGGTCCTTGTTACCAATAGCAGCCAATCAAATCACAGCTCTTTTGCAGGGGTTGCAGGTCACAAGCAGCGTTCTGATTGGTTACTAGAGTAAAAACGCCCTCCCAACTAGTGTGGGCTCTGTCACATGACCTCCCTGCTCACCCGACCTCACTTACCGGAAGCTGCGCTTGGAACTGTTATCAGAAGACTCCGGTCCGACAGTAAAATCTTCCCTCACCCGCTCAGGGGAAACAAGAGCAGATAACTGTGGTTCCTGTTTTCAGACACACGGAAACCGTCGGTTCACTAATTGCACTGCTGTCCGTCGCTGAGCACGGGTCCCCGCTTCTGCTCGCCTCACTTTGCTTAGAGTTGTCTCTCAAATTGACGTCAGCGTGGAGAAATGTAGCAGCATTTATTAGAAAAATGCTTAAATAGTAACTCCAAACACATAACGATCGCAGATCCAGATATCACACGGTTTGGAGCATGTGTGGGTGCCATTTGCCTACACATCGTTTCTGGGGAGGATTTGTGTTGAATTCCCGCCATAGTCATGGAGTGGTTTCCGATCAGTTTATGTACTAACATCTCTGCTTGCTGTCACTGAATGAGAGCATGACGGTTCACTGTCAGGCCAGTCCTGTAGTAATGCTTCTCACAGCTGAGGGTTTGTTACAATTGCATCTAGTGTAGACAATCCCCTGCGAGCTGGACTCTGGGTCTGACCTGTTCTGAAAGTGAGGAACCGTGGAGCTAGGCAGGAAAACGGGGCCCTCCATTCTCAGAAGCAAAGCTTGGACCCCGTGTTTATCGCCACTGATCAGATCGTGGCAGAAGTCAGATGGGAAATTCACCTTCAAGGGAATCTATCACCTCTTCAAGTGCCACATAAGGCAGCCATGCGGTCAGTCTACAGGTGATTGCTGCCTGGCGCCTCACTGAACGTGCAGCTACAGGGAGAAGACCATCTTCTTTCCTCCCAGGAGCCGCTGGCTGTCACTCGTGGGTGCGTGCGTACATTCAGTAGTCCAGCTGAAGACTAACCTTCTATCAGCAGCTACATAGCATTTTCCTAGAGGAAAGATTCCCTTAAAAAGGACGTCGCTTGCTAGAACCATGAAACACTTTACCTGAAGTAATTGCCGATGGTTTCCTTTAGTTCCTTCTCCTGAGATACGGCTCAATCTTCCCTGTATATACATGTGGTGGTGGGGTCCTGATGAACACACCCATAGAGAATAGTTGATGGTCAAGGCCACCAGGCTAATAAAGGTTAGACATACAGTACATACAAGGAAGAGGAGGCCGGATCTCAGGAAGCAAAGAAAAACACCGGATTCAGGAGAACAGTGGCAAATATACCAAGTAAAAAATTAGGTATCCACCATTCTCCCCAGGAAGAGGGTTGTGCACCATCTAAAAGGATGTTGGAGATGGCCAAGACCGATTTAAACATGGATCTAGTATTGTTCTCCCTGGTGAACAGCAGCAGGACAGTCAGGAAGGGACGACGGCCTGTTCTCCAGTCACATGACCTGCCTCTGATGACATCCTGGTCCCATCCCCTGCAGCCAATCAGAGCTCTTAGCGGTCCCTTACAATCCTGGCGCAGAGCAACCTGCCCTGCCATGCATGGCGCTCCCTGAATGTTGGGATGCTGCAACATCAGACTTGAATCCAGATGTAGGCATGGGGGGAAAGATCAAGACAAAGCAGTGCGATCTGCAGATCACCATCAGACATGCTTCCATTTTATCGTTAGGGTATGTGGCAGCGCTTTAGATGCAGAGCATGTTCGCTGCCGTCTACTGAACGCAGGGGAATCCGCATGTGTTCACTGAACCGTACGGCTTCACCGCATCCAACCCATTCAATTGGGGAATATCTCCACTAAAGAAAGAGACATGCTGCTGTCTGGAGAGACACACCCCCATGTCCATCTCCGCGGGTGCACATACACACATAGTGGGCACGGGATTTCTTCACATCCCATCCACTGTTCTGTAACATCTTGATGCTGCACAAGTACGCAGCGTCCAACCCGCATGGTTTACTGAGTGTCTGCACATACCCATAGAAATTCTATTTTATTTTTTTTTTTAATTCGTTTATTTAACCTTAAAACAAAAAAAATGTACAACATAAATATTTGCATATGGTAGTAAGCGCTATACAAACTAATTAATATGCAAGGTGATAGAAACATAGCCCACTGAGCACATGCAATTACAATAGGCTGTATACTATGAAGTATTTATGGCAGTTAAATCATACAAGTCAGATAATAAGACCTATTTTAAGTTCCTTAACTACTACTACAGCAACTACTATTTCGCAGCCTAATACCTTACATTATATATCTCTTATGCGATGCCTCCACCTTGCAGGGTAAGATGAGAGGAATTCCACCTCTCCCAAATCTTTTCAAATTTACCCGGGCATCCCCTATTCTGATACAATGTGCGCTCATATGGAATAATCGAATTCACCAGCTCGATCCAGGTTCTGAGGGAGGGACATGAGCCTCCCCATCCACCGCAGTGCCAGTACCTTCCGTGCCATAAACAGCATCTCACGCAAAAAGATCCCGACAGTGTGACCCCAAGTCTCCTCATCCCATACCCCAAACAGACCAGTGGTTCAAGAGGAACAGGAGCTTGTACCAGGGAAGCTAATGACGTCACCTCTTTCCAGTATTGTAGGATAATGGGACACTGCCAGATCATGTGAATAAAATCTGCATCCAATGAGTGACATCGCATACATTCTGATGATTGAAATCAACCCATCCTAAAGAGCCGTGTCAGAGTCAAATATGATTGGTTAATTATATATAACTGTATCATTCTATTATTAATAGATGGAGACACCCCAACCATAGACTCCAGAATCTCTTCCCACTCCTCTCCCTGCGTATCGGGGATGAGCTCTTCCCATTTCCCTTTAATAGTACTTATGGCCGATTCAGCTCCTACTGACAGCATGTATGTAGACAAAGAGGAGATAAGACCCTGAGGACCCTGCGAGTTAAGGATTCCTATCAGAAGCAGAGAGACAAAAGAACATGACCCACGTCCATACACCTCATGTGTGACTGAAAGGCCAATCTCAGCTGCAAGTAGCAGAAAAATTGGGATATCCCATTTAACCTGTAATTGCTCATAAGACACAAAGGTCCCATGATCATACAAATCACCTATTGAGGAGACATTTTATTGAATCCAAAAATCGGTGGATGGATGGTTTAGTAATACTGGAACATAATTATTATTCCACAAGGGCATTTCAGCTATAATGTCCCCAAATCCAATCACATTCTTAATTTGCCTCCATACTGATGGTGCCAGTCGGAGTAGGGGCAATAGATGAGAAACATTGGTCTTTTCCAACTCCAGGAAACCCAGTGGGCAGTCAGCTCGTGCAGCGTGAAGTGATTTTCAGAATTGGGGAGATAATTACCCGGCATCCATTTACTTAGGGCTTTAGCCTGCCCAGACAAATAATACAGAAAAAAATCTGGCAACGCCGCCCCACCCCCATTTTAGGCCTCTGCAGGGTGGACAATCTGAGTTTGGGTCTAGTCTTCCCCCATGTAAAAGATGTAATTTTGAAATTCAGATTCGCAAAGAAGGATTTAGGTACCATTACAGCACTGTGTTGAAGAGAATAGCTGAGCTTAGGGAGCAATATCATTTTAATCAGGTTAATGCGTCCGGCTACAGACAGCGGAAGTTTGCTCCAAGTTGCAAATTTAACTCTAACCAGCTCCAACAGTGGGTGGATGTTAAGTTGTAAGTCAAGCGCACTGCTATGAGATATGTGGACACCTAGATATTTAAAGCTAGATACAATAGACAGCGAGGAGAGAGCCTCAAGTCGGGGCATGGGAGAGGGGTAATAGGGCAGACTTCTCCCAATTTATATATAAGCCCGAATATTTGCTGAATCTATCCATCTATGGTGGCGATCACTTGCAGCAATGCCTCCTCCGCCCAATCCATAAATATCACCATATAAGCCTATGGTATCTACACGACCTGCTGTCTATACCCTTAATGCCAGGGGAAGACCATATACATGTTGTCAATGCCTTGATCGCAAGGGTGAAGAGGGCCGGGGGAAAGGGGGCACCCCTGACGAGTTCCCCTATGTAATGAAAAAGGATCAGATATGGAGTTATTTACAATAATACGAGCTTTGGGTTTCATATATAGCACTTTGACCCATTTTAAAAACTTATCACCAAAGCTATACCTCTGCAAGCATGCAGAAGGCCACTCAAGAGTCAAAGGCCTTGGCCGCACCCAGCGATGCCAATGCTCATTTGTTATCTGGCATCAGGGAGCTATATTGGACCACTGACTGGACTTGTCTGATATTAATAGAAGTACTCTTACCAGGCATAAAGTTGGTGTGGTCAGGATGTATAAGGTCCATTATAATTGAATTCTATCTGGTGGCCAGAACCTTAGTAAAAGTTTTATAGGCCGCATTTACTAATGATATGGGACGATAAGATCCACAGTCCAAAGGGTCCTTCCCCTCCTTCCTAAGCACTATGATATTTGCCTCGTAAAAGGATTCTGGCATAGACTCCCCCTCCCAAATTCCCTGAAATACCTTTAACAGAAGCGGCGCTAATATATCCCGATATTTCCTGTATAATTAAATGGGAAACCCGTCCGGGCCAGTGGAATTCCCAGAGGCCATATCCGTCATGGCATTCTCCATCTCCTCCATAGTAAACTCGATGTCCAAAATGATCTGCTCGTCAGGACTTAGTGTAGGAAATGTTACATCTGACAGATAATCCAAACATGCCACACCATCAGCGCCACTTTTAGAGCTCTATAATGACCTATAGTAAGCATGAAAGCAGCCAAGTATCTCTTCGGTTGAAGACACCAATGAATTATCCAATTTGCAAATCTGTAGTATCGTATTAGAGGTATTATGTTGGCGCACCAGATAGGCCAAAAATTTACTTGCCTGGTTCCCCAACTCAAAATAGGACTGATGGGCAAAGAATAATTTACGCTTAGACTTAGTGTCCATATGCTGAGTGTACAACCTTTGTGCAGCTAACCACTCGACCCTATTGCCGCTAGTCTGATCAGATATATATGTAGCCTCCGAATCTTTCAATCGCCGCTCCACCTCACCATCCTCCTTCGAGGTTAACCGCTTAATATGAGATCGTAGCGGATAAGCAACCCCTCAAATATGCCTTAAGGCCATCCCAAAATAAATTAATATTCTGAGGTTCTGGGTGGGACGAGATGAAACAATGCAACTGATCGATCGTTCTATCAGGAGATTCCACTAACTTCAACCAGAAAGGGTTCAGCTTCCAAACCATCCCATTATTTAATTGCCCATATTTAAGTTTAAGAAGAACCGGGCTGTGGTCTGAGATCCCCCTACTGCCATGTTCTATATTACCCACCCATATCGCTAGACCACTGGATCCGAATATATAACCTATGCGCGACAGAGAGCGCTTTGTGGATGAGTGACAAGTATACTTCTTCATCTCAGGGTGACGCACCCTCCACAAATCCAGCCATCCACTACCCTCCATGAACTGTGACAGCTGGGATGTAGCCGGTGGGGGGGGGGGGGAGCCTCCCCAGACATTCCATCACCCAACCTCAGTTTATCAAGGCAGTTGTTCATGACCATATTAAAGTCTCCCATACAGATAACGTCTGCATCCGGATAATTTAGGGCAAAACTCATCGCCTTCTGGAGAATTGATCCCTCCGGGCCTCCCACCTAATATCTTTATGCATCAACAATGAAACCTCTCGAATAACTAGTATAAAATGCGTGGATAAACCATTGTACCCATGGTTTCTGTACGCACCGAGCTGTATCACTGGTCAGGTGCGTCTCCACTAAGGCCACAATGTGAGGGTTATAATGCCTAAACTGCGAAAAAAAAACTTGATTTTCTTCTGGGGGAGTTTTAATACCCCTCACATTCTAGGTCATGCATATTATTTCAGACCCCATGTTTACTCATCTGGATATGGTGCACATTATTGCTCGAGTAAAATTTAGAGACATCACAAAGAGAGCAAGATTGCCGTTGGCTGCGACTTCTACCTAAATAACAATTAAAACGACTGTAAAAGAAAAAACAATAAAAACCAAACAATGTAGGAGCCAAGTCCTGCGCTCCCATCATAGAACAAACAAGGGGATACCATCACTGAGCTAGTGCTGCGACTCTCACTGTCAGAGCGCGCGCTTCAAAAAAATGGCCGCTGCCTCATGCAAGCCCCGCTGGCCTCCTCAGCTGTCAGCTCACCAGCTTGTAACGTCCTCCTGCGGGGGTCCAGTAGCATCTCGGAGTCCAGGGGGTCCCGATATTAGCAGGTACGTCGCGGCAGCAGTGGTCTATGAGCCGGATAAATGCAGGATTTACAGGAGCTCTCCCTATGAGTGTCCTCTCTCCACCGCTACATAGCCACGCCCCCCCCATAGAAATTCTATTTGGTAATAATTAAAAAAAGTTATGGACATGTGAACAGCACCATAGTCTATAAAGGAGTCTATAAGACGGGGGCTACAGATCGTGCTACATTTCTGATCTCCCCAATACAGATGGTCGCTCAGATCAGCCTTTGAACATGTCTTCTGAGAGGGGAGAACGGTATAAGCGGCTGCTGGACCCCTCAGGCAGCTGCTTATTTCCACAAACCAAAGGGAACAGGCATATTGAAATTCAACTTGCGCAATCCTACTTTCTCCCTATCATCTGTTGGGAAAGAGTCAGCACCAGGGCAGGTTAAGGGTCCCTTTACACTAAACGATGCACCAGCGATCCCGACAACGATACGATATTGTCAGGATCGCTGGTGCCTCGCAACAAGATCACTGGTGAGCTGCCAAACAGGCAGATTTCACCAGCGATCAGGACCAGCGAGGACGCTGGTAGCCAAGGCAAATATTGGGTAACTTGGATACCTGCGCTTAGTTACCCGATATTTACCATAGATACCAGTTCCCAACGTCTGCTTACAGTGTTGGAAGCTCGCTAATCGTTGGTCTCCCGCTGCCACAAACGATCAAAAAATGGCCCAGGACATTAGAGCACGATCAGCGATACCCGGCAGGGGGGTCGGTCACTGATGTGCGTCACACACAGCGAGATCGCTGGCGAGATCACTGTTGCATCACAAAATCAGAGATCTCGCTGTGTGTGATGGAGCCCTTAGGTGACATTCAAGAACAGAGTTGTAATAAATAAAAGATGTCACAATTTTAATAATTTTTTTTTTATTTTCTATTACTTCATAGTTAGAATCTTTGTATCATGTACAATGTCTTCACATATTAGCCGAAAACAGAAGACTAAAACGTAATGCTGCGAAATGACTGCACAATATGACGTATGAATACTCTAAAATCAGGTATAAAACATATTTTAAAGGGATTATCCAGCACTGTTCACTTCCATTTCGGGTGCCATTATCATGTTCCCACCTATCTCCTGGGATACGGGCGCCACTGGCAAACATCATGAGCATCTCCTTTTCATCAGAAGAGAGTGGTGCTTCACAACCCATTTACAATTAAAACTTCAATAAAACAAGATTACAGCAAAAGAGTTTAAGGTGTTTTCCACCCTAAACACGTTGTGGGACATCTAGTGATCACCAGAACAGGGGGCTGACGTTTTCCCCTATAGTCCTCTGGCTAGAAGGAACTGAATGGGTCCTTCATAGGTTTACCAGTTATCACGTTTCCAAGGGCAGGTAACAACTTGCTTGGACAGGAAAGCCCCTTTTTTTTTTTTGGGGGGGGGGGGGGGGGGGAGGGGTGGGTTAAAGCAGAAGAAAGGTAAAATGTAAGTCTGTGCATTATACCAATAATCTACTTGAGACCCATTTCCATCTAGTGTCATATACAGTGCTCCCCGTTTGATGCAAGGAATTAAAAAAATCTATTCATATTGATTATTCATAGGCGATTTGCACCCAGCCTGAAGGGGGTACTAATACTCCCAGCACAAGGCTATTATAGTGAACTGATCTGAGTAATAATCAGGAAGCCGGTACAGATATTGGCGCTGCTCTTGGCTCCAGGGACATCAGTGCTGACTCCAGTCGCCTTACAGTTCCTTCACCCATTTGAGGAGTTGTGGGACGTAGTAAGTGATGATGATGTCAGCACCTGCAAGAGAAGAAGAATTATCAAACCGCGCAAAAGTCCTTAGAAAAAAGAAACCACATACTACTCCCTTTAACTAGTGATGAGCAAATGTGCTCCAATGAGGTGTTATCCAAGCACGCCACAGATACTCTTAGCACACAAGTGTCATCAGATAACACCTTGCTCATCACTATTTCTCACACAAAACAAAAACCAGCACCACACATGCCTGCAGGTTGTGTGTGGTACTGCAGCTCAACCACAGTCACTGCAATTTAGCTGAGCTGCAATACCAGACATGACCATTAGACAGATGTGACGCTGTTTCTGGGCCAACACCAGCATTGCTGCCATGATAACGCTCAGTGAATCTGATTACAAATGCTATAGCTCATTCCCCTTTGCCAATATCACAATGCAATCAGGAGTCTAGGAAAGCTGGGCGACAACCCTGATAGTACAGTGACCATTTCTGGCAATCACCCAGCTTTTCCTTAAATATTACACTCACCCGCTCTCCTGAATCCAGTCATGGCTTCTAATACAGCTATCTTCAAGTCAAAAGCTCCGGCCTTTGCTCCGTGCCACAGCATGGCATACTCCCCCGACACGTGGTACACGGCTAGTGGCAGGTCAGGGTGCTGAAATATGGAGGGGACCATTAGTTAGATTAAATCTTCTGCTCCTATCTTTACTGGAACTAAAGGAAGCAGGAAGGGAAGACAATTATCTGTCATCTATGTAATTCCTCGCTTTATATCAGGAGTTTGAAATTGTTACGTCCAGCATCCTGTGCCGATACAGCGCTCCAAAATCTCTGCATAGAGCTAAAATACTGTGTCTGCAGCCACCACTAGGGGGAGCTCCCTCATACTGTTTATATAGAGTGCAATGTGCATACAGTGAGCCCCCCCATTGGTGGTGGGCAAAAAGCAGCAAAAAAAAAAAAAAAAAAAAAAATCATAACTATGTGGGCTGTAGGGGGAATTTGGAGCTGTCGATAAGAAAGTGCAACTTACTGAACTTCTTTATTTAAATTGTACTCCTTTATATAGCACCATCCTATTCCTACTTACAGACATCATCATTACTGCCCCCCATTGAGCATTACCTTGTCCTTCACTTCTCTAACAAGGTCCAAATATGGCATCCCAGGCTTCACCATTAGCATGTCTGCACCTTCACGTACATCACGGTCCTATCCAAATAAGAAAACATGACGTGTCTTAAAGTGGTAGCCCAGTACTTAGATACTGTTGAGCCACGAGTACCAAATCAGTGATTCTAGACTTAACACCCCCCCGATCAGCTGTTTGCAGCTCCTGATTTTAAGCATTGTAAGGTGCCAGGACCCCACAGCTCCATGCAATGGCTTCCTATTAAAGTGAATGTGAGCTGAGCTGCAGTACCAAATTGTGGCCACTATGTGGTGTACAGAGAGCTGCTGCACTGCTTCCATACAAAATGCCAAACAGCTGATTGGTGGGGTGCCAGGTATGGACTCCCATGATCAGATATTGATGAGTTATACCAAGGAGAGGCCAACAGTATCCAAGCAGTGGAAAACCACTTTAAAACAAATCATCATGTATCATGAATTGCCATATAACCCGATTGGATATCACTCTGGATCATGTGAATAGGTCTTAAAGGAGATCTGTAAGGTGTAGTGTCTGCCTTCTTACCACCGCCCTGCTGGCCAGTCCTCTGGCCCCGGGAGGTAACTGATAACATTTCCGGTCACCGAATGCAGGCTTGGACTGAGCTGCGTCTCTGTAATAGAGAGAGGAAACATACGAGTTAGAATACCCGACCCCATGACAGCAGCGGCCATCTCTGACCTTAGCATTACTCTGCAGGAGTAGGGGCACTCTGAAGTAGAGCCATCCTGTGCCTTCTTCATGGTTGCAGTTAACCTATTGGTACCTGTGGCCCTATACGTAGTCTCTGAAGTATACAGATTTAAGGACGTGGCCACAGGACCAGGATCCTGCAAATATATTTGCTCATCTCTATATGGGACCACTGTTTAGTGGTGTACATCGGCACCCTCTCTGGCAGACCTGGCTGTCTATGTATTCATCTGAACAGCCCTACCTCCCCCCCCCCCCAAAAAAAAAAAACAACAAAACAAACAAAAAGAATTAGTCTTATAGGTAATTCGGTTTCTAGGAACCTTCCACGACAGCATAGGAGGTTGTCTCCACGCTCTAATGGCGCACAGGAAGCACAAAGAGTTTAAAAGACCCTCCCATTCGCTAGTGACTTACAACCAACACCATAGTCCTCTCTCCCCTCTATATCAGTCTGTGATTGTTAGTTTACTGTAAGTGATATCTGTAATTTGTATGTAACCCCCTCTCATGTACAGCACCATGGAACCAATGGCGCTATATAAATATTAAATAATAATAATAATAATAATAATAGCAGCACTGGTTACCTTAGGCTATGTGCCCACGTATGCAGAAAATTTCTGCATGAAAACCGGACTCCTTCCTAGAAAACGCGCGTTTATGCGTTTTTTTCCGGGCGTCCCCAGTCTCATAGAAAATAGCTAGAAATGCGGATTTTTTTCACAAAATTAATGAGCATGTTGCGTTTACCGCGATGCGTTTTTTCCGCGAAAAAAACGCATCAATATGCACAAAAAGTGCAGAATTCACTAAAATGAATGGGATGAGTCTTGCAAGCGTTTAAGCATTTTTGCTGGTAAAAACGCTTAAAAACGCAAAAACAACGCTTACATGTGCACACCGCCTTAGGGTATGTGCAGACGTTGCGGATTCGTGTGTGGATTTTTCCGTGCAGAATCTGCAGGTCAAAATGTCTGCGTTTTACCTGCGGATTTACTGCAGATTTCGCCTGCATTTTTACACCTGCGGATTCCTAGAATGGAACAAGTGTAAAAACGCTGTGGAATCCGCACAAAGAATTGACATGCTGCAGAAAACAAACAGCTGTGTTTCTGCGCGGAATATTAGGCAGCATGTGAACAGCGGTTTTTGTTTTCCATAGGATAACATGGTACTGTACATCCCTTGGAAAACTGCTGCGGATCCGCAGGGCCAAATCCGCAATGTGTGCACATACCCTTAGACTCCCAGGAATTATCCAAGGAACATAGGGAGGCAAATAGTGCTGTTGTGGAAGGTTCCTAGAAACCTGATTACCGGTAAAACTAATTCTATTTTCTCTAGTCATCTTCCACGACAGCATAGGAGGAATACCAACCAATTCTGCACTGGGTGCACAACAGCCTGAAGAACTTTCCGGCCAAAGGCTAAATCCCTATTGGACAACAAGTCCAATCTATAGTGTCTGGTAAATGTATGAAGTGAACACTATGTAGCAGCCCTGCAAATCTGCTCGGTGGATGCGCCAGCTCTCAGCCCAGGAGGTCGAGGTAGATCTTGTAGAATGAGCCTTGACTCCAGCAGGAGGGGGGTTATATTCAGGGCTAGATATGTTTGAGATATAGCCATCTTGATCCAATTTACGATGGTGCTCTTCGCCACCTTCTTTCCCCTATTTCGACCTGATGGATGGACAAACAGATTCTGGTCAATTCTCCATGATTTGGTTTGTCCCAGGTAGTACAAAATTGTACGCCAAACATCGAGAGTATGGAATTCCTCTTCCTTTGCATTTGTTGGATTCTTGCAAAAGGAGGGGAGGACGATGTCCTGTCAACAGTGAAAATCAGACACTACTTTGGGCAAAAAGGATGAATCAAGATGGAGAACTATACAATCGTCTCAGATTATTAGATAAGGTTCTCTTAAAGACAATGCCTGCAGGTCCTCTATACGTCTTGCTGTAGTTATAGCTACCAAGAAGGCTGCTTTGCAAGAAGCTGATGGCTACAGGAGGATAAAGGTTCAAAAGGGGTTTGTGTGAGGCCCTTAAAGACTATATTTAGATCCCATGAGGGAATAACATACTGTTTCCTGGGACACAGAGTTTAAGGGCTGACACCATGAACCTTTTAATCCAACAATGGTTGGCTAAGTCCTGATCAAATACAGAGCTCAGGGCAGAGTCCAATATTTGTGAGATGTTGGGGTGGAATGGATATGGTGCATTAGGCATGCACCAGGATGAAATCTTTTTCCATACTTTGTTGTAAATGGCATTAGTGACAGGTTTTCTGGACATTTGTAAGGTGGCAATAACTTTGCCCAAAAGCCCCTGTGCATGCAACACCTGGGCCTCAGTAGCCAAGCAGCCAACTTCAGTTTTTGAGGGTTCGGATGATGCAGAGGTCCCTGCGAGAGAAGATCGGTGTCCGGTGGCAACGGGATTGGACAATCCACCCAGAGATCGATGACAAGGTTGAACCATTCCTTTTTGGCCACATTGGAGCCTCTAGGATGGTTGGTACCCGATATTCCCGGATCTTACGAAGAGTCTTTGCCAGCATCGGAATCGGAGGAAATGCATACTCGGAGATTTTGGCTATCAGAGTCAGGCGATGATCTTCTGGTGGGAAGGACATCTGCTTTTTTGAGTTCAATATCACTCATAAGAACCTTCTTGTTGTGGAGCGTTGGAGATCTGACTTTTTTAGTTTTGAGAGCTATCCCAGGGATTGTAAAAATGTCCAGTGACCTCAGTACATGAGAGTCTGAGCAGATGGAGCTATAATTAGGAGATTGTCCAGATAAGGCACAATACAGATTACCTGCCCCCAGATGTAGGTCACTACCTCTGACATTATCTTGGAGAACACCCTTGGTGCAGAAGAAATGCCGAAGGGGAGCATGTTGTACTGATAGTGCTTCACCTACTAGTTTTGTAGGACTGCAAATCTCAGATATTTCCTGTGGCG
This sequence comes from Dendrobates tinctorius, assembly GCF_039654945.1. Lineage (NCBI taxonomy): Eukaryota > Metazoa > Chordata > Amphibia > Anura > Dendrobatidae > Dendrobates > Dendrobates tinctorius. Next base: position 3,626,932 of record NW_027361681.1, on the reverse strand, counting down.
AGGATGAATTGGGATGTGAAAATAAGCATCCTTCAGGTCGATGGTTGCCATAAAGAAATGAGGTCCTATCAGTGGAATTGCTGATTTCACTAACTACATCTTGAATCTTCGATACACAATATGATGGTTGAGCCCTTTCAAATTTATTATAATGTGCGCATCTCCTGAAGGTTTTTTCACAACAAAGAGGCGGGAGTAGTGACCTCTTCCCCACTCGTCCACTGGTACTGGGGGAGATTGCCTTTGATCCTAGCAGATCCTGAAGACTGGATATCAGTAAAGGCCCCGTCACACATAGCGATCTCGCTAGCGAGATCGCTGCTGAGTCACAGCGATCAGCGACAGGCCCCCCTGTGCCGGGTTCGCTGTAGGAAAGCCCAGGACTTTTCTTTGGTCACTGGTCTCCCGCTGGACAGCACGCATTGCTGCGTGTGACAGGCGGGAGACCAGCGATCAGCTGGTAACTAACGTACACATCGGGTATTCAAGGGACGCACGTCCCTTGGATACTCAATGTGTACGTTAGTTACCAGCCCCCTGCATGAGCGCGCTGGTAACTAACGAACACAGCGACGACGCGCGCTGGGCGTCTGTGCTGATTGCTGGTGAAGCTGTCTGTTTGACAGCTCACCAGCGATCACATAGCGACTTACCAGCGATCCTGACACGTTGATATCATTGTCGGGATCGCTGGTGAGTCGTTATGTGTGACGGGGCCTTAAGTCCTGGGCTCCCTAAGACGGTAGGAAGGCGACTCTTATACCCCGAGGAGGGGAGGATTCGAACTCTATAAAGAGGCCCTCCCTGAAAACATCGAGGACCCACTGGCAACTGGAAATGGCCAGCCATTGATGGAAGAAATTCGAAAGCCTCCCTCCTATGGTGGCGGAGTCATTGCTTGTTTTGGTACTGCTGCTGGGGGACAAGGATGTTCCAGCCTTTCCCCTTAGCGTAGCTCCACCTCCCGGTTTTTCCTTTACCCTTGGCTTGAGGGGTCTGAGGCAGAGAGGAACGAAAAAGACGCTTCTTGGCAGACTTCTGCTCAGGAAGAGTCTTCTTTCTGTCTGTCTGTGGCCTTCTCCAGTATGTCATCAAGGGCTGGTCCGAAGACATATTCACCCTTAAAGGGGATGGAACAGTTTAACCTTAGAAGTGACATCCCCACTCCACACTTTAAGCCACAGAGCCCTTCTAGCAGAGCTGGAGTGGACCAGGGACCTAGCAGCGATGCGAACAGATTCAGCAGAGGAGTCCGCCAAGAATCTTGTTGCCTTTTTAAGTAACGGAAGGGACTCTAACAACTCCCCTCTTTAGGTCCCCTGAGAGATGTGATTCCCTAATTGATCCATCCACCGGAAGAGGGATCTGGCAACACAGGTGGAAGCTATGTTGGTCTTCGGTGAGGGGGGGTAGGTCTCCCAGGATTTTTTCAGCAGGCTCTCCACCTTCTTATCCATTGGGTTCTTAAGTTGGGATGAGTCCTCAAAGGTGAGTGCAGTTTTCTTGGTTACGCTCGCCACCTGCACATCCACTTTAGGAACATCCCAGCTAACTGATTCGCCCTCCAGAGGAAACCTATGTTTAAGTTCCGAGGGGGTAGTCAGCCACTTCTTCGGGGACTCCCACTCTTGGGAGATCATGTTCATGATTTTTTCATGGACCGGGAAACCCAATCTGCCTCCCTGCTTTTAACCCTCCAAACATTTCATCTTGGATTGTTTGGTGAACTTGTTCCTCCTCCAAGCCCATAGTGTTACAGACTGCACTAATTGACTCCTCCATGAATTCCGTTGAAAAAAAAAAAAAAAAAAGATTTTATGGGATGATTCTTCCCATCTATCTGAAGCTGAGCCATAATAGTCTTCAGAAACCGAGTCAGAATCCTCAATTTGGAGTCTTCTGTTCTTAGGAGGAGATGGTCCTGGAGAAGGAGGTGGAGGTGAAAAGGTAGCTAAGGAGGATTGTACCTCCTGCTTAACTAAAGTACGTATCTCATCCTGGAGCGAGGGATGTTCAGCCCTAACCACGTTATCCGTACACTCCTGACATAGCTTCTTCTTCCATAGAGAGGGAAGCTTCTTATTGCAGATGGCACACTTAAGGACCTTCTTAGCCAGGTTTTTGTGGGCAGACTTGTCTCCCTAGGAAGAGAAGGGAGAGAACCCAGGACCATGGCTAGGACCCTCCCCACCACAGGGGCTGGGGCAGCGCTGGGATCTGCAGATGTAGGGCAGGAAGCAGACACACCATCCATACTGCAGGGATTAACGTTACCTGGATGTGTCTTCCGGCAGGCTTACATAGGAATAAACCCTGCCTTCAGCGCCATACAATTTCCTCTCTTCTCCCTCTGGGTCCTGAGCAGGCGTCAGCTGGTTCAGCGTGCTCTGCACGCCGCCGTTCGGAGGCTGCAGACGGCCAAAACCAAAAGGGGATACGTTCCAGAGTGGAGCGCAAGGCCCGGAAGTGACTCGCGCATAGTACATCACTTCCGGGTCGCTGAACAGCGTGCGTTGAGGGGGAGGAAGCCGGAAAGCTCTGGAAAGCCTCCGGGCTATGGGGATCACTGGCCCGCTTTATCCCCAGCGGTAGCGCAGGAGGGCCAGGAAGGTCCGGAATCAACCGCAAGCAGGGAGACTGGAGCAGAACGGAGGAGGAGAGCGGAGCCCACTACCACCACTGCCCGGCTTCAAAACCAGGTACATTGCAGCGCTGGCCACGCAGCATATGGAAAAAGCAAAAAAAAAAAAAAAACACTCCATGCCCATGGGGGACAGAAAACACACTGGTGAATAGGAGGTGGGAGGGGCTTTTAACCTCTTTGTGCTTCCTGTCCTCTATTAGGCAGTGGAGACAACCTCCTATGCTGTCGTGGAAGATGATGACTAGAGAAAAATACCAATCACTGCTGGCGTAAACGGCACCTTTCTATAGTGAAATCGGTATGTAGTGAGATCACCATGCAAAAGTGTCACTGACTGTTTCCAATAGCTCAACTACTCTGGTACAAAGTGCAGGAGGGCACGGCTAGGACGCCACCCAGACCTTTAACCCTCTAGACAGCGGAGTGGCCAAATCACACAATGCAAAATTAATCCAGCTTCAAGGACAACTTATCACGGCACAAGCCTAAAAATTAAGGCATCCCACAAAGTCGCAGAGCCCATGACACATGACCCCATCCCCGGAACTGACCTGAATGGACCATAGAAGCAGGAGGCAAATTTTGCGCTGTAACTCAAAACTGAAACCTGGGTATAACAAAAAATAAAAAAAATTTAAACCCACATAATATAAATATTTAAAATTAAGCCTAAAAGGAGCAACTCGAGCTAAGATGAAACACTGCTCTCAGCAATACAGCACCAGGCAATGTTGCATTATATCATTTCAGTATGTCTCTGACGTGCATTACCAGTCAAAACCTGTAGACAAGAGTGTAGCTGTTTCTATAAAATATAGAAAATCCACCACAGTGCCATCTTTCTAATCTCCTAAGACCCCAGTAAGGTCCAATAGAAGCTGATGAAACTTTACTTACTCTGTTCCCGAAGTCATTGGATATTAAAGCTTTCTTAATAGCGCAGATTCTCCCATCCATCATGTCGGACGGAGCGATCACGTGACACCCTGTGGCACACATCAATGCACTGAGTGTGGAAATATGGCTGGAGGTGAGACAGGAAAAAAATATGCTATACACTACCTGCACGTGCATACGCCACAGCTACCTCTGCTAGCCGCTGACAGCTGGTCTCATTCTGGATGCTGCCATCTTCTCGTAGGATTCCTATAAGAACACAGAACAGGGTGAGTGACATAATCCCACCAATACTAAAATGAAAAAGCAAGGTTGCATTAAACAGCACCACATCTCACCACAGGTTGTGTCTGGTAGAACAACTCAGCTTTATTGTGTTTGAGGCAGAGGTGCAATACCACTCACAACCTGTGGATGGGAGCAGTGCTGTTTTGGGAAGAAAGCAGACACATTTTTCTAAGTTTGTAAAACACCGGAAGACACAAACTCACCGCAGTGCCCATGTGATGTATAGGGACACAGGCACACATCACACGCAATGAGCAGATGGGGAAAGAGACTGCGGATCTTCCTAATGGCCAAGATTGCGGGAGCGTCCTCTGCATCGGCCGCCGATCCCTGCTCATCCTGAGTATGGAGAAGAATAATCTGTGATTGATGGAGGCCTGACAAATGATGAAGGGGCCTCTTTATTATGGGCACAATCGTTGCATCGAAACATGGTACCACAAACTCCTGAATAGGGTCCAACTGTGTTCATGGAAGCCTGTCAACCAATATGAGCATCATAACAGCTGTAACGTATGCATTAAACGGACTGCGCTAACGCAACTGCCTTTTTTGGATCGAGTTATGCAATCCCGCTAGCGCAGACGCCAGCAGTGACGGACCCTCGGAGGCTGCAGACCGCGTCCGAGGGTCCGTCACAGAATGACGGCACATCGCTAACGCATGCCGATTATGACATGCGTTGGCGATGCGCTCGTCTATAGCAGTCTATGGGTGCGTTAATGCATCCGTTAATGCCACTATGTAACGGATACGTTAAACACCCCCCCCAACGCAATGTGAACCCGCCTTACCTTTATGACTTTACTGGGGACGCCAAAGATCAGCACGCACTTCAGTCCATCGTCCACCAGGGGGCGCAGCATCTCCTCAAGCTTGTTCACTCCATATCTGCAAAGGCAAAAATATACAGTACTTCATTCAGACAAGCAGTATAACACAGCACATCCTGCTGTATACACAAGGGAGAGAGTTATCTTTACTGCATGGAACTGAGCAAAGCCAGGATATCACAGCCAAACAGACCAACTCCTGGGTCCTGATGTCTAGTATGGGATAGGGAGTAGAGCAGCCTGCATGCTCAGCAGACATCATGGCAAAGCCAAAACTGACCACATTATATAACTGCAGAAAGATTTATGAGGTCCAACATTCTGATTCACTGAGTTTATAGTCCAATACAATGATACTATTCAAAGAATCCAAAGTTACATCCTGTATTATACCCCAGAGCTGCACTCACTATTCTGCTGGCGCAGTCACTGTGTACATATACTACTGATCCTGTACTGATCCTGAGTTACATCCTGTGTTATACTCCAGAGCTGCACTCACTATTCTGCTGGTGCAGTCACTGTGTACATACATTACTGATCCCGAGTTACATCCTGTATTATACTCCAGAGCTGCATTCACTATTCTGCTGGTGCAGTCACTGTGAACATACATTACTGATCCCGAGTTACATCCTGTATTATACTCCAGAGCTGCACTCACTATTCTGCTGGCACAATCACTGTGTACATACATTACTGATCCCGAGTTACATCCTGTATTATACTCCAGAGCTGCACTCACTATTCACTGTGTATATACAGGGGTTGGACAAAATAATGGAAACACCTGGAAACATCAACAAAAGTTAGATTAATATGGTGTAGGTCCACCTTTTGCGGCGATTACAGCATCAATTCTCCGAGGTATGGATTCATACAAGGTGTGAATTGTTTCCAAAGGAATTGTAGCCCATTCTTCAGGTAAAACGCCCTCCAGTTCTTTGACCGACGATGGCGGCGGAAATCGACGTCTAACTTGAATCTCTAAAATCGACCATAAATACTCAATAATGTTGAGGTCTGGGGGCCAGATGAGACGCTCAACTTCATTAGAATGTTCCTCGTGCCATGCTTTAACGATTCTAGCTGTATGAATTCGTGCATTATCATGATGAAAGATGGCGTTCCCCTCCGGGAACAGTGCTTGAACCATAGGATGCACTTGGTCGCCCAAAATGCCTAAATAATCGCGGCTGTTAATTCTTCCATGAAGGAATATCATTGGACCGGCGGATCTCCACGAAATAGCACCCCAGATCATCACAGAACCTCCGCCATGTTTTACTGTTGGGAGAAGGCAGTCTGGATGGAATGCTTCTGTCGGCTGTCTCCATACACTCGGCCGGAGGTCGGAAATAGGGTAAACGATGATTCGTCTGAGAATATCACGTTTCCACTGCTCGAGGGACCAATTCTGGAGGTTTCTACACCACTCTAAATGCTTGGAAACATTTGTCATTGAGAGCAGCGGTTTTCTAACTTCAGCCCTTCCTTGGAATCCAGATTTGTGCAGCTCCCGACGAACAGTTTTCATGGAAACTGGGTCATGTAGGTGTTCATTGAGCTCAGCAGTGATATTCGGAGCCGTGGTCTTGCGATCCTCTCTCACAATTCGCTTTAGAGTCCGACGGTCTCTCTCAGTCAATTTCGACCGGACCTGTGCTTTGCTGCAGACGTTTTTCCTTCTCTTTCAAAGGCAGTCATTACTTTGGAGACAGTACCTCTTGACACGCCAAGCATTCGGGCACTTTCTGTTACACTAGCGCCTGCCATACCAGCACCAACAATTTGGCCTCTTTGAAAATCTGAGAAGTCTGCCATTGGTATCAGGTTCTCATCAATGTTCTTACAATTCTGCAAAACAATCAGTTAATTTACATACACATCACATAACACAAATAATCAACTACAAAACATTACCATATGTCACGGTTTGCATGTTTATAACATGTTCGAAGATTATGATGCCAAAACGTTAGGTGTTTCCATTATTTTGTCCAACAGCTGTACATTACCGTACATACTCGAGAATAAGCTGAGGCACCTCATTTTGCCACGAAAAACTGGGTAAGCTTATTGACTCGAGTATAAGCCGGGTATTCAATGTTCCCTCATCACACGTAATCGATCAGCCAGAAGAGCGGCTGGCGTCAGAACAAACGAGATGCAGCGAGGGCGCGCAGGAAGGTAAGTAGGATTTGTGCTGGAAGCAGGCGACTGCGGGTGTCACTGTGTGCTATTACAGAGAAATGAATATTAATTTCTCTTTAGCAGCGGCACAGGCTTTAGCCGCCCGCTGGATCCTGCCTCTGTGACCCGCTGCTCCTGCTCCCCCGCTGTCTTTCTGGGACAACTAAGCCGAGGGGGGGGGGGGGGGGGGGGGGGGCAGGGGGTCGTTTTCAGCACAAAAAAAAAATGTGCTGAAAAATTCGGCTAAGGCTAGTTTCACACTAGCTTTTATTCGACGCAGCGCACGGCGCCGCTAAGCCCCGCCCCATCCGGTCATCGCAGCCTACTATCGCACATGGACGCTTGTGATCTGCGCACCCTATCTTTAGCATAGGGTGCGCAGATCGTGCGCTAGTAGGATTTTGGCGTGCGCTGCGCACTTTTGAAGGTGCGCCCGTGTGCGCCGAATGCAGCATGTTGCATTTCGGCGCACCTTCAAAAGTGCGCAGCGCATGCCAAAATCCTACTAGCGCACGGCCAGCGCACAATCTGCGCACCCTATGCTAAAGATAGGGTGCGCTGTTATGAATGAGTCACCGAAGGAGGAAAAAACAAAAATACAAGCTAAGTCCAGAAAACCGGAGAGGTTGGTAGCTATCGGATTGCAGACCCCTGATCCTATCCATAACAACTAACAGTAGCCGTGGGGGGTACCTACCAGGGCTGTGGAGTCGGAGTCGTGGAGTCGGAGTCGGTGCTCATTTTGGTGGAGTCGGAGTCGGAGTTGGAGTCGGTATAAAATGGACCGACTCCTAAAATATATAATAAATTGGGTACAGTAATTCAATGCAGGATGTGCTGAATATTTTTTCATAGGAATTTGGGAAAGTTATGAAATGTCCTATAAATGGCTGTTCTATTCCTGATCTAAGGCTACATTCACACACAGCGTTTTTCCTGTGTTTTTTGAGGATACGTTTTTCAGCTGCAAAAGCTGATCATCTTTTTAAAAAACCGCATCACCTGAAAGGTTTTTGAGCTCATAGATAATGTTTTCAATAGCCAAAGCAGATTAGAAATCTGCTTTATCCATATCTGTCTATCCATATCGTATCTGTACCAAAAAGAATGAAAACCGGGTAGTACACCAATATATATTCTGTTCTATCTAAATATCTTGATTATGGGATCATAAAAATGATTAAATGTCGGAGGTTCACATTGTACTACAATAAATTTTTCACTTAAATATAAGCAATATGTGTGGGAGTCGGAGTCGGAGTCGTGGAGTCGGAGTCGGAGTTGGAGTCGGAGTCGGTGTAAGAGAAATTGAGGAGTCGGAGTCGGAGTTGCAGGTTTGGCTTACCGACTCCACAGCCCTGGTACCTACGATGCCCTAGACCCCTCGATCACAGCTGGAGAACTAAATAGGCCTAAAGAAAGAAAGGGGAAATCTAAACTGCCCCAGAGCAATAGGCAGCCCCCAACATATAATGACGGTGAAGCAAGATCAAAACACTAACACAGATAGAAAGATAGGTTGAGCAAACGATGGGGCCCAAGCTAACTAAACAGGACAGGATAGAAAAGCTGCTGTCTGCAATCCGTAAAAAACCCTACCAAAAAATGTCCCAACCGTCTGATAGGAAAAACAGGCCCTGAAGTTGCTAGGACTTCAAAAAGACTATATCAGAACTCAGGTAAATTCTGAAGACAGAGCAAAGAGACAAACTGATCAGAGACAAAAATGGAACTCAGCACACCCCCGACCGGGGATGGCTGAAGTCCAAAAAACAAGGTAAACAAAACAAAACTAATAAGTTCAATAGCAGAGCAAAAACTTATCTTTGGGAAGCAGGAATCAGACTGGTCTCCAAGAATCCAGCAGAGAAGTCACCAGCGACTCAGAAGGGCGTCGGCTGCCTTATATCCAGTCAGAATTTCCTGTTACCCAGTCATCATCTACCAGATCAGGTGTTTGGTAATCAGCCTCACTACCTTCCTTCACCAGAAGAGGGAGTTCATCAGACATCGACGGTGAAGGGGAAAATGAACTCACAACAGTGCGCAGATCGCAAGCGTCCATGTGCGATAGTAAGCGGCGATGACCGGTTGGGGCGGGCAGGGAGCCGGCAGGGGCGGGGCTTAGCTGCGCCGTGCACTGCGTCGAATAAACGCTAGTGTGAAACTAGCCTTATACAAGAGTATATACAGTACATTACTGATCCTGTATTATACCCCAGAGTTGCACTCACTATTCTGCTGGTGCAGTCACTGTGTACATACATTACTGATCCTGTACTGATCCTGAGTTACATTCTGTATTATACCCCAGAGCTGCACTCACTATTCTGCTGGTGCAGTCACTGTGTACATACATTACTGATCCTGTACTGATCCTGAGTTACATTCTGTATTATACCCCAGAGCTGCACTCACTATTCTGCTGGTGCAGGCACTGTGTACATACATTACTGATCCTGTACTGATCCTGAGTTACATCCTGTTTTATACTCCAGAGCTGCACTCACTATTCTGCTGGTGCAGTCACTGTGTACATACATTACTGATCCTGAGTTACATCCTGTATTATGCCCCAGAGCTGCACTTACTATTCTGCTGGTGCAGTCACTGTGTACATACATTACTGATCCTGAGTTACATCCTGTATTAGGTTAAGTTCACACGTAGCAGAATTGCCACTGAAGTTACCACGAGAATTCCGAAGGGAAAAATCACATTTTAAATTCCTGCGATTTTCCCGCGAAAAAACTAGCGTTTTGCAAGCGTAATTAGCTTGCAGAATGCTAGCGTTTTCCAAGCGATCTGTAGCATCGCTTGGAGAACTGATTGACAGGTTGTTCACACTCGTTAAACATAGTGTTTGACTAGTGTGACCAACTTTTTACTATTGAGGCTGCCTATGCAGCATCGGTAGTAAAAAAGATCTAAGGTTTAAAAAACATAAATAAATATCGGGTTATATTCACCCTCCGACGTCCCGCGCAGCGTCCCCAGGCCTCCGCGATGCTCCAGCAGGTCTTGTTCCCAGTGATGCATTGCGGCAATGACCTTTGATGACGTCGCTGTCTCGCGAGACCGCTACAGCATCGCGAGACACAACGTCAGAAAAGGTCATCGCAATGCATTACTGGGAACGGGAGCAGCCGGCAGCATCGCTGAAGCCTGGGGACGCTGCGCGGGAAGTCGGAAGGTGAATATAACCCAATTTTTTTATTTTAATTCTATTTTTTACAGGGATATGGTACCCAGAGCCCGGAGGACAGTCTCCTCTCCTCCGTATCATCTACAAATGTTCTGCTTACTTTTCGCATGGTGGGCACAGTCACATGCGGAAAGTAAGTAGAACAATGCATTCCTATGTGGGCGGAATCGCCGCGATTTCGCAAATTAATAAGCATGCTGCAGATTTTTCCGTGAGGCAAATCCGCCGTGGGAAAATCCACAGCATTAGCACAGCATTGCGGAATCCCATAGGATTGCATGGGATGCTGTTTTTTTTTTTGCGTTTTTGCGGCAAAATCGCGCGGTAAGAACCGCCGCAAAAAAAACCTGACCGTGTGAACGCAGCCTTATACTCCAGAGCTGCACTCACTATTCTGCTGGTGCAGTCACTGTGTACATACATTACTGATCCTGAGTTACATCCTGTATTATACTCCAGAGTTGCACTCACTATTCTGCTGGTGCAGTCACTGTGTACATACATTACATTACTGATCCTGCACTGATCCTGAGTTACATCCTGTATTATACCCCAGAGCTGCACTCACTATTCTGCTGATGCAGTCACTGTGTACATATATTACATTACTGATCCTGCACTGATCCTGAGTTACATCCTGTATTATACCCCAGAGCTGCATTCACTATTCTGCTGATGCAGTCACTGTGTACATATATTACATTACTGATCATGCACTGATCCTGAGTTACATCCTGTATTATACCCCAGAGCTGCACTCACTATTCTGCTGGTGCAGTCACTGTGTACATACATTACATTACTGATCCTGTATCAGAGCTGAAGTTTCACGTCTCCATTTTTCCCGAAGGTTTCGTTTCTCCATTTTTGTTGCTGTAAGATAAATTTTTGGAATTGGGATGGGCTGTTATGAAACCAGACTGTTCCCATCAGGTGCAAGATAAGGGAGGCGGGGGTGTAGAATTCTGAAGAATATGCCATTATACTACTTTTGGATACGGACATATATGTAGTTTCTGGTTTTCTTGCAATATTATTGGCTTATAAAGTGAAGTATTACCATGATGCTATAGGTAGTTGAGAACTTCGCATAATTAATCAAAAGATTATAAAAGAAGTGACTAAAATAAGGGGCTTAGTGATCTGTCTCGATCCTCCCGTCTCCGTGTGGTCATTTAAGTTGCTAGCAACACTCTGTGGATTAATTTGGAAATCACTAGCTCAACCGTGAAGGGTTAATTTAGCCCTCCCTCAATAGCTACCCCGATACAGTCACTGTGTATATACATTACTAATCCTAAGTTACACCCTGTATTATACTCCAGAGCTGCACTCACTATTCTGCTGGTGCAGTCACTGTGTACATACATTACATTACTGATCCTGAGTTACATCCTGTATTATACCCCAGAGCTGCACTCACTATTCTGCTGGTGCAATCACTGTGTACACACATTACATTACTGATCCTGACCTGATCCTGAGTTACATCCTGTATTATACCCCAGAGCTGCACTCACTATTCTGCTGGTGCAGTCACTGTGTACACACATTACTGATCCTGACCGGATCCTGAGTTACATCCTGTATTATACCCCAGAGCTGCACTCACTATTCTGCTGGTGCAGTCACTGTGTACATACATTACATTACTGATCCGGAGTTACATCCTGTATTATACCCCAGAGCTGCACTCACTATTCTGTTGTTGCAGTCACTGTGTACATACATTACTGATCCTGTACTGATCCTGAGTTACATCCTGTATTATACTCCAGAACTGCACTCACTATTCTGCTGGTGCAGTCACTGTGTACATACATTACTGATCCTGAGTTACATCCTGTATTATACCCCAGAGCTGCACTCACTATTCTGCTGGTGCAGTCACTGTGTACATACATTACATTACTGATCCGGAGTTACATCCTGTATTATACCCCAGAGCTGCACTCACTATTCTGTTGTTGCAGTCACTGTGTACATACATTACTGATCCTGTACTGATCCTGAGTTACATCCTGTATTATACTCCAGAACTGCACTCACTATTCTGCTGGTGCAGTCACTGTGTACATACATTACATTACTGATCCTGATTTACATCCTGTATTATACTCCAGAGCTGCACTCACTATTCTGCTGGTGGTGTCACTGTGTACATACATTACTGATCCTGACCGGATCCTGAGTTACATCCTGTATTATACCCCAGAGCTGCACTCACTATTCTGCTGGTGCAGTCACTGTGTACACACATTACTGATCCTGACCGGATCCTGAGTTACATCCTGTATTATACCCCAGAGCTGCACTCACTATTCTGCTGGTGCAGTCACTATGCACATACATTACTGATCCTGAGTTACATCCTGTATTATACCCCAGAGCTGCACTCACTATTCTGCTGGTGCAGTCACTATGCACATACATTACTGATCCTGAGTTACATCCTGTATTATACCCCAGAGCTGCACTCACTATTCTGCTGGTGCAGTCACTGTGTACATACATTACATTACTGATCCTGAGTTACATCCGGAGTTACATCCTCCAGAGCTGCACTCACTATTCTGCTGGTGCAGTCACTGTGTACATACATTATTACACTGTATTATCTTCCAGAGCGGCACTCGCTGTGTACTCATCACATTCCTCACCTGGCTTGCCCCGGCAGACTGTTGATTGGCTCTACTCCATCGTGATTATCTCTGTAACATATAAACATATATAATAAGATATACTGTACAGCAGAACATAACACAAGTTACAGCTCTGCAGCGTCACTCACGTGATGAAGATGGGGTACATGAGATTGGAGGCATGGAGGCTGGTCGCTGTGGACTGCCAGGAGCGGAGGACGGGGTGAAAGTAGCCACTGTGCAGTATGGCTTCTGCCTGCATTCTATCTGTGAAGGGAAAAAAAAACCCATTGTTCATTGTTCACCAAAACTACAAATAAAGTTCAGAAAATTAAATCAGGTTTGTTGCTCTGGGTAACTGCTTCAAAGTTTCTCCCCGAGGAGATTACAAGGTGCCAGCACAACCTATCCTTTCATCAATAAACTTTATTGATGCCGTTCTGGAATGGACAACTGCTCTGGTAGTAACAATTTAACCTCTTCACTGCCAGTCAGGCTTCACTTTGGACGGTCTTAGCCCCTGTGAGCCATGATCGCTGGGCGCCAACGTTACAGTGGCAGCCAACATGCCAGAATGGAAGGCCAAACAGGGTCGTGAAATTAACGATATCCATCATGGCTTCTGGAATAAGGGGAAAGAAAAAAGAAGCGATGCAGCCGTTAGATGTCACTGCAGACTCCCTGACAGATATTTGGCTCCTCCCATTTGTTGCATAAGGTTACAATATGCTCATCTCCGTCACTAGCGAGTTACAGAATAAGGGCTCGCTCACACTACAAATATCCTATCAATATTCTCGTATGAGCGAGCCCCAAGGGTGATTCTTATAAAGTCGGCCACTGATGGGTTAATACGCCGCAATGTGATGAATAGGAGCCCCCCTCATATTGGGCAGACACCACCCACTTGTCAAAACCTGCAAAGATTCGGAGTGGGAGCGGGCCGGGTGTGGTGGGGCTCATCAATAGTTTCACCAACAGAGGTTGCAATCTGGAGGGCGAAGATAAGAGAAATGCTGATCACAGGGAACTGCAGTAATGGCCGCAGCCGGAAGACAGATAGAAATGGCGCTGACATCGGGGGCTTTAGCTACACACCCCTGTTTAAATTGGAAACACTGCATACGATAAAGGAATGTCAGAACTCAAATCATAATGCAGGAAAAAAAAATAAAAAAGTAATTTCTGCAATAGCAAAATTAGTCGTGTCCGATAATTCAGAATATTCTGCGCTGCAGCCTGCCGGAGTACAGGAATTACACAAGACTTTGTGCTGTCTGATGGCGCTGAGCGGACTGTGGAAGGAATTATATAGACGGATATAGAGTAGTCGCTGCCATGGCAACTGCACCTAAAGGGGAAGTCCATTAGAGATAACTGGTTTTAATAAATGGATGTAATGTATTGGGGTCCCAGTATAAGAGAAGTGGGGGGGTTTATGGGGCGTCTTAGGGAATGACCCAGCAACGACCCGCAGTATAATGTGGCCCCTCCGTGGCCTGAGGTGATTATACAGGAAGACACCCGCGCCCCCAGAGCCGCACACTCACCGGTCTCGCAGCTCTGTCCGTCTGTGACCTCACTCACGTGTCACCCTGCACAAGTATCCCGGAACCGGCCTGCAGTCCGCCCCCTCATTACCATATACCACACCCCCTACCGCTGATGACACCCAGTGGCTAAATGTAGGTACAGCAGCTCCGTATAACTAGGCATGAAGTGTTCGTAATGTCTGGGAGGTGAGATGTATACATAAAGCGCAGCCGCTATAGGGTTCCCGGTTACCGTGTAAGTTGTGGCGGTGTGACACCTACAGAGAGATGTGTAAGGTGCAGCAGCTCTAGGGGTACCATGTAAGTTGTGGCGGTGTGATACCTACAGAGAGATGTGTAAGTAAGGTGCAGCAGCTATAGGGGTACCGTGTAAGTTGTGGTGGTGTGACACCTACAGAGAGATGTGTAAGTAAGGTGCAGCAGCTATAGGGGTACCATGTAAGTTGTGGTGGTGTGACACCTACAGAGAGATGTGTAAGTAAGGTGCAGCAGCTATAGGGGTACCATGTAAGTTGTGGTGGTGTGACACCTACAGAGAGATGTGTAAGTAAGGCGCAGCAGCTTTAGGGTTACCGTGTAAGTTGTAGCAGTGTGACACCTACAGAGAGATGTGTAAGTGAGGCGCAGCAGCTATAGGGGTACCATGTAAGTTGTGGCGGTGTGACACCTACAGAGAGATGTGTAAGTAAGGTGCAGCAGCTATAGGGGTACCATGTAAGTTGTGGTGGTGTGACACCTACAGAGAGATGTGTAAGTAAGGTGCAGCAGCTATAGGGGTACCATGTAAGTTGTGGTGGTGTGACACCTACAGAGAGATGTGTAAGTAAGGCGCAGCAGCTATAGGGTTACTGTGTAAGTTGTGGCGGTGTGACACCTACAGAGAGATGTGTAAGGTGCAGCAGCTATAGGGGTACCATGTAAGTTGTGGTGGTGTGACACCTACAGAGAGATGTGTAAGTAAGGCGCAGCAGCTATAGGGTTACTGTGTAAGTTGTGGCGGTGTGACACCTACAGAGAGATGTGTAAGGTGCAGCAGCTATAGGGGTACCATGTAAGTTGTGGTGGTGTGACACCTACAGAGAGATGTGTAAGAAAGGTGCAGCAGCTATAGGGGTACCATGTAAGTTGTGGTGGTGTGACACCTACAGAGAGATGTGTAAGTAAGGTGCAGCAGCTATAGGGGTACCATGTAAGTTGTGGTGGTGTGACACCTACAGAGAGATGTGTAAGTAAGGTGCAGCAGCTATAGGGGTACCATGTAAGTTGTGGTGGTGTGACACCTACAGAGAGATGTGTAAGTAAGGCGCAGCAGCTATAGGGTTACTGTGTAAGTTGTGGCGGTGTGACACCTACAGAGAGATGTGTAAGGTGCAGCAGCTATAGGGGTACCATGTAAGTTGTGGTGGTGTGACACCTACAGAGAGATGTGTAAGTAAGGCGCAGCAGCTATAGGGTTACTGTGTAAGTTGTGGCGGTGTGACACCTACAGAGAGATGTGTAAGGTGCAGCAGCTATAGGGGTACCATGTAAGTTGTGGCGGTGTGACACCTACAGAGAGATGTGTAAGTAAGGTGCAGCAGCTATAGGGGTACCGTGTAAGTTGTGGTGGTGTGACACCTACAGAGAGATGTGTAAGTAAGGTGCAGCAGCTATAGGGGTACCATGTAAGTTGTGGTGGTGTGACACCTACAGAGAGATGTGTAAGTAAGGTGCAGCAGCTATAGGGGTACCATGTAAGTTGTGGTGGTGTGACACCTACAGAGAGATGTGTAAGTAAGGCGCAGCAGCTTTAGGGTTACCGTGTAAGTTGTAGCAGTGTGACACCTACAGAGAGATGTGTAAGTGAGGCGCAGCAGCTATAGGGGTACCATGTAAGTTGTGGCGGTGTGACACCTACAGAGAGATGTGTAAGTAAGGTGCAGCAGCTATAGGGGTACCATGTAAGTTGTGGTGGTGTGACACCTACAGAGAGATGTGTAAGAAAGGTGCAGCAGCTATAGGGGTACCATGTAAGTTGTGGTGGTGTGACACCTACAGAGAGATGTGTAAGTAAGGTGCAGCAGCTATAGGGGTACCATGTAAGTTGTGGTGGTGTGACACCTACAGAGAGATGTGTAAGTAAGGTGCAGCAGCTATAGGGGTACCATGTAAGTTGTGGTGGTGTGACACCTACAGAGAGATGTGTAAGTAAGGCGCAGCAGCTATAGGGTTACTGTGTAAGTTGTGGCGGTGTGACACCTACAGAGAGATGTGTAAGGTGCAGCAGCTATAGGGGTACCATGTAAGTTGTGGCGGTGTGATACCTACAGAGAGATGTGTAAGTAAGGTGCAGCAGCTATAGGGGTACCGTGTAAGTTGTGGTGGTGTGACACTTACAGAGAGATGTGTAAGTAAGGTGCAGCAGCTATAGGGGTACCATGTAAGTTGTGGTGGTGTGACACCTACAGAGAGATGTGTAAGTAAGGTGCAGCAGCTATAGGGGTACCATGTAAGTTGTGGTGGTGTGACACCTACAGAGAGATGTGTAAGTAAGGTGCAGCAGCTATAGGGGTACCATGTAAGTTGTGGTGGTGTGACACCTACAGAGAGATGTGTAAGTAAGGTGCAGCAGCTATAGGGGTACCATGTAAGTTGTGGTGGTGTGACACCTACAGAGAGATGTGTAAGTAAGGCGCAGCAGCTATAGGGTTACTGTGTAAGTTGTGGCGGTGTGACACCTACAGAGAGATGTGTAAGGTGCAGCAGCTATAGGGGTACCATGTAAGTTGTGGCGGTGTGACACCTACAGAGAGATGTGTAAGTAAGGTGCAGCAGCTATAGGGGTACCGTGTAAGTTGTGGCGGTGTGACACCTACAGAGAGATGTGTAAGTAAGGTGCAGCAGCTATAGGGGTACCGTGTAAGTTGTGGCGGTGTGATACGTACAGAGAGATGTGTAAGGTGCAGCAGCTATAGGGGTACCATGTAAGTTGTGGCGGTGTGACACCTACAGAGAGATGTGTAAGTAAGGTGCAGCAGCTATAGGGTTACTGTGTAAGTTGTGGTGGTGTGACACCTACAGAGAGATGTGTAAGTAAGGTGCAGCAGCTATAGGGGTACCGTGTAAGTTGTGGCGGTGTGACACCTACAGAGAGATGTGTAAGGTGCAGCAGCTATAGGGGTACCATGTAAGTTGTGGCGGTGTGACACCTACAGAGAGATGTGTAAGTAAGGTGCAGCAGCTATAGGGGTACCATGTAAGTTGTGGCGGTGTGACACCTACAGAGAGATGTGTAAGTGAGGTGCAGCAGCTATAGGGGTACCATGTAAGTTGTGGTGGTGTGACACCTACAGAGAGATGTGTAAGTAAAGCGCAGCAGCTATAGGGTTACTGTGTAAGTTGTGGCGGTGTGACACCTAGAGAGATGTGTAAGTAAGGTGCAGCAGCTATAGGGGTACCATGTAAGTTGTGGCGGTGTGACACCTACAAAGAGATGTGTAAGGTGCAGCAGCTATAGGGTTACCGTGTAAATTGTGGCGGTGTAATACCTACTGTGAGGTAGCGCTCTCATTTAAGTAGGGGGATCACTCGCTTGGCAGCCACAAAATCAGATCCGGCACAGGTTTTCCATAAACTCAGAACGGTCCATGCAGTTTATTAAACATCATAAACCATGACCAGCAATATATAAACGGCATAGCGTCCATGACAGAGCTTCACTCTGTTAGCAATGTCCAATACGCAGGCTTTTCAGCCTCACAGTTATATCTCACCCCGTCAGAGTTCTCTCATGGCTGCTTCTCCATACTGCAGATATTCATTCCCTCCAGGGACCTCTCAGGCACCGGCAGCCATTAAACACAGCGTCCACATGTGCTGTCAGGCAGGAAGCCCCATCTCAGCGGGACCATCCACACTGGACCAACCAGGTCCCAGCATTCACCCCCATGTGACCTACCCTGGCCACATTATATGGTCCATAGCCACGCCCACTGGGTCACATGACTGACCTCATCACAGGTCCTTCAAGCCTTTGTACACTCTTTACAATAGTGCTTTAAACACACCCCCTGGGTGGGTTTGTAGGTAACCAGGCTCGCCCATCTCTCTAGTTACCTGGAGACTTCTCCCTTACATATTGAAACAACACCTCAGCAGTATCACTGCTGATCAACACATAAGTCTTCATTCCAAAGCCACACACTTTGAGATACATAATAAATACATAATACTATGTTTTACAGCAGAGTATTTATGCACGTTTGTCATACTGTGTTCTGTTTCTGTGTCTGTGTCTTAGTTCTTGGGTGGTGTGAACAGGGTCTTATGACCCGTTCAGTTTTTGTGCATGTGTCATGTGTTCTGAATCCATTGATTTCTTGCTTATGCAAGCTTTGGGAGATCCCCGCCTCTCTCTTTTGGGACATGCATAAAAAGCCATTTTGCCCAGCGAGCCCATACCGGGCAGCAGCTTTCTGAACCCTGCTCATGAAGGTATTATTCACATGGTCAGGTTTTTAAATATATTAGATAGGACTGCTCCGAGAAGGGTATGCCTTGACGCGGCGGAGTGGCTTAGCGTACATTTTTTTTGCAAAAAAACGTATCAACAAAATACCCTGGTTTTGTTAACATCTTTTACTAGCACTTGCTACTTACAGTTACATATGTTTTACAGCAGAGTATTTATGCACGTTTGTCATACTGTGTTCTGTTTCTGTGTCTTAGTTCTTGGGTGGTGTGAACAGGGTCTTATGACCCGTTCAGTTTTTGTGCATGTGTCATGTGTTCTGAATAATGGCCACTCAGTATTCTGCCATTCATCCTTTCTCCTGGGACATCCACACAGCGCCCCCTAGCGGACTCACGGTTACTACACCACACTACATAGAGATGTGTAAGTAAGATGCAGTAGCTATAGGGTTACCGTGTAAGTTGTGGTGGTGTGAAACCTACAGAAAGATGGGTAAGTAAGGTGCAACAGCTATAGGGTTACTGTGTAAGTTGTGGCGGTGTGATACCTACTTAGAGATGTGTAAGTAAGGCGCAGCAGCTATAGGGGTACCGTGTAAGTTGTGGTGGTGTGACACCTACAGAGAGATGTGTAAGTAAGGTGCAACAGCTATAGGGTTACTGTGTAAGTTGTAGCAGTGTGACACCTACAGAGAGATGTGTAAGTAAAGCGCAGCAGCTATAGGGGTACCATGTAAGTTGTAGCAGTGTGACACCTACAGAGAGATGTGTAAGGTGCAACAGCTATAGGGGTACCATGTAAGTTGTGACAGTGTGACACCTAGAGAGATGTGTAAGTAAGGTGCAGCAGCTATAGGGTTACAGTGTAAGTTGTGGCGGTGTGACACCTACAAAGAGATGTGTAAGGTGCAGCAGCTATAGGGTTACCGTGTAAGTTGTGGCGGTGTAATACCTACTGTGAGGTAGCGCTGTCATTTAGCCACAAAATCAGATCCGGCAGAGGTTTTCCATAAACTCAGAGCGGTCCATGCGGTTTATTAAACATCATAAACGGCATGGCGTCCATGACAGAGCTTCACTCTGTTAGCAATGTCCAATATGCAGGCTTTTCAGCCTCACAGTTATATCTCACCCCGTCAGGGATCTCTCATGGCTCTCATTCCCTCCAGGAAACTCTCAGGCACTTGCAGCCTTTACTCACAGCGTCCACACGTGCTGTCAGGCAGGAAGCCCCATCTCAGCGGGACCTTCCACACTGGACCAACCAGGTCCCAGCATTCACCCCCTTGTGACCTACCCTGGTCACATTATATGGTCCATAGCCACGCCCACTGGGTCACATGACTGACCTCATCACAGGTCCCTCAAGCCTTTATACACTCTTTACAATAGTGCTTTAAACACACCCACTGGGTGGGTTTGTAGGTAACCAGGTCCGCCCATCTCTCTCGTTACCTGGAGACTTCTCCCTTACACATTGAAACACCACCTCAGCAGTATCACTGCTGATCAACACATAAGGCCGGGGTCACACTAACCGACGCAAAATACGGTCTGTAGTTTACAGGCGTAATACGGATGAATGACCCCTAAATAGTGCTCCGTATGTCATCCATAAGCAAGGTGTGGTCGCGTATTTTGCGCATGTCAGCAGCCGTATGTAATCCGTATGGCGAGATTTTCTCGCAGGCTTGCAAAATGGACATACTCGTATAATGGAGCCCTATGACAGGGTTTCTAACAGAAACCAAAGAATAGATATAGACACATATATATATATATATATATATATATATATATATATATATATATATATTCTATGTGTATATATCTATTCTTTCTTTCTTTATTAAACCTGTCAGTGTGAGTTTACTGTATCGCTCACTGAATTGCCGGCTTTGCTAAAAGACACCGGGTGCGTATTTCTCGCAAGTCACATGTGTGGTCCGTGTGTAATCCGTATTTTTTGCGCACCCATAGACTTGCATTGGCGTATTACGGGCGTAGTACGCTGACAATCGCAGCATGCTGCGATTGGCACGGAGCGTAGGATACGGAGGAGAAATATACGGCTGGTGCGAGGGACCCCATAGAGAATCAATGGTCCATGTGTAATGCGTGCTTTTAACGCCTCTCACTCGTCCGTATTCCTCGCCAGTGTGACCCTGGCCTAAGTCTCCATCCCAAAGCCACCCACTTTGAGATACATAATGGCCATTCAGTATTCTGCCATTCATCCTTTCTCCTGGGACATCTACACAGCGCACCCTAGCGGACTCAGCGGTTACTACACCACACTACATAGAGATGTGTAAGTAAGATGCAGTAGCTATAGGGTTACCGTGTAAGTTGTGGGAGTGTGAAACCTACAGAGAGATGTGTAAGTAAGGCGCAGCAGCTATAGGGTTACAATGTAAGTTGTGGCGGTGTGATACCTACTTAGAGATGTGTAAGTAAGGCGCAGCAGCTATAGGGGTACCGTGTAAGTTGTGGGGGTGTGAAACCTACAGAAAGATGTGTAAGTAAGGCGCAGCAGCTATAGGGTTACAGTGTAAGTTGTGGGGGTGTGAAATCTACAGAGAGATGTGTAAGTAAGGTGCAGCAGCTATAGGGTTACAGTGTAAGTTGTGGCGGTGTGATACCTACTTAGAGATGTGTAAGTAAGGCGCAGCAGCTATAGGGTTACTGTGTAAGTTGTGGCGGTGTGATACCTACAGTGTGCTTCCTGGGTTGTTCCTACATACAGTATGATGTGTCCCTTTTGCATTAATGCCAGGACCACCGTGCCGGAGACTGAGTGGGCTGCAGTCCTGGGACCTCTACTCGTCCGCTTCCTGTTGTGCTACATTTTGGTCAATGCTGTGAGAAAATGTTATGGCTGTTGGGGAAAAAAAAAAAATCAGATCTTATCATCAGGATGGGATAAGCAGCCCCAAAAGCGCCTCACTGGGGTTGGGTGCGGTGGCAAACCTGCCAGGCTGTAGGGACACAAGAACCGGATTCTCCATTCTATGATATAATCTGTGACTTCTTGTTGGAAAACGATGGGAGTGAAAATTGTAATGGCAAATCCAACCAGACACCAATAAACACAGGAAGACGATTGGTTTGACTCCCATCGGCCAACATATTGGTTGTTAACCAGCTTTTCTAGCATCCTGCACAGCTGATATACAGCAAGATGGAGGCACAGGGTACGGTGTGGCACAAGTCTGCAACTTTGCCTCTCAGGAGTCTGGGAAAGCCGGGTAACTGCAGCAATCATGCTCGTCATCACTCTCCGTCATTCTCTGCTCATTAAAGGTTTCTTCCCTGTTGCCGGCCTCAGACATACTGGAGAATTGGAGGAATTTGCTGACAGGTCTGGGATTCTGACACTAATCAGGCCGGATTTGGCTCAGATGACAGGATGTGAATGATGCGAGCTGGGTGCGGGTGCGGCCCTCGGCGGAGCTGTCACACAGGATCATGGCGAGTGCGCAATCACATTAGTCACATTATACACAAGCAGCCGCACACATTGATATATTAAAAACACATGTGACATGCACAAAAGTGAACAGGTCAGTTGGACAGTGTTCACACCACCCAAAGACCGAATCACAAAGAAAATACACATTATGACAAACGTGCAAAAATACTCTGTGATAAAAAATATATAAGAGTAGACAGCCAGTGCTAGTAAAAAGATGATAGCAAAAAATAGAATTAGACTTACCGGTAATTTGGTTTCTAGGAACCTTCCACGACAGCCACCTTGGAGGTTGTCTCCCCGCCCTAATGGGGGACAGGAAACACAAAGAGGTTAAATAACTTCCTGCTACCTCATTGTTTTTTCTGAATGTACTAGCATGAATAGTTACCGCCAGTAGAGCAAGAATCATCAGGTAAACATATTATATAGGGAGGGAATTAGTGCTGTCATGGAAGGTTCCTAGAAACCGAATTACCGGTAAGTCTAATTCTATTTTCTCTAGTCACCTTCCACGACAGCCACCTTGGAGTTATACCAACGTTAATTTATTAGGGAGGGACTACTGCCTGCAGGACGCGTCTGCCGAATGTCAGATCCCTATTGAAATTCAGTCTATAGAGTCTGATAAAGGTGTGTACAGAGGACCAGGTGGCAGCTCTGAATATCTGCTCCAAAGACGCGTTTCCTCTTGCTGCCCAGGATATAGCGATTGATCGAGTAGAGTGGGCTTTTAGCGACTCGGGAGGAGAGAAATGTCTTGAAGAATATGCCAGGGAGGTGGACTGCTTGATCCAACCCGCTATCGTGTTTTTTGCCGCTTTCTTCCCTTTATTCCGTCCTGAATATTGAAAGGACAGATTCTGATCGATTCTCCAATCCCTGGTTGATTCGAGGTAGTGGAGAACCACTCTGCGGATATCCAAGGTATGAAATTTTTCTTCCTTTGTGTTAGGATTTGGGCAAAATGAGGACAACACGATATCCTGACTTCTATGAAAGTCTGACACCACTTTGGGCATAAAGGAGGGGTCTAGGTGCAGTACTATACTGTCCGAGTTGAGTAGGAGGTATGGTTCCTGTACTGATAGGGCCTGTAGCTCCCCCACCCTTCTGGCCGATATGATTGCTACAAGAAACACTGTTTTGAGTGTGAGAATTTTTAATGGAATTTCTGACGGGCTCAAACGGGGCCTGTGTTAGGCTATTGAGTACAAAATTAAGATCCCGGGGGGAACCTGACTAGGGAGTGAAGTGCGAATTCTGCCTGCCGCGGTCATAAATCCTTTGACCCAGCGGTGTTTTGCTAGGTCTTGGTGAAAAAAGGAGCTAAGGGCCGATACCTGTACTCTTAATGTGCTTGGGGTGAGTCCTAGATCTAACCCTTTTTGTAGGAAATCTAGGATCTGGGCAACATTTGGATGGGCGGGGTCAGGGACCCCCAGAGAACACCAGGAGGAAAAATGTTTCCATATTTTGCCGTAAATGGCGTTTGTCACCGGCTTCCTACTTTTTTGAAGGGTTCGGATTACTTCATCCGATAGCCCTTTGGCTTTCAGAATGTTGGCCTCAATAACCAAGCTGCTAGACATAACTTGGTGGGGTTTGGGTGCAGTAAGGGACCCTGAAAAAGGAGGTCGGTCCTTTGGGGTAGGAGCAAGGGACCCTCCTAGGCCATGTCCAACAGGGCGCCGTACCAGTTTCGTCCTGGCCACATAGGAGCCACCAGGATTGTCGTTACCCTGTCTGCTCTGATCTTCTGCAACGTTCTTGCCAGCATAGGGATCAGGGGAAAGGCGTAGGCCAGTCTGAAGACCCATGGATGGGCGAATGCATCCGTCCCCCGGGCTCCGTACGTAGGACTGAGGGAGAAATAAGTTGTCGTTTTTGTATTTTGCGCACTTGCAAATAGGTCGACTTCTGGGTCTCCCCATCTCGAGGCTAGAGCCTGGAATACCTCCTGGTTCAGACACCACTCTCTTGGATGGACGTTCTTTCTTGCTTAGGAAGTCCACTTGGATGTTTTCCGACCCCTTCAGGTGTACCGCAGAAATGGATAACAGGTGCTTCTCTGCCCAGAGGAAGATCCTTGTTGCCACCCTCTTTAAACTGGCGTACTTCGTGCCCCCCTGGTGCCTGAGATATGCCACCGTGGTTATGTTATCGGAGTATATCCAAACGTGATGGTTTTTGATAAGGGTAGACGCGTCTTTCAGTGATTCTTCCACTGCCGTCAATTCCCTTAGGTTCGAGGATCTGGATCTTATGTCCTGGGGCCACTGTCCCTGGAAGTACGAATCCTCCACCACGGCTCCCCAGCCTCTCCGACTGGCATCGGTACATAATATTTTTAGAGGAAGCTGATCCCAGCTTATTCCTCGTCTCAAGTTTCGGTAATTCAGCCACCACAAGAGGGCCGATTTTACGTGCCCTGGAAGTGGAACCCTTTTTGATAGGTTGTTTGGATACTTCCTCACGTTTACCAGGACGTATGACTGGAGGATTTGCGTGTGTACTTGTGCCCAGGATACCACCTGAATGCACGATGTCAGGGAACCCAGGATGGACATGGCGTCCCTCAGCGTCGGTGCCCTTTGTTCTCTGAACCGGATTATTCTCTGCCGAAGGTCTGCTTGCCGATCCTCGGGGAGAAAGGACGTCCTCTTCCCTGAATCTAAGAGGATCCCCAGGAATCTTTTCCTTGGGGAAGGATAGAGGGCCGACTTCTGGAGATTCGGTATCCACCCTAGGAATTCGAGTATCTGCAGGGCTTTCGATACGCCCTGGTTCAGCTGGGCTACCGATGGAGCGACGATCACCAAATCGTCTAGATATGGCACAATGCATATCCCCTGAAGATGAATTGAGAGGACTGCTTCCCTCATTTCGTAAACACCCTTGGTGCCGGGGATACGCCAAATGGAGGGCATTGAACTGGAGATGGCTGACTCCTTGGCCGTGGGAGACCGCGAACCTCAGGAACTTTCGGTGATCCGGATGAACGGGGACGTGTCCCTTAGATCTATTGTAGCCATCTGCTATCCCCGTGCAATAAGAGGGATTGCCGATTTCACTGATTCCATCTTGAATCTTCGATACTTGATGAAGCGGTTCAGGGGTTTCAGATTTATGATGAGCCTGTGCTTTCCTGAGGGTTTTCTTATCAGGAACAGGCGAGAGTAATGTCCTCTGCCAACCTCTTGTGGAGGTACATACGAGATCACCCTTTCCAGTAATAGATCTTCTATTTGAAGCAACAGGACCTTTTGGAGACTTGGGGACTGCGCCGGGGTGATTCTCAGGGCATGTAGGGGGTGCTCCATTTTCAGCCCAAATTGTATAGTATGCAGGACCCACTGGTTTGAGGTTGTGGCCTGCTATTTGGCGAGAAACTGGGTGAGTCGACCCCCACCTGAGAGTCAGTTTCTCCTGGGGGCTGTTGCTGCTGGGGCATGAGGATGTTTCTTCCTTTACCCCCTTTTGGGTAGCTGCATCGTCCCGTCTTGCCTTTCCCCCTGAATGCCTTCTGAGAGGCCTGCTTTCTTGAGGGACGAAAAAAAAAAAATCGCCTTTTGGTGGCCTTCTGCTCCGGCAGGGATTTGTTTTTGTCGGAAGCCTTCTCAAGGATGTTATCCAAGACAGGTCCAAACACGTGGTGCCCCTGGAAGGGAATGGCACAGAGCTTCGTCTTGAAGGTGATGTCGCCACCCCATGACTTCAGCCACAAGGCTCTCCTAGCCGAATTTGCAAGGACTAGGGACCTTGCTGCTACCCGTACAGTTTCTCCTGAAGCATCGGCTAAATAACCTGTTGCCTTCTGGAGGATTGACATGGAGTCTAAGATTTCCTCTCTGGGGGTACCCCCTGATAGGTGGTCCTCCAACGTACGCAGCCATAAGAACAAAGATCTGGCTACGCAGGTGGATGCAATATTTGCTTTGAGCAGGTTCGTAGAAGCTTCCCAGGATTTTTTAAGGTGACTTTCTATTTTGTGATCCATAGGATCCTTCAACTGGGAAGCATCCTCAAAGGGAAGGGACATTTTCTTAGTAACTTTAGAGACTTGACCGTCTATTTTAGGGATCTCCCAAATAGAATTGTCACCTTCTAGGAGAAAGCGATTCTTTAGCTCAGAGGGTAAACTGAGTGCCTTCTCGGGGGAGGACCACTCCTGAGCTATTAGGTCCTGTATAACTTCATGAACCGGGAAACCATTGCTACCTCTGGGTTTCAACCCCCTAAACATCTCATCCTGGACTGAGAGCTTGACCTCCTCCTCCTCCACTCCCATGGTATTTCTTACCATGGAGACCAATTCCTCCATATCCTCAGAGGAGAAATAGTATTTTTTTGTGTCATGCTTTTGTGGAGCCCTCATTTTCCCAAATATCCATCCGATCCTGAGGAACGGACTTCCCCCGAATCTGAGTCGGCTTCCACAGTCGCCCTTTTCCTCTTTTTTTGGAGAAGGGCCCTGGGCCACCGGGGTCTGGGCTGCCATGGAGGTCTGAACCTCCTGTCTAATGAGAGTCTTTATGCTATCAGGGAGGGTTGTCCGGTGCGCAGGATATTCTGCGTACAAGGTTGGCATAGCTTCTTCTTATAGTCAGAAGGAAACCTGGCACCACATATACCACACTTGCGGGGGTTTCTAGGGGCAGAGGCCTTGTCTTCCTGTAAGAAGGAAGAGAAGGCTTACTCAGACCTGTGCCACCAAATTTTTGACAGACAAGGGACCGGCCCTGCTACTCAC